>NW_009648822.1:536376-561852 GCF_000708025.1 Charadrius vociferus
AACGTCTCCTGAAACTGTGATTTTACAGAACAATCAAGCAGCGCTAGTATGGGTAACTAAAGTTACTTTGTTCTTACAGCTGAAATTTGCGTTACCAATATCTTCCGTTACATTTCTAAAGCTCCGATACCATTTCCTAAATAAAAAGTTAGTTTTGACAATCAAATATCACGCTATGTTAATGTTTTATTAAAATTAGCATAAGAAGTCTCTTCATAGGGTAGCATCTCTACCTGAATACCATCTTTTGACCAAAATGAGGAGCAGCAGTAATTAATACTGTTTAACAAATTGTGACAGCTTCTGGGCCTGTAAGGTGGAATTCTGTACTGGGACATAAAATAAAAATATCTAAATCAAAAGCATCCCACAGATGAACTCCTACTTGAACCTATAAGAAGAACAGTTGCTATGAAGTAAAATTTGCTGACAAAAACTGGCAAAAAATCTTGCAGAGTAAAGACCCTCTTGGGAAGACACAGGATATTGCAAGTAATCTTTTTCCTCATCTCTATCCATTGTTTTTTTCTTCACACAGCACTACCACAGTGTGGATATAGTGTCTCAGGACTAATGCTCGGGAATATCAACCATTTTCTGGAAAAAAAAAAAAAAAAAAAAAGGATTTTCCTGTACAAGAACTGAGCTGTTGATTACAGTGAGAATAAGGCTGGAAGAAGCCACATGTGCAGGTAAATAGTTTACAAAGCTGAATACAAGAAGATGTACAAACCCCAGAAGCAGATCCTGGGACCTATTCCCATATTCATAAAAGATCATGAATAGTCACCTGTATTTTTATAAGTGTGTATAAACAGTTGTATGCAAAATAATAGATTAAATTTATTTATAGACCCTATATATTTTACACACGCAGTTTATAAATATTGGTAGAATGTGTTTAAATTTGGTTTTCAATATTATTAGCATGTTGTACAGATAGCCAAGAAGTCAAACTGTCCATTTACTCGTTATCCACTATCTCTCCAGCTGGTAGGTCTCATTTCACTTCCTGGCAAAGATATTTTAATTTACCCAACATACAAGAATTCTGGCTTCAAATCTGTAAACACACTAGTTATATTTCCATTTCTGTGACTCATTACATTAATCACAATTGGATACAGTATGAGAAATCTGTCCCTCCTCCTTTATGAGCTATGAATTAGGTGAGTCTTTTCTGGACTCTGAGGGTTTTCTTTTTAACGTTGCATGTATTTGAGGAACAGTTCCTTTAAGTTCTCTCATTTCCTTAACCAAAGAACTCAGCACTCTCTGGTCATCCACTAAGAAGAAATTCAGAGGAACTAAATTTCCACTTAAACCACTGTTCCTTGCCTGTTTGGTTATTGTAATTGAATGGAAAAATCAATGAACCACCAGCGTGTAAAAGATTCCATTGAAAACCATTTCAAGGCTACTTTAAAAAATAGATAAAAATGATGGTTTCAGAAAATTGTGCTTGAACCATCAGGTCCAAGGGCTCAGATTCTGATAACAAACACGGTAGTGTAGGTTTCTCTCTTCTCAGAAACAAAACCTGACTTGTGAACCCACACGTCCGTTTCTTAGCCTGATGAACGCATCTCCACTTAAATCAGTAAGGAGAGACGTAAAAAGTGAAAGGCGACAGAACAGCTCCCATGGTGGCGGGACATTGACGGTACTTTTACCATCAGTGATTGTGGTGGAGAGCAGAGATCTGGCCAGAGGGCTGTTGCTTTGGCACCTCTGAACATGATGTTTTTAGAGGCAAAATCAGAGAACAAAGCCCCGTGGCTATTATGGGTTTGCCCAATCTTTCCTGTTTTCCTTCAATGATTTAAATTTACCAACAGGACAATGCCCAGGCACATTTGCAATGCCGGCTATCTCAAAAGAGGAGGATTTTCCACAAAATATTTGGTACCAGTTGAACTCTCTTCCAGTTCTCCTGAGCTCTCTGGCACAGTGCTAACACGGCGTTCAATATTGCTGCATTTTACTGAGTGGTCAGAAATTTGTAGACAGTTTTTTCTAGAGAAATCCTTTCCCAACAGTCTTTTACTAGAAATTCAAAGCAAGTAAGTGGAAAGGGGAACGTCTTTTACAGAAAAAATTCCGTGTAAAACTTTAGGGGATGCATATCTTCAGCTCTGACACTTGGGCCCACCAATGTGGTGAACATTGAATTTGCATTGAAAGTGCTCATATGACCACAGATGATTAAATGAGGCAGAAAGTGATGCAACCACACCCCTGAAAGCTGCAATTGCCCATGAACACACTTATTACATGTCAAATGGTGTTGTGGTGACGAAAGATAATTACAGATTAGGAAATGTAATACGCTTGCTCTATGTTTATGTAATCGGCTCCTGCTTACCAAAAGCTGCAGGGGACAACATTTTCAATACTTTTTCTGGAATGCAGGAGCAAAGGTAATTAAATATGACCCAAAGGGTCCAGCTGTGGTAATGCAAGCTAGAATCAGGCATATGTGGCTAGCTACTGTAAGTGTGATTTACAACAAAATACCTAGGAAACAGTCAAATAATATTTAGTATATTTAGGTTGGGTTGGTTTTTTTGTTTGTTTGTTTGGGATTTTTTTTCTGTTTGTTTGGTTATTTGTTTTAAAGTAATGGCACCTCAGTCAAAGCCTATAGCAACTTTATAAACACATCTGGTCCTATTTCTTTTTAATCAACCCTTTTTTCACAAATAAACTTGTCATCAAGCTGAGATCACATCTCAAGTTCCAGGTGTGGTGAAGAAAATGTTGAGTTGTCTTTTCTTCTGTTTTTGTTTTTAATTTGCAGCAGGCTTCTTTCAAATGTTTTGGGTCAAGACCTATCATCATTATGCTCACTCAGATTGCATCCAAAACCATATTACATGGTTTATTTGACTAATCCAGTTTTAATTTATACTATCAAGTGTCAAATAATAGATGAATTGTTTTTTCCATATTCACAAGGCCAAGCTGGATTTCAAGTTACTGAATGATTACCCATGAATTTGACTGTAGACATTCTGAAGACAGAGAGAAAATAAATATATTGTTCTACATTCTTATCTGCAGGTTACGTTCTCATATTTAGTTTACAATTACTATTTTTATTGGAATTTTTGGTAAGAAGCAATAGTTCTAAATATTCAGTCTGAAGCATGTAGTACTGTTCAGCTAACAGAATTAATTAATCAGATTCAGACAGTTTTAACACCTGGAAAGAAAAGAAAAACACATGGAAAAATAAAATTTCCCTACTGCTTTTGGCAAGTCAATTTTCATTCGCATGTTTTGGGTTTTTTTTTTCCTTGTTTATTTTTTATTTTTTATTTTTCTTTACCGCTAATTTCCTTTTGACTTGGATGAGTGACCGAAGGTATTGCCATTAAGAAGTTAATTAGATGTTTAGGTCTCAGGCTTATGGCCAGTCCAGCCTAGACAAACACCTGCATGTATCTTCTCCATGTGGCATTAGGCACTGAATGAGATTTAGTGGCTTTCTCAAGAGAAAGAATAGATGCTTAGAGTGATGTAAACTTTGTATTTCCTCCAAGACACTAATGATTTATAGGTAGCAGTGACTATGCTGTCAAGAGTCTCACAGAATAAAGTGAGTGAATTATTTAGGTGGTGATATTTTAAGATTATATGACTACATCACAAAAACACTACTTCATTATTACTACTTATCATTCCCTCCTCAATAAAGCCATGAGGAACATCAGCTTTTGCAGCCTGGGCATGGTTTTACAAGCTCTCATCCAGCTGACGGCCTTTTCATATGTTTTCAATCATCACTTCCCAGGAACAAGCTCTCTTTCTTTAAGGACGACCATCAACACTGTGTACCTTATGTCTGGTTGCATTGAAATACATTATCAATACAATGTTGAATGGCATTGGACTAACAACTAATCCCTGAGTTCCAACAAAACCAGACATATTTGGGAAAAAAAATATGTTCACAATTATTTTTTACATTTAACAGTAAACCAAATTGTAATCAGTTAACTATAATTATTCTCCATGTTTGGTTCATAATGTTTTATTCCTGCAGTCGAATACAGCGGATGACTCACTAACAGGCCCAGAGATTATTAAGTACCTTTTAGCTAAAAACACAGAAATATGAAACATTATAAAAAATATTAGTTTGAAAAGATCTATATTTTACAAACCCATGTTGGTTGATATACTACCCTCCTTTAATATCTCATTAATTTGTTTTTCATTATCCCGAACTAAAAATTTGATTGTTTTGCCTTAGGAATAGTATGGGCTCAACTAGTCTAGGGATATTTAAATAAAAAAGTTTATCCTTTGTTAAGTGTTGGTAAAAGATTAGGTTTCTTTCCATATTCTAGGTTTTTTTTCTTGATTTTCTAAGGTTTACAAAACTGAATACAAGTTAGATTGATTTTCTATTAAAATACATTGTTTGGCAGCTGCTTTCACATACTCCGTTATTCTTTAAAGGAGAAGTAGATTCCTTGTCATATGATAAGAACACACTATCTAGGTTTTCCTTCCAATATAAACCAGAAACATTTATTGGATATTTCTGCTTTCTCTGTATTATAAAGAAATCTATCAGCTTCATTTAGTGTTATATAGTTGCTTGTTTTTTCTAATACACTTTAAAAAAAAATAAATTAGCATCTCTAATTTGGATCCTTTTGCTCATTAGTTCTCTAACCATGTCCCACTTCCTTATTTTCCAGCTTGGTCCTTTCTAAATACTTTACAATTCGTGCTTTTTTTGCATTTCACCAACACATTCTTCAATGGATTGAAAACAGTATTTGCCTCCACCTACTTTGCAAGAATCTTCCAAACAATTTCCAAAATCATGCCTGCCTTTGCTATTTGGATCAAGTTAATCTCCAAACACGTCACAGGGGTACATCTTTTCTTCAGAATTCTCCTGAGTTCTGGAAGTCATTGATAACTGCAAGTTATTACATGAAGCAGTGTTACTCATAAGTGTCAATATTAGATTTTTTAAAACTTTTTTTGTTAATTATCAAGTCCTTTGTGCTTTAAAATAACTCTTTTTTTTTTTTTCTGTTTTGTTTAAATTTCCTGTAGAAAAGAATATTGTGTTTGGAAGGTTTGATTTTTTACCCCCCAAAAATAGTAAATCTGTCAATGATTATTTTATTTTTGACAATTTATTTTTAAATAAAAATATGATTATTGGATGACAGAATTTTCTTCGGCTTTTATTGAAGAAAATTCAAAACAGAAATATCAGTGAACGTCCTGAAAAACCCCTTCTTTTTTTTCTGTCTTATGTCCTCTTTCAGCTCAGTGTCGTGATCTGCCACACACGATACATTTGCCATGATGGATCATAATCATTCTCCTTTGTAAACCAGCCTGTTAATATTATGGTTTACATTGATGTAGTGTGTTTTGGGGAATTCAAGGTCTTCATAGAGCATGAGGGTATAAGGCATTGAGATTGTACTAGACAGTCAAATACATTTGATTAGAATAACTTAAAAAGCTGATCTATTAAAAACTTATTGAAAATAAACTGATGAAAAATAGAATATGAAATGCAATGTCCACGATATTGACTATATTTATTCTTGCAATGTGTCTGTGAAGTTCAGGCCTGGGCTACAGAATGACCTTATTTTACAAGGGGAGATAGAGGACTAGGAGACTATAATATTGAAGAATATGAAGTTGACTTCACACTCATTTACTCTTTTCTTTCTGCAGTGTACTTGAAACTTCCAGAAACATTCAAAGCAAAGACCTCCAGAAGGAACCCTACAGTTTCCCACTGCAGATTTCTGGCTCTTTTGTTTCTCAGCATCCCTCTCTCCAAACCTGGCACGAGTAAAAGCCCCAAAGGAAAGAAAATCAATTTGCAAACTACTTTGGAAAAAAAAAAAACCACCCACATACCTATTTTCCAAGTGGAAAACTCAACATAGACAGCTTTGATGACGGCTCCACAATATGATAAAGGTTGGGAAGGGATGTCCAAATAGCACAGGTGGAAAAGTTGGCATTAAATTGCAATATAGACAAATTACTAAAGGCTATTTGCTCTTGAGGCCTAAGGGAATACTCAGAGCCCTGATTTCTGGCCCGCATATTTACACATCCCTTTTTCTTCAGTAATGGCTTTAATAAGATCAGTAAATATGGCTTTAGCAAATGGGTGAAAATAGAAGAATTATTCCAGAGTTGCAAAAGTGACATTTTTCCTTTTATTTCCACAAAATAAATGAAATCCGTATTTTTACTAATTTTGAATTGTCTTAGGTTTTCATTAAGAAAGCTTTTTTTTTTCCTTTTTAAAATTTATTTATTTTCTGCCATGAAATCTAAGGAATTTTATTTCTTTGTTTTCTTAAACTTATGAAGAAATGGTGTGAAGCTTTAATAGCAGCAGTACACCCCCTCTGTCCCATTTGACAGAAGACATCCTCTACCCCAAGCTGTAAAGGAACTGACATCAAAGTCTGTATGAAATCAGTGCACATGATGGACTGATCCTAGGAAAGGCACTATGCTCTTTCCTTTAAGAGCTTTTTTCTCCTTTTTTATATGAAAATACTTTTCAATGTGATTCTGACACAAACTTTTCATGATGAACAAGATTTGAATTGCTGTAGAAGATACATATACAGAGTGAAAAGTTTTCAAGGCAGTCATAAACCATCAAAAGCCAAAATCTGTGTTAAAGTAAAAGAAGTAACTGCATTTCTCACTACTTTCTATTTACAGTTTCTGCTTTTCTTCCCTGACAGTCTCATATTGCTATTAACATACTCGCCTTCCTGCAAAATATTTTCTTACAAAGGTAGCCACAGGTTCTGAATTTTTTCTCTTAACTTCAACTCGACAATAAGAATTCCCATCAATGCTCACCCATAATTTATAATTACATCAAATATATTTTTTTCCTTTAATAGATCCACATTGACCAAATACCATTACAATCAATACATCTCTGGTCTATTTTATAGTACCTATACATATATCATATGTATATATACATACATCTCATTAACATAGGAGAAAAAAGAGAGCGTCTTATGCGACACGCATAAGAAAGTGAATAGATGAAGAGTATAGATAGGACATATATTATAAGAGCAGGTAACAGAAGATCATAGAAAGGAACACCACATTACTGAAATTCTACCATAAAGAAGGTTTCAATACTCCCAAACAAGTCAATTCATTTGGTAATAACAGGTTTTATTAGTCAATGACTTTTTCTGTATTTAAACTGTACGGTCCCATTTGGGAAAACAATGCTTTGGCATCAGTAAGAATAGAGAAGCAACAACTTTGTATTCTTGCCTGGTCCCCATTTCTCTTCAGGCCTTCAGCTGAGGGACACTACGCTACGCGCAGAAAATGAACATTATCACCATCTGTTGGCTGTTTGGTGATGTATACGGCACGTGGCAACAACTCAGCTCCTAAAAGCAGGTGCCTGTATTTAAAGAAAATGGCAAAAACTCAAGCAGAGCACTAACTGCTGTACTGACTAGTGTTATAACCAGAGAGACCAAGGGTTGGACTGATTTGATGAATTAACTACTGCTCGCATCCAAAGCAATAACAGGGCAAGCAGGCTGCAGGACTCCTGAAACCCTGGTGGGGAGGAGGAGGCGGTGGGGAATGGGAAAGGCGACACATTTGCTCAGAACAAGGCAGGTCCGAAGCTTTCCGTCTCTATTCATAACTGCCAAGACCAAAACAAAAGCACCCTGCTTTTACCAGATAGCTTGCAAGAGCAGCAAATATTTTAATTAAGAGTCTGAGTCAATACTCATTCAACACATAAATTCCAGTTCCAACTTTCAGAGGTACAGAGGTATTGTATGTCCTCTTTTGCCTCTACTTCTATCTTGTTCAACTCCTGTTATAATTCAGCAGTACAGTGGTAAATACTGAAATTATTACAGCTACGCAACGTCAGCATGATGGAAATATGCAACAGGTAGTTAAAAGAAGGTGAACATTTAGTGTGACTTGCATTTCAGACTCTAAGCAAAAACCTTACAATAAATGCATTATCTCTGAGCTTTAAATGTATGGTCCTAGTTAAATCCTATTAGCATTAGTCCTTAGTAAGATTGTTTACAGAAGAAAATATTTATAATGGTCACTAAACGAAGCAAAATCTAGTTCTATAGCTCTGATTTGAGTAATTTGACTAATTTTTATTAATAAAACCAGAGTAAAGCTATTCAACATCAAGAAGTATCTGGAATTCAAGCAGGAAAAAAGCAAAGGAATTGAGGGAGAGTAGCAGAAGGACATGGGAGAACTGAGCAAAAGGCAATTTAGACTGAAAATTAGGAAACACTTCCTAACAAAGAGTCTTGTTAATTTTTTCCATGATAGTCCGGTAGGAAACTGAACTGGGATATTGGTTATGTAAAGAGGCCTAATAAGATGCTTGATCACAGAACTATGTGAAGAGGATGAGAACAATGGCCTTTTTATTTTTGGTCTTTCTGTTGCTAACATTTAGTATCCTGTCTCTGAGGAGTGTTTCAGACTTTCACAGCTTACTCGCTGGGAACTAATCAATTTTTCAAAATACTTAGTGGTTTTCCAAAAGACCACGTTAGTCGCTTCTGTTGATTAGTCTCAGGAACGACTTCCTTAATGATTGGAAATGACATATTAAAATTATAGATCTGAGCGGTATTGAAGATTGCTGGAGATATTTTGCCTATTTTTGCCTATTTTTATAAATTATCACCACCCCATTCAACGGGAAAGGGTAATCAATATAATTCTGCATGCTGGAAGAAGTAGTGATTCCCCCCTTTCCCAAACTACCCCCACTTTTAAAATCTAATGTGTCACCTTTCAAGCATAGTTCATTAGCTAGTTTATTCTGAAGAAACAACAGGGACTGAAAAAATCTGGATATATATTCTCAATAGAAATATAAAGAATTACATGTTGGATTGAAGTATATATTAGGATAGTCAGTAAAAATACAAAATAACTAGAAAACTAAAGTTAAGAAATTCATTTCAAGCTAAAATTTGTTTTCATAAAATACCTGACATGCACAAAATTAACATCATAAAGCTAAAACTGTTAAGTATTGTCCTACTTAAAGAGCACCACTGAAATATGTCATTTTCCCCACTTGTAAACTATTTGCGTTTGCTCTCGAATATGTAAAATTCACTTAGAAGGCAACGTTACACCATTCCCAATTGTTACACTCATGACATTTCTCCCTCCCTAATCCCGTTCTTTGAATTAAAGGAAGAAAAAAAAAAAAAAAAGAAGAAAAATCTGCTGAACACTAATTATTTAACCTTACCTCCTACCTACTTTCTCTCTTTATTCTGAGGTTTCTTAAGGGCTATAATGAGCTGTCCCCACACAAACAGGCCAAATTAGTGGATAATTACTGCTGGGTCTGTGAATGTTCTCACTCCTCCTTTCTTACAGTTTCACAACATTACCAGAATGGTCTGTCACCTCCCTACCAATTAGGCACAATTACTACTTTATAACATTAGTGGTGGCAGGCTTATTATGTTGGAGGATATGTAAAAGTAAGGGAGGGTTGGGGTGAGTGGGCAGTGAATCAGGCCAGAGGAGGTCATTATCACATTGATAACTTGTATAGTCATAGCTTTATTTTTATTTTTCAGCACAAAAGCTGTATACACAGTTAGAAAGGGAAAAAATGAAGGCTTTTTTTGGTCTGGTTTTGTTTTGGGGTACTTTTAAGTAAACAAGCCATCATCACTTTTCGTGCCTCCAGGTTTCCCGGGTGGTGGCGCTAACGCTTGCCCGAATTTGTTTCTTCTTTTCCTGGAAAGATGTCTTTTGGCTGACAGAAAAGGATCTGTTTGTCTGGCTTTATCAGGCTGAAGTAGATGTATTAACTATGTCACGTCAAAGGGAGTTACACTGACCTCAGAGTGCACCAAAACATTCCCTTCCAATCTGTATTTAAACAAGGGAGTTCAGGTCAAGATAAATCTATGTTAAATGTTCAGAGGAGGATAACTTCTAAACTTTTATAAACAGTACTATGTATGTAGTTAATTTCTGCTTTCCTTGAAAAATAAAAATAAAAATCACAAACCACCAGCCGCCTCCCCAAAAAACCCCAAAACCACCACACCCTGGGATTTCCTTTTCTATACTTTACCTTACAAATGGGATATAAAAGGAAATCTTTGACATTGTCTGTTTTACAAGATAAATTTCTGTGAATGAAATGACTCTCAGAGTCTTTAGAGGAGGAGACCACAGTTTATTTAGTGCCCTTGAATATATATTCTACAATTATTTGCTTTAGAAAATCTTGCATCGACCCACTTAGAACTTCTACAATCTTCTTCTGATGCTTCCAGTGGTACTTACAGGATATTTACTTACAAATAATGATAGGGAAATTACAATGTTTTGGATGCTAAGCATTGGGCAGGCTTATTTAATTTAAAAACACGATAACTCCATAAAAACATTGGAATTGAGCAAACCTTTTCTATGCGCGTGTGATTATCTTACAGAAAATTGTCACCATTAAGTAATGAATATACTGTGATAAACCTGCAGTCATATTTCTGGTTTACAGAAACTTATCCATCGTTTTCATGGAATGTACTCTTTTTTTTTTTTTTTCCAAACAAATTTTTAATTATAAAGAGTTGTAAGTGATTGAGGGGCGTTACTACGCACTGGAGTGGGCAGTCTCAAGGTGCCTGTTAAACATTTTGCCAGCACACCATCCTGTAGCACTGAAATTGCAAAGGGTCTGTGAGAGTAACCTTGTCTCACTGCCAAACTGAGCTGAGAAGAACAGCGAAAAGTTCATCTGTTGCTCCCTATTTCAAACTCGTTAATAGCTGTTTTTATTCTGGGTACCTTTTGGATACAAATATCGCTTATGGAAGATACTACCTGTAATCGCTATTGGATTACTCTCTGCCTCTTGTTGATTCTTGGCAAGTTGGATTTTTCAAGAGAAGAGGAAAGGAAAAATATTTAAGAGGGCAAACAGAATGGGGCAGAGTAAAAGACAGCTGGAGAATATGGTGTACTCTTCAAGCACACTTTGAATAACACCATGAGAATATCCTTACAAGGCATATTCTTCACCTGTGTGCACCAAGTGTCAAAGTATCTCAGATGTTTCTTCCGAAGTAGAAAATCGTGGACTTACTTGTTTAGGCCCTGAATGGCCTCTTGTTTGTTTACTTGATTCCTTTTTTAAGCATTGGTGAAGGAAAATATCCCAAAATAATATTACATTGGTTTAAACACCAGTCCTTTCTTCTCCCAGTGGGGAAATGTTACAAGTTAAAGCTGTTTTCTTCCATATTTAATATTAAAAGCTCTTACTAGTTCAATATGTTCATATGAGCATAAAATGTCACAAGTTAAAGCATAACAATTATATAAATCCTTGGAAAGGTGATGCGAAGTTCCCTCAAGTGGCTAAGTGGAAAGTTTCTTGAACTCATTAGATAATTCCTCTTCAACTTTCCCTTACATGCCACTGATGGATGCATGTTTACTTACACCATGATACTTTATGGAGCGCAAACAAGCGTATACGTGGGAGAAGGTTTTTATCACACAGAAGGCAACAGCAAGCTCATTTCAACAGCTCCCAGATCCTACTTATTGATTCATTTGTCTTCTGAAGGAACTGTGTAACTAGCTGTTTAACTGTGCAGCAAGTCATGAGCTTAAGAAAGAAGGGAAACAATTAAAGAAGTAAAGTTATAAATTATTTCAGCTTGATATCATTTAAGATTCACGGCTCAGGACATGGAAATACATAATTTTGTTCAAATTTTGTAGGGGCTTACAAAAATAGTTATAAAGTTTGACCTTTCCCACTGTTCTCCAGGGCTCTAGTTTATCAAAGCAAGCCAACTTCTTATTTTAAAGTATGAATAATAGCCCTAGGATATGGCAGGTTGACGGCTGTAGGTACTATAAAATCTGGATTTTTTTGGGAGGGGAGGAAATCCAGCTGTGACATAGTGACTAGACAAAATTCCTTAAATTTACTCTGGTCTTCCTCAACTTCAACTGTGGAAAGCACTATGCTGTAGTAGCTTGTGTGCTGTTTAGTTGAAGTAAGCAGTTGGAAGTGAAAAAGAGAAAAGGAAAGTTTTCATCAGGATCTTCAATATTTGTGAGAACTTTGTGCCAGCAGATCTACCAAACCTTCAAGATCATCATGAAAGCGAACATTTAATGATGTGCATTTTGGCCTGATCCCATGAAGTATCAGGAGGTGCTAGTATATGGTAAAAATGAGTTGGAAAAAAAATTACACATGAAATATATAAAAAGATAGCACACTTTTAGCTCATTTTCCAGTGTGCCCACATACACTATCTATTTACTTTTTCCTATAACTTTTGTAGGAACAAGAGGTAATTTCAGAAGACACTTTAGAAACCGAGTAGTGTGAAACTAATGGGAAATGAGGAGAATTAAACCACCAGTTTCAGTTCTGTAATGAATTTCTTGGAGGGTGGGTGCCAACCAGAGGAAAGCACTCCAGAAAGAAAGAAATCTGATTAAAAGTTTGCCATCCGTGTACTCTCTTAATTCTGTTGTTTCATTTACATTTTTGTGATTACACTGAAAAAATGTGAGTGAACTTCCACTTCGTCTGACTTTTTCTAAGATCTAACAGCAAAGTCAGCTTCACTATGGAAACACCTGGAAAAGCACCATTTCTGCTGTGTGTTTTTGGTGGAAAGCTTGCACTGAGAGCCCAACAGAGTAATGTGTAAAAGCTCTGCCCCATCCCTTTTGTGGTGTCGTGTTTATGATCAGTTTTTTTCTTTTTTTTTTTTCTTTTTTTTTTTAAATGTGTTTTAGACATCAGGCTAAATCTTAGCGAAGTCAGAAATGATATAGAAAAAAATTATGAACCAGTTGTGTGTAGAATCAGAACTGCTTCTGTTTCTCCTAGCAGTTATGGATGAACCTCATACGGTTCACAGCAATACCTAAAATCGTTCTACTTATCTAAGAGGTGTATTTAAAACTTTTCAATCTGGAAGTGTTCTAAGAACAAGTCTTCTCATCAGATTTTAACAGTGAGTGGGCTTCAACTAACAGTCAGAAGCAATAGGACTCGTGGTCATGCTTGTGTAGTAATTTAATTTCTAGTCTTCAACGACAACAAAAAAAAATCAGGTTTTGATATTTGCCGATAAAAATTGAAACAGAGGAAAAACATTGCTTCATTTCTACTTTTAGCATATTTTGAGCTCTTATTATTTGTTACAGTACTGGAGATGACTTATCCTTCTACTGAATTGATCTGCTTTTTTCCGGAAGTATTCAAAATTTCAGATTTGGACTACAAATCCCGTAGGCCCGAGTAGGGTGGGTTTTGTTGTTGTTGTTTAAGATCCATCAGGGGATAGTTAACTTTTGAGATTGGCAATAAACAAATGTCTCTCAGAAATAAATCTAATGACTGTTTTGGTACAGATACAGGAAGACTGGCACCTTCAGAAAAACTGCTGCTAGAATGAATGCGGCTGTTGGCAGACGTATCCCTCTACTTTTTGTCTGCACAAATAGAAACTGCACTAACCAGGTTAGAGACAAATTTTACTAAAGACATGCAACTTCCACGTGTACATATGAACACCTTAATATTGCTATGCATGAAGGGTGTCGTAGCTGGGTGAGTTAGTAAGAAATTACAAACCAGGTATTCCTACGGATGTCAAGAAGATCTACATACAGTTATTGACAGGAGACAAGTCCGTGAAGGTCTGGAGTCTTGTAAAGGGTTTTGTGCAAATTTTTCATCATCATATCATGATGTAGGATAGTTATCTCAGCAAAGAATCTTGATGGAAATAATCTCTCCTAAGTTTTTAACCCCATCTTTCTTGGCGGTGACAAGATAAGCCAAGACCATCCCATGGTCCATTTCAGCTAGTTTACTTTACTACAGAACTGAAGCATAGCTCTCCACTTGGACTTTACAAGTTGTTTATACACAAGTGGGTTTTGTAGAAATAAAGAAAAAGCCAAAAAGTTTAAGTGTTGAGGCAATGTAGCCTGAATGTCATGTTTATTTCAGGAGTAAACCCCATGCTTAGCCATGCTATAACTTAAGTGGGTGCAGAACTTACCTTATCATGCCAAATTCAATTAAAATCCTCTTGTCAAAAAGGAAAAGTGGTACTGTACTTAAAATAATTTACCAGAAAAAGTGTAGCAGTACATTGTCAGGGAAAGATAAATATTCAGTTGCTTCTACTTGTACTCCCACGTTGTATATAAACAAAACCAGTTTCTAGTGTTATCACTCTGTCTCCTTTTATAAACAATAAATCCATTCCACAATTTCTGAACTTGAAAAGCATATTAAAGTGGCCTTTCCTTAACACGAAGTTCATATCTATCTTTAACGCAACATAAAAATATGTTACTGATTTCACAGTATAGTGGTCCCAAGGAGGCTTTACAGGGCTAATTGAGAAGTTCACATATAAATGTAATTTGCTTTATTGTCAAATAAATGTTAATTTAATATTTTTACACACATTGCTTCTGTTTTTAATTTGGAAAATGACAAAGAAGTAGAAAATGTACTGTAGGGAACAATTCAGAATTTCCGGAAAGATGAAATAGGTGACCTACAAAAGTTTCTTTTTAAACTTCCAGTACTATATTCCTTTGGTACAGGCAATAAAAACTAGTGACAAAAGTGGTATGCATGTCTTAAAATTAAATTGGCTAATTTATACTGTACAACTACTAAAGCAACAATTACTCCTTAGATACCGCTTACAGGTCCACAGCGCAAACTCATATTCTCCTTTCCACGAGGATATGACACTTCAGATGTTGGGTGGCAACACCTCAAACCAGGACAATATGTAATGTAATATAGAATATATAATATATATTATATTATCACTTTGCACATTCATTTTCACGTAACTGCTTTCTCAATCCCGTAGCTTATGTAGACGTGCCTTAAAAATAACAGCTAAGGGTGAACTAACCCAGTTTTCAAAGTTTTAGGGGCCAAGTACTCTTTTCTTTTAAGACTAATTCCATAAAATTACACCTAAACACATGCACCAACGTATATTTTAAGTTCAGGTTTTGTTTCATTTAAAAAAAATTGAAACCAGAAACTTAGCAGTTTAATGCAATGAACCAAGCTGGACTTCTAGTCTTACAGAACATTAAAAAGTGTCTGTTATCACTGTTGTAAGAATTTTGCAGATTTTGATCTTCATTCCTGTCCCTTCCCATTTGCTATGAACAAACACTTCCTCCCCGCTTCTGTCCCACAAACATTTTTGCATTCATTTTAACTTTATTTTGTTCATTATTGCATAACCTTAAAGAAATATGACAAGATCAAATCAGAATCAGACTTTCCGGCTCAAAACCTTCACCTGACAGAAGCAAGTCTGGATAGCACAGGGAAGAACGCTTATGCGATACAGTATGCTGTTTTTGTGATTGCTATGTACTCCCTCCCCTGTCTTCCCTCTCCATCCCAACAAGAAAAATCTCCAGTTAAACATCTATGTAATAAGGCATGGCCAATCTGACCATTCTTAGAAAATACCATCATAAACGTTTCCTAACATGTATGTGCTTGCAAACCACGATGGATAACAACAATAGTTTTTCAAACAGGAATCCGTAATAAAACTGAAATTTTCCCTTGCACTATAATTTATTCCTATTGTATTCTTTCTGTGGGACAAGGCCTGAAAGACAAGACTCCAAGTGCTGCCACAAACCCTGGGAGGACAAAGAGGTGGAAAACCCCCGACAGAAGGTGGACCGATGAGTCATACTGAGACAAGATGTTAAAAAGAGGAGCAGAACGGGATGTAATAAAGTTGTACAATGAAGGCTGATTGCTGTTAAAGTGCCTTAAAGTTAAAGGTACTTAAGGTGCCTTTTATTTGTTACTAACCAATCAGGGGTTTGCGAACAGGCAATGTTTAGCTAAAAGAACCAATCTGTTTCAAACACGCAGCTAAGGAAAACATATATAAACTTGTGGTTGTGTACAATAAATCGACATTTTGCTTGCATCAAGCTGTGTCCCGTCTCTCAATCGCGGCATCTTTCTGCAGGCTACCAGTGATACTTTGTTAGATCTTCAGCTGTACTTTAACATTCATAAATTTTATTAGGTGATCTCAAAATATTTCACAAACTTTTAAGTTGAATCCAACACACGGCAAACCGAAAAAGCTGAGGGCTTTCTGTTGAAAAAGAACCAAATAAGAATTCACTTGATTAAGTAAGTGCGTGTCATCTCAGGGAAGGAAAACTGAAAGTCAAAGCCATTAAATTGTACTTCAAGGACCCACCGCGGGTGAGGGACAGAGTCAAGGCGAGAACTTAGGAATCTAAATTCTCATTCAGCTTTCGTTTGATGCTGATTCTGTCTTACATTTAGATGCAACCTGTACATACCAAGAATACAGATGCAAGTTTCATCTGCTGATCTAGACGTAGCTATGCAGTGTATTGTAATTCAGATTTCTTGAATTTGTTGTTTACGCAATCTCACCACATTGCTATGTGCTGACTGGTCTAGGTCCAACATGGCCATATTTGTTGACTGCAAATGAGTTTTACCATTCAACTTTCTTCTGTATCCTTTAAGTCTAAACATGAAATATTTTCAGTATTAAAAAAATAGTGGCTTTTTATTTTGTCATGCCTTCATTAAAATACTGTGTCTTGTCTGAGGCCTGAATGAAATAGTATAAAATTGATTTATAGTGCATGCATTTCCTTTCATCCTTTCAAACAGCATTAAAATGACAATTTTCTATTATGTAGTGTGTTCGTTTTCTTGATATTTAAAGGTTGCCTTTCTGTTCCTAATTGTTAGGATTAAAACAGCAATCATCTTCTGAAATATTACTGTTCTTTCTGCTCCTAAAGCCAGAAAATATCTAACTCATTTGCAAATATTGCACTTAAACGAGTGGGTGTGCCAGTTCTAAATGCATACTACATCCATGATATGTCCAGAGAACACAGAGCAAGAGCATTTGCCTAGGTTGTAATTAATGCTCTTTTCACATTTGGCCAAAAAGCAGTCCACCATGAAGAAACTGACTTTGCTAATTTGACATTCTTCCCTTGACTTCCCTCAAATGACAGTTGAAAACTTCACATGAAATTATTATAGACACTTTTTAGTATTTTTCGAGTGGCAGTATCCAATTTATCTGTGTCTATGTCAGGAAATAAAGGTCCCCAATACCTTGACACACCAACGTATGCTTGAGCGCATCGGTCCAAGCTTGTCACCACCACTGGTTGCTGTAGGGTAACGCAACTGAAATGCATTAACCTTCTAGCATTTTCCTACCCATCTGCACCTGGCCCCAGAAGCAGGGGCTGCGAGTGGCAAGAAACTTCTAATGATGCCAGGAAACCTGGCCCGTGAAGTGCTTGGGACCATGATGCCAGTCAAAGGGGCTGATTCTCCGCCTTTTATGCAAATACACAATTATTGGGCAGTCAAAATACACCTATGAATGGGAACTGCACATTTCTGAATGAAGACAACACCGAGAATTCAGTTCAACCTGAGCCAAGGCTGAGACAGCGGACTAGGACAGCGGCTCCTCAGCTTGGATGGAAAGACAGTTTTTTTGTTTGGTTCCTTTAGCTATTATTTATTGTGTGTGCCCCAGGAAGACTGCCAGGAGGAAGGCTGTTGGAAAAGAGAAGCTAAAAAATGCCAGGTTTGAGGTGTTCCAAGGTGTTACGAAAAGGGCTATGCATTACCACGGAACCAACTAAAAAGCCTATTCTGTTCCTCTACTCCATTGTTTTCATTTATTAATTTGAAAGTACATTTTAAGTTGCTGCCTCAGCCACATGGAGAAAACAGTTTCAGAACCCCCCAGGGCAGGGTATTTCCACGGCCCCAGCAGAGCCCTTTGGCACAAGTGAAAGCCTTTGTACCAATTACACTCTTCATACAGATTTAGCTTCAAATCTACACACAACAACTTCTTCCAGACAATCAGAAACAAATAGCTTAAAAATTTGCATCACACAGCTTCAAACATCTGGGGAAGCTAAAAGCTGGAATCAAAATAGGGCAGAGCATGTTAATCCTGCTGTCCATGTGACCACCGCACAAAGCAAAAATGCAGATGAGTTTTGCACGTAGCATGTTCCTGTCTTTGGGACACCATTTCATTCTTTCTTCTTCCCTCCCTAGCGGCAACATATTGGAAAAAGCTGGACGCAGCACACTTAAAATACAGTGTCCCATAGTCTCTGATAGATTTGGAGGTGGGTTTTTTTTTCCAGTGTGGGCTCCCATATTCCGTGGCCTGAGAACTTGTGACCCCATTTCTCTTTCCAAATCTTTCTCCTTCTCATAAATGTGTCAGTAATAATTACACCGTAAAAATCCATGATTCGAGCCTGCTTCTTTTCTGTACTTGTGCTTGTTTGAGACAAGCATACAAAGGAATTACTCTAAATTTGCAGTGGCACTATGGCAGAGTCAAGCCCTGAGATGCTTTAATCCTCTGCGATTTAACACTATGAAATTCAGACTGCCAAAGAGTACCAATGGGGGAACTCTGTCTATGCTTTGATGTCACATTACCTATTTCTGGCTATAAAACATTTCCCTCTTGATTTTTCTAGCCTCGCATCAAATGTGCACAAAAAAGATAAACTTCCCAAGAGATTACTCCGACACAGGGTTGAACACACACTTAAGAAACTGCTTCGTTTTGGCAGGTCCTGATATTGATGGGCTATGCAAGCCTAATGTCCAAACCTTTTCTTTTCCTTTCTTTTCTATTCCTTTTGCTTTGCTTTTTTTTTTGTTTTGGTTTTTTTTTTTTAACTCAGAATAACTCATTGTAAAAATTGGCTGTCAGCCTACCATTTGAAAGTGAAGAAAACATCTTGATTTAACATCTGAGCAGGGATTTTTTTTTTGTCATCTGTAAACAATTGGACCATATGTAGTGTGATGGGAAACATGAAGGCTGTGATAGAATATCATTTGAGGAACCTGGTGTTTAATTACTGCTCTTGATTAGCTGGAATAGAAATTAGCTTTAAATGTTTGGTATACAGTATCAATTTTAAAGGTATATAAAATAGTTCTCACTAAATGTAAGCAGTAGAAGTGCTGATGATTGTGGAGTTACTCTGATTATTTGCAAGAATAGAAAATAAAGTTATAGATATTTCTGTTTTTAAAAGAGAAACACATTGGTCCAAGGATAAAAGAAAGAACACAGACTCTGAGGTTTGCTCTCTGTTTCTTGAAGAGTTCCTGAACATCCCCCAAGATTAATCCACTGTCTTCTTGTTTTCTCCCAGATCAACCAGTAAATGCCATCATCTAATAAGCTCTCTAAGCTTATTCTCTTTTTTCAGGTGATAGGTTCAAAGCGAGTGCAACATTATTACTATAGCAGAAGAGAAGTATATGTATCCTACAAACCCAGAATTTACTGGTTTATTACCAAAAGTCCAAATGTATTACCTCTAACTTGGGTAAGATTTCCCCCAATCTTTTTTTGGAACTCAACATAGCTGCATTTTCCTATTAGCACATGGGAACATAAAGGGAAATGTAACCTGCAGGTCTGTTGCTCCCCCTCGTCTTACTCCAACCCTCCTTGAACCTGCAGGTAAGCCAAACGCTCTGTCTGTGCAACAAATTCTATATCTGCCGCAGACTAAAGTTTCTTTTAACCTCAGATGTGTCTCTAAAATACTGGGGAAAAAAAAAAAAAACACCCAAAAAACCCCAAACAAACAAAAAAGAAACAAAATGAGCTTCAAGACACCTGTCATTTTGGCTGAGAATGAAAAGGAAAATATTTTGTCTGTGTCAACATAGCAGTGACTTTATAAATACATGGTTCTGCTAAAGATGGAGAACCAGGCAGCAGCTGTAGTAACATTTCACTACAATGCCGGACAGGATTTAAAAAGAAAAGAGAGAAAACTCCAAGATTCCTTGCTACATCCAGTCTAGGTCAATAAAAGCAGCATGTACATTTTGAGTCCTCATGTCTGGGACCCCCAAGATATGGCAGAGATAAGGAAGACAATGACCTTCTGTCTTGACTCATATATGTCAAAGAACACTCATGATATTTCTGATGAAGCAGACGCTATGTATTTTCCATTAAAAAAAAATTTAGATTTCTTGGGTTATGCATTCTTTTTGCAATTAAATCAGGGAAAATAGTTCACACTTTGATTACTTTTGATTGTTCAGTAATATGTTTATTAAACATAAAGCTGAGTTCCTGAGGTCTGCTTGTGCCCACATTCCCATGTCACAGAAACTCTGCTCTTAACCCAGAGCCAAAAACCTATCCCCAAAATATTGGTTATATCTCCCTGGCTATTTTGAAAAGATATTTTAGGCCCTGAGGCTACAGTAGTTGAACATGACCGTTGTAAAGAATTCACTTAACTTCCTTTTGCTGAACTAACTTCCATCTCCATAGAAACAGAAAAAGAAAGACAGTTGGCAGCCAGCAACCAGAAGTTTAAAGAATTTATTCACACCAGTTTCAGCTGTACGCTATCACTTGAAATCTGGAAACGCTGGTCACTGGGAGGACCTTGCAGTGCACATAGAGAGTTTTAGAAGATGGAAGTCTGTATATCAGAAGAATACTTCAGATTTCTTTTTTTTTTTTTTTTAAATAGTGTTCCCTTAATTCTGCTTATAGTTAAATTTCCTTGTCAAAAATGTATTATACTGTTGATTTAAATGCTTTTAATAGCAGACTCGGTAATGAGAAAGCTGAGCATTAAAGGTCAGAACAAAGAAGATTAAGACTGGGAATTTTAATCCTAGTCCTAGCACTGATGTATTGCGTTATACTGAACAAACAGCACACATGGAACTGACCAAAATTTTTCTTACAATTTCAGAAACTTGCAAAATAGTAATTGTTGACAATGTCATTGACAGCATTATTTATCTACCAAAACTTTCTTGCAATTTCTAAAGTGGAAAAAGTTTAAAAAGCATCTTTTGAAATTTTTCAGACTGAATTGGGAGTAAAAAAAGACACTTTCATAAAATCCTTCAACCTTAAAAAAAAAAAAAGAAAAGGGGGGGGAGCACTTTAAATCACCCTAGAACGGGTTCCTTTTGAAAGCTTTAAAATTAAAACATTTTTTTTAATGAGCACTATCTTCTTCTCTTCTCATTTTTCCCATAAGAGAAATGAGGATAACAGCTGTGGAGATCACAGTTTACTGTCTCTCCTCACCCCTGCTAGATAGCTATGTGCTTTATATGTAGTCTATTGTGCTTCTTCCCACACAACCCTTCCCTCTCTCTGGGTTAGCAGATGGTCCAGAGTCCAGAGAGAACAGAGAGGGTTAGAACCAGTCACAACAAAGGCAGTTCAGATCCCATTATGAAAAAGAAGATGGGGAGTGAAAGGAAAGAGATATAATCTGTTTCTAAAGCAGGAGCTACCCTTTTAGATGGAAGAAAAAGGGGAAACTATACCCATTTTTCTAAACTTCTATTTTCATATTTCGAAAGAAAAAACAACAATTTCCATACAATTTGCACAAGCTCTGATTTTTTCTACGATATCACTTCTTGTTAGTTGTTTCGTACTCATAAGGTTATAAGTCACCCCATATGTTAAATCTTTAGCATTAATGTTGCAGTTCGAATAGAACTATTAGAAGCGCCCTGAAAAGCCTCTTAGTGACCAAGGATTTGAACTTGTGACAAATTTTGAGAAAAGGTTCAGAAATGACAGAAATGCAGATTTTCACACTATCACTCAAAACATCTATCACTATTTGCAGTTATCTAGAGTGCCATACTGAAGTGTACGTCTATACACATATAAATATATGTCTTCTTTATCAAGATTTAAAAAAAAAACGACCAACCAACCAACCAACCAACCACAAAACAATGTAAAAGCCCCCATATGATTTTTTTTACATTATTTTCACAGAAATCTGAAAATAAACTCTATTGGTTCTGTCTTCCTTTGATGTGAATGATGCAGATATGTACATGTTAATATTAGGATTTTGCCAATATCAAGACCCTTGTTTTCCCTAATTAATGGCACCTTCTCACCCCACAGGCTGGAATTTATCCTAATGAGAAAATTGTACCTGTCTATAATCATTATTAGCATTGTTGATCTCAGATCGCAGTGAAAATACAATTCCTTTTCCTGGGGCACCAGAAAATATCAACTTATTTTTCCTTAACTCCACAGTGAAATGCTGAAGTTAAAAAAAAAAAAAAAAAGACATTGATAATCTAGAGAATTATGAACATCTGATCTTAACTCTTAAATTAGCCATATGTTGAGTCTCAACAGATTGACAGTACTTATTAACATGAATGTAAAGTTTTAATATTTTAAATCTGCATTTTATTAATATTTAATCCAGGGTCATAGGTAATGTCCATGTGTGTCAGATAGAAAGGAAAGAAGGAGGTATCACAGGAATCCAATTACTTCTGCTTCTAATTGCAAATGACTTTCAATATTGAGGCAATGTTCTTCTTATGTGACCTTTAGTGCATATTCTAGACTTCATTAAACACCTTTTGTTCTTGTCAGTTCAGGTAAATCCCATCTTGTCCCATTCTTTTGAAAGTATTCTGTCATCTGTTCATGATCCAATGAAAAATGATTGTGGCAAGAAATATACACGGACGTGTTTAAGGTACGTGCCACAATTCAATCTACATGCAGGACAAAAACAATTCTCTTATAAGTGTTTCTTGCAGAAACTTCAAGCAATCTAGATCAACTGTTATTGTCCATGCAATTATAAATTTTATCTAATTTTATACAGTTTATATATAAATATTGGTTCTTATGACTGCTTTAGTCTGTACAGAACAACCATGGATTTGAAGCTTAAACCGTGTATGCCATTCATTCCACGCAACTCTATGTGTTTTAACAGAAGAAACACTCATTGGCCTCAAATTTTAAATTAAAAGTAGAGAATAGAGAGTTCAAGTTTGGGATAAGTATCATGTGAAGAATTAAATTATATTTATCTCCTCATAAAGGAATATTCATACCACGCAATGGTATGCAGAATGCATAGGTTAAAGTATGGACAAGTAGTAAAACAGTAACAGTATAATAATTGTTGTAGTATAGTAATGTTGTAAAACAATCAAGTTTTAGACTGAGAATTGCCATTTTGCTAGCATCATACATACACAATACATTACACGAACAGTGTCGGTTATAAACATAAAAGAAAATGAAACAGTCTATTAAACACTGTATATAAATAATAAGATAATGTAAGTAAATGAATTGAGAAACATTTAAAGAAACGTCTTCTATTGTCCCTGAAATTATGTTCTGTGAGTTTCTTTTCCTGTTTTTTGGGGAGTGTGCATCTGCAACACACGCACACGTTTCAGCTTCTGTATTTGTAGATGTGAAAGATATCAGGGAAATGGTAATTTTGGCTTACTTTCAAAGTTACATTTTTTAAAGTGCATTGCATATATTGCGAGACGGCCTTTTCATCAGAACTTCTTGCATCCTACACTTCCAGTTGATCATTTGTCTCCTTGTGACCCAACTCAAAGTAAGTGGATCCAGACCGTCTTCTGGGAAACCCTGAGAAAGACAAACACAGGTCTCCTTTTGTTTCACGTGCACAGTTGAAAACGTGCGGTGGTCAGAAGGGTCCCCCAAAGCCATCCCAAGATTCAGACTTATTTTACAAGAATTAAGTCATCTTCGAGTTCAGGAGAAGCTCTTTTTTTATGAGTCAAGCGACACTGATGTAAAACAGCCTGCTTAAAATGCAACTTATTTCTTTGAAAATGATACCAAAAACTTACAAATCTTAGATTTGTAAGAATCTTGTCCAGGTTTCAAGGGTGACTTGGGTACTTTGGATTTTACTTCACAAAAGCTTACTGGGAAGGGTATATACTGAATGTAGGTGCAGGTCTGGCTGTCTCCTTGAGTTTTATCCCGTTTGCCTTATATGGGCACCTTTTAAAATCCCATGAATCCAGGTTTTGTTTTGTTTTGTTTTGTTTTGTTTCCCATCCAGGAGAATGAAACCTGGCTTACAAAATCTCAAAATCAAAATGTGATTTTGAGTAGCCCTCATCTTGCCAGACTCCAGCTGCAGAAACTGGTATTAAGTTAAGAACACCAAACCCCATAGTTGGAACAGCTTCGTCTTTTGGAACTGCTGGTAATGAAGGTTGCAGACAAAAATGTTCAACATCATACATGCATTATACTCCTTGCACTGGTACCACTGAAAAAATACTGAAAGGAGGAATCTAGAAAGAGTAATCAAACTTATATTTTGATAGTTCATCAGATAAATGCCATACAAGAGGGCATTCTCACAGTTTGGGTATGGCCACCCTGCGCCCTGATAGCTTCCTCCCTCCATCTTCACCCCTAAGTCAACTTGACCCACAATACCAGTGCACCTCCTTCGTTTTGAGTCCTATCCACACCTGAGCTGTTCTTCCCCTGCATCGTATGCATCTCCTGGTGGGCACCACTCAGCCCAGAGCAGCCTTTGGCTGCCAACGCGGCTCTTCCCTCAACCTGCTGCAGGGCAGTCTCCAGAGGGGCTCCAGTGGAGCAGCCCCCGGAAACATAGGCGACTTGATGCAGCTGTGGCATCATGTAGTTGGGTCTGAAATGGGTCCCTGACACTCTCACATTTTTTTTACCTGTGGTTTGAAAACTCAGAGCTGATAACCACGCTTTCACTTTTCTATAGAATAAGAATGCTAAAGCCATCAAAAAAGAAATACGATATTAGTAATTGATATGCACAGGAAGAGTATATATATATATTTCACCATCTGTGAATATTAATGAAGCATAAATCTAACACATTAAGTCATATTACCAAACCACATAAACAGGACAAGTTTTAAAGTTCACCTAAAGGGCAAATTAGACTGGTATCTATTCTTATGTTCAGGTGAAATTGTTGAGCTTTTACCAATTCTGGTATTGGGGGTTTACTTTCTTATTTTTATGTAATTGAATTTCTCCCAGTTTCCAGTACCAAAGGATTACACATTATTGTTTGAAATAATCTTACTTTGCAGACAAGCAGTACTTTCTCCTTCAACCTATAAAGCCCAAACATTACTGGCATAGTAAATATGTATGTTTCAGAACAGGAAGAAAAGGAAAATGAATACCAGCTAGAATATTTACAATACGAACTGTTTAAAGAAAAAAATGTGTTTGATCTTTGGCAAGTTCCCTGACTTTGAACTGACACGAGACAAATGATTATGGAGAGAAGATTCATGAATAGCAACTCCTCCACTTGTGGGCTCTTACATTTGACTGTGCAGGCAGCATTCCTGACCAGGGAAGATCTTTGCTCCCACATATGTTACTAAGGTCAATTATTTTTGGTACGTTAGGACAGAAAAAGGGGGGGTGGGGGTGGGGT
>NW_009648822.1:561965-607666 GCF_000708025.1 Charadrius vociferus
TGGGGTGGGTGGGGGGAGGCCTTTCAAACAACGCGGCCTCAATTAATTTAAAACACATAGTAATGGGCTCTAAAATAACAGCATTTTAACCAGTGAGTTCATTAAACATTTTCTCAAATGCATAACCATTATTTTGCTTGGTCAGATGTTTTCTCAAAGGACAGTTCATTCATTTTAACTGCTTAAAATATATGATGAATGAACCAATTTGCTTTTTTATTTACATTTTACTGTGGATAATATTTTATTAAAAATACCACCACAAAGCAGCAGAATACAGCTTTAATCAGTGTTTAGTTTTCAGGGCAAAGCTTTCTTTAAATGTGAAGAAAATAGAATATGCTAGGTTACGTTTGCAAATGAGCTACCCCAAGCTCTGATATATAGATGCTACCATAATTAGTTTTGGAAATTGTCGTAGCATACCTCTAAGATGATAAAATAATTATATGTGTGGTAAACCATTAGGCTAAAGGATGTTCGGGGACATGGGTTATTGCTCTTGAATAGCAGTTTTGCCAGGACTGACTTCACCAGTACAATGCAGACATCTCAGCAAAGAGCCTAATGTGTAAGGCTGTAAATAAATTTAAGAAGCAATTGCAGAAAAATAGAGGAGGGATGGACTGCTGCACGACAAATGTGATGTAGCAACTCATGTTATCTGCTGTAGCAGATCTGGATGAGCACATGTGTGACAGCTGAGGAATCAAGTACTCCAAGTGCTGTTTCCCACATTAGATGTTTTCTGTAGGACCCTAGGCAGCTCACCTAACCCTTCTGAGTCTTCATTATCTTTTAAAATTCCCGTAGCAATATTCACCGGCCCACTGAAAGAGCTCTGAGAACCTCACAGAACTAACTATCAAAATATAATTTCTAAAATTTCAAATATTAGTGGGGGAGTGCCAGGTAGGGGGAGAACAAGAAGTGCTCCTTCAGTGCAAAGGAATCATATCGTAGTGCGCACGAGTAGTTTGTGTACCTACACACATGCGTCAGCGAAGGTGACAGCAGTACTCAAACAATTGACACCTCAATGCCTGAAATTTACTGTCCAAAAATACTCCTGGATGACCTACCCTGAAAATGGAGAACAGGACCATCACCCTGTGCAATTCACAACTCCACCACATCCATTACTCCTTGTAAACCAACACTTCACTAACACTTATTTCATTGTACCTCTCCCGTTATTTCTGCAAGGCAGTAAGTAAAAACACCGGCTCCGCCACAATTCACAATATCTCAACTTGGGTCATTAAGCAGGTATGTGAATGCACATTTTTCTCTTAATGTGAATCTCTCCTATAGTGCCGCCCTTAATAATAGTGGTGGAGAATCTGTTTGGATGGAACGAAACTCAATCCTTCCTTGGCTTCAGAGGTGGAGTCCCTGTTCTCAGTCCTTAGACAGCACGGCTCTGTATGACCGTTTGACTCACATTGGATAAAGTCCCCATGGAGGTGAATATCCTATGTAAAACTAGGCACAACTCAGAGTTTCAGCAAGTGCATTTTGAGAGTGTACGGGGGATGTAAATGGGGGAACAGGCCTTGCCTTGATCCTCTAGAAAGGGCTGAGTTGTAGCTTATAGATCAGAATACCTTGCAGACAGGAGAAGAAAGACCCTTGAAACAAGAAAAATAGAGAATTAAAAATTTAAGTGAACAGATCTAGCATTAAGACAGCCTACCAGAATTAACCAAATTTGCAAAATCACACGCCTGTGGTGTTCTCCATATTATAGAGTTTGATAGCCAAATAACATGATGTACAAATAAGACCTACTTTTTATGCTGTAGGTGTTGCAGAAACAGCCATCTGCTGCTAGGACAGGACCTAACAAACACCAGGGTGGTCAAGTAAGTTAGGGTGGTCAATCTGTCAGGGACTCAAATAACAAGTTAAACTATGCAGTAATAGGCAATGGGGACATAGTTGCCTTTATTACACAGTCATAAGTTCTGGGAAGAAATAAGATTACTGCAGAAATATGTGGTCCCTTTAGTATTTAATTTTTGAAAGAGCTGATTGGGTAAAAACCTCATGGATTTTGATGGCATTGGGAGCTGACAAAACCCAGAAGTTATGACTTGCTGGCTGGTATGAGAACGCTCCTGTATTGATCATGATTTTTGGCACCTCTGTACTCATTAATATAAGGTTGTAGGCCAGCCAGGAGAGATCCAGCTGCTCTTCACCATTCATTTTGATCTCTCTATTGGCCCTTCCAAGCCCACAAAACCCCTATATTCCTACACTACTTTCTGCAACTGTTTCAGAGAAGCACGGGCAGTTTTAGTCAACTCAGCAGCCCAAGTGCAATTAGAGTAACTGTTGAGTTTTTAACTACTGCTACCTTGCTCAAACTGAGACGTGTCCACCGTGTCAAAGGTTGTGTGGACAGCTGTAGGCAAAAATAGGAGGCATAAAGAAGGCCAAAAAGGGTGGGATTTCCACCAAAATTCATTCTAATGACAATAGGGATCAAGATCCCCCTCCCGATGGTCTAGAATTTTAAAAATACAGCTTCCAGATTTCAAAGCACTAATGTGATCAAGTTACTCTTACTTTCAAGCAAAAAGGAGGTGGCTGTCACAGAGGGAAGCAGGATCAGGCTGAGACCTGTGAAGAAGCATGGTGCCGTGATGAGCTGGGCAGCTGCACGAGGCATTGCTCTTAAAACGCTCTTCAACTTCCGCGTGTACTTCAGG
This sequence comes from Charadrius vociferus, assembly GCF_000708025.1. Taxonomy (NCBI): domain Eukaryota; kingdom Metazoa; phylum Chordata; class Aves; order Charadriiformes; family Charadriidae; genus Charadrius; species Charadrius vociferus. The sequence goes on from NW_009648822.1 coordinate 564,683, forward strand.
TGTACATATTGTATGTGATGTGTACATTGTGTACACAAAAATGTATTTTTTGCCAGTTTTTGGGTACTTCTGGGTATTTGTTCCCCTTAAGCAAAGATAAAAGTGGATTCTGCAAGCTCTATTTTTAATATTATTTTTAACTTTCTACCTTCAGACATCATTTCACTCCCTCTCTACTTAAGCAGAGACTTCTTACTTCTTTTATGTTTAATAATTCAGAGTATCATATTTATATACTTCTTGAAGGCACCTTGAATTGCTTATCAGAAAAGGGGGAAAAAAAAAACCTCAGAGGAAAAAAAATAAATTCCAGGAACTAAGAAAAAAAGTCCCTTTCAGCTGAGAAGGGCAAGCGAACAGCAGCTTTGTTTGATCAGCATTTACTTTAAGAAAGTTGGCAGACATCAAACCCCTGTTGTAGCGAGCTAATTATACACGAGCAAGAACCATCATCCAGGAGGAGAGGGACTGACCAACACGCGTGGTTGCTGCACGCAGTGCCAGGGACCAAGCACAAATCATACTGCCCCCGAAGACTTCCATGAAGACAAAACAGAAGAGATGCCAAGTTGTTCTTTGGTGATTACGGAAACAATTGGAGCAGCTATCAAAAAGCGAGCAAAGGCGCTCAATAATTATTCATACGCGCCTAGAACAAGATGATTCAGCCTAAGTAAAATGTTGCTCTGTGTGGAGCTATGCACCCGGACTGTGTTTTGCTCCTGCAGGAAGACATCGTGATCAACAGTGCTAATGGCTAAAGACTAATCCAGCAGCAAAAGAGAAACAATCTGCAGACGCCGAATAGGCAGAGGTCAATGCATCCCTATGGAAGGGTTTAATGCTGCCTCTGCAGCATAAGCTATATGTGGAGACTAATATATTTACATATAAACAGGATGACTACATGTAAAGATCACATAAGTAAATTTTATACATTATGCTGCAAATGTCATGCAGGAAATACACTCTCTGATTGATATGCAGAATGTTTGCTAGAACAGTGACAGCCAAAGTAAGTTCAAAGTCACAGGAAATGTTGTCATCAGCCTACTGTAAAAATGTACAATTACTTGCTATTCTCTTTCTGTTTAAAGGTGACTACTACCATCTTTTTCCCTAGGCTACTTGTTCACTGTAGCTTATTATCATTACAAAGTATTATAATGGATTAGCTTTTCCATATTGTGTTCGTATTGGGAAGGGCATGTTTCAGACAGCACACTGACAAGGTTTTTGAAAAGGCATTTATTCCCCCACTAAAAATTACCAGGCAGCTTGTTTTCAAGAATAAAAATCTCTAAATTGCATGCTTGCAAATTCCTCTTTCCCGATAATTGATTTAATATAAAGAAATCAGAAGGAAGAAGCGAGCAGTATCTAATTAATATCTCCTAATGCCCAACTAATGTCAAGCATGACTCCAATTTATAACCAAACTATATTTTTACATTGAAAAATTCAATTACATTTACTGACAGACTTTGAAATGCCACATTATTTATATTGGCAAACTTTGCAGTCTCTCAGTATATTTATTAACATTCTTTCCACAGAATAAAGTGTATATACAATACAGATCACTGCATTCTTCATTTTTTAATCTTTCAAAGTGATATGTACATCTGCTGGAGTAGGACGGAGCTGCCTCGCTGCTGGATAACCAGAAGACCAAATAGAGCCAGCAGTTAATTTGCCCTCCCTTTTGATTCTCCAGGCAAAACAAGGTAACCTTGACATTAATTTTCCTCCTCTCCCTCCCTCCCTCCCTCTCTCCCTCTCTTTGTTGGCTAACATATACACTTGAAACTCTACTTAGCATTCCCATTGCATTTCCCACTCTCTGTGCACACATCAACAATTTTGAGCTGTGAAGAGGTTCAATTGCCACCTTAGTGACTCACTTATAATGCACAAATCATTTACTAGGATAGCTTGAGGACATGACAATGACAGAGAGACATCTGTTGGGTGGATGGGATGAAAAAAAAAAAAAAGGGGAAAAAAAAAAAAAAAGGAGGTTGTTCACAGCTGGTACATTAGCCATGCTAGCCACTAGGCCACCACAGTGTCCTAGTCCTACAGCTTCACTCTCCTCCTTTCTGCCTGCTCCCTGCTGTCAGCTGCCAAAAGATATCTGTTCTCACCCTTTGCTGAATGAAAAGGTGCTAATGCATGACTTCAGGATATGTCAGAACATACAGTACTTACAAGTGTTTGGAGATGCAGCCAACCTGACCATGGGGAAAAGAAATGAGTAACTAAAGAGTGATTTTCTTGAAAAAGAATGACTAGAAAAATAGTGAGGGGGCTATTCCTTTTTCTAGCTGTGCCAAGCAGGACAGGTTTTTGTCTTCTTGACGCTCATCTGCATTTCTTGTAGAGTACTAAATATCCTACCAAATGTTCAAAAACTGGGCTGAGTTTTCTTTTGCCTATGATTTCTGCACTAACTGAACTTAAAAATACATCCCCAAAGGAAGAAGAAATACAGAATAACTAGAAGACTCACATTAAAATAAGAACTGCTTTTTTTTTTTTTTTTTTCCTAATTTAATGAGACAGAAAAGAATAAATTGAGGGATGGGTTTGAATAAACTGTGATTAAAAAACACAAACCTTAGCTGTCTGTATAGTGCCAGAGAGCAACAGATACCCAGAGTATTCAGGCAGCAATCTCCTTTCCAGTCACATGAGGTCTGTGGTCTGTGCCCACTGGCACAAGCTCGACAGGCAGAGGGGACCAGTGCCCGTGTTTAGCATCACAGTAGGCTTCTGGGGGTTTTGTTTTCTCGGAGGAGTCTGCTGGTCAAGGTGGCATGGGGCGGTTTTAAAACCACTTTAAACCTCTGCACTACAAACCTTTAAAGAATCAGCAGTGTAAAATCAATGGGGACAATTTCTGCAGTCTACATGGTAAAACAGCCATACCCGTGTTCACTTGTTTACATAGCATGGCAGCAAAAAACCGCCACAAAATAAACCAAAAGTCCTAGGGTAAGGAGAAAATACCAGTTATTTTTTCTTCAGTGAGAGAGATACATTTTTTAATGACAGTAAGGGATTCTAACATTAAGCCCAGCTGATATGAAGGTCATGCAAACGTTTCAAAAGATATTGCATAACCATGCGCCAAAGAGCCCTAACAACACACACTGCTGAAATCAGTGCACAGAATAAAGAATTGTCCCAAAGTGACCCAGGCAGACCCATCTAGTACCTTGCAGAGGCTCCTGGTACGAGTTAAAACACCCCAGTGGTGTCCCTGGGTTGCTTCTGCAGTTGTCTGTGCATTGTGGGCTTGCTGAAGGAGAAAGGGAACAAGTCAGGGAGGAGGGAAGAGTCCCTTTCCTTACTTGAAGAGCAAAACCTAATTTTCGTGAAAATGTTTCCTAGCCTTACTATGTTAAAATTCTAAAAAGAAGGAATTATTGCCTGCCTTTGTTAGTGGTTTAATTCTAGGATCTTATCTTCCTGGAACTCTTGAGAAAGTCAGTAAGAAACATATATTTTCTCTGGAAGAAGAGAAAATATTTCCCTGTTCACCAGATACTCTAAGCTGCTGCCCATTCAGTAACCTTGAAGTTTTTTTGTGTGGGTTTTTTTTTTTTTTTCAATAGAGTCACAAAACCCCCAAAGGTCTAAATGAGTCCCAGACCCAGGTGGGCACAGCTCCCACCGACCCCCCCGTGCATTGTGCCATACTTATTTGTACGTTTCAACTGTTCCTGAAATTCCTGTTCATTTGCCAAGTTAGTCTGCACATTCAAATTATCAGCAGTGCAGACACAAGTTGTATATACATGCACTCCTTTTGTTCATCTGATGAGGTCACACTGCTCCGACAGCAGTGATTGTCCATCTTCAAAAACTTTGGACTATCTGGACTGAATATGTTTCTTCACCAATAGACAGATGGGACTCCATTTACCTGGCAATTTGGGACTCCAAATTACCTGGATTGTGCTCATCAGCTCCTATTTCAATAACGTTCACCATTATTCAGAAGGGCAGATTTTTTCTTCACTGAGCACTTGCTTTTGAAAAAGGATGTCTACAGGTCCTTAGGAAATGAATTAAACAAAAAGGACCAAAATAAGGAGGTTTTTTAATTATGATTTTTTGAGCAGAGGCTTTAATAGTGCACATAACATTACCCATTAAATACAGGCAGCAGAAAAATGGGAATGAATCTGGTCCAATACCAGAGTTTTCAGAAGAGACTGATTCTAACATGGACTTGCTTGGACTGATAAAAGGAATAATATGTGTCAGGTACTTTCTGCCGATCTGCATACATCCACTTTAAAGTTTTACATGAGCACTCTAGTGTCAAATAGCAAAGTATGTATTTATAGAAAAGCAATACTTCATAATGAATATCAGATAATCCCTGTACTATACAGACACAGAAATCAGTAATTTTCCACTCCGCTATTCACTAGTACTAGGGAAATAAGAAATAGGACTGCCACTGGGCAAAATTAAAAAGAAAGAAAAAGAAAATATCTATTTTTTCACCCTTTTGATGACTCCATTTCTGTCACATGCTGCCTATGTGTACAAGTCTATTTTCATGTCAATTTTTAGTTTCCTTTTAGTTGAGGGGACAGTTCAGTACTATTCTATTTTTAATTGTTATCACAGTTAGCAGGGGAAGGGAAAGTTTCTTGGTCTTTGGATGTTTTAGCTCTTCTCTTTTCTTCTTTTCTAATCAATTTTTGTTTCACTTCAACAAGAATTCTACTGGCACAAGCAACATAGTGCACACAGATGATAAAGAAAATAGAGAAGTTCAACTCTGGCCCTACATAACAGTTGAAATTTAATATAATAGTTGTACTTTAGTTCCTTTTTTTATTTACAATAACAAATGACCTCAAATATTTACTAAAATTCAGAGCTGACAGATCTTGCCAAAAAGAAATCTTGGCTGAAGACAGTGTCTTGATTTTTGCTAGTCAGAACTTAGCTGGAGCACAGTGGTCATCTTGTCCAAAACACCAAAAAGCATTGTTCACCAACCCTGTGGTTAAAACACAAAGAAATGAATCCTGATGACCAGAACTGGTGGTTGGAGTTGCCACAGTCTGAGATACCAATTTCTGCAATCAGTCTTTCACAATTTCCTTCTGCAGAGGCAATTTTCAGAGGCTGGGCTTCAAACAGCCAGACCCTCCATTTCCACTTTTTAATCAAAATTGGTTTGTGTCCAGGGAAGGCATCTTACTATAGATGTTAGGACACAACACATCTCTCTAGGTGGAAGAAGTAAATCTAGATGCCAAATACGACACCTAAACTCTGCTTTATCTGCAACTGAAAGTCAGCGATGAGCTTTGCAGCAATTTCAGTTAGCTTTATATAGTTCAGTGCTTCCTCCAGATGTTTCCGAGTAGTAGAAGCAATTAACATGCTGAACTGCCTGCTTTGGAGCTGACACCCTCAACCCAAGCATTGCTCCGTCTGTGTTTGCAGTTTCTTTGCACCTTCTGAACGTAAAAAGCTTGAAGTAGATTTAAGCTTTTAAGTACAGATGCTGATTGTTCTGGGAGGCTCAGAAATTAATCAGTGGCATCCAGTCCTCCTTACTGTATCCACTGAAAACTCCCACCCTGAACATGGGCACAAGAAACAGGATTCAGCCTTTCTAATCAGTGCGTGCTAGCTCAAAAAAAAAAAGAAATCCAAGCAATTTCCAAGCTAAATCAAAGGCAATAACAATTAAATCTAGTTTGTATTGGTCTTTTGTATACTTGATGACTTTTCTGCTCGTTTTATTGTGGGGCCTGTATAGATCGCTGTGTCCTCATGGTTTGCTGGCTTCCAGCGGGCCGTTATCAGGATAAAAGCAAAAACCAACTGGCAGAAGAAACCATATTATCCTACAGCCAGAGATTTTCCTCCAGAGATTTCTCTTCATTAGATTACACAGGGTCAGTATGAATTTCCTCTGGATGTCTAGTTTCTAATCCCCACACTGACCCAATGCTTTATTCTCTCTCTGCAACACAAAAATGTTAGCCTTCCTCATTGACTGCCTGAGAAAAAAATATAAAAATCCATCTTTATTTTCTTGAGTTAGTTAAGGAGAATGTTACCTCTCTATAGGAGTCTCCCATGACATCTGGAGAAGGAGGAAGATAGCAAAACGCTAAGTAGGCCAAGTGTTCAGCAATCAAGGTTCAGATGATGCACTCTGAAGTGACATTGGGATATACAAGACTCTGAGCTCCACCACAGCATTAGAGGGCAAAACAACGGGTACATCATGGTGCATGACTCATTTGGGGCCATTTCACTACCTCTTTGCAATGGTTGCTGGAACATACCAGAAATGAATCGTCTGAGAGTAAATTTCCAACTATAATGATACGGTGCTTTTGATTTTGACCAATTCACTGTACATTCATTCCATTATGCACTGATTAAGGTCTCTGTACTAGCGGCTTATATGAATTTCAGTGGTGACTAGGGTTTTGTGCAAGTTCATTGCATCTGGCAAAGTTTCATCAATATTAAAGATATACTGCATATAAACCAGCTAAATTTGTAGCATCTTTTGGCATTAGATTGTTTTGTCATGATCATTTACAACTTCTGGCTCTGGAAAATTTTCCTACAGAAAGTCATCTCTCAACTCAATTGATATAATGATATAATTGATATATTATTGATATAATTGGTATAGTTGGTATAATGTCACAGAAGGTCTAGACCAGAAGTTCACGCCCAAAGTAGTGAGGTTTGTTTGAGAAAAGGTTCAGTTTAAATTGGATAAAACTAATGAAGAAGGTGCATAAAAAGACACCCCTGAGAATGCATGAGTAATTAATACTAAGCAGCCAAGAACCTTTTAGATTAAAATGGGAGATATCCAATGAATTTGACTTGTTGCAAGATTTGTTATTCCTGGAAAAATTGTCGATTGGATTGATATCTTGTATTTTTGCTTGTCAAAATCTCATACAGCAAAGTTTTTGGATATACTGGATCCTATCACCCAGAAAAAAACAATTCAATGCTTGAGATGGACAAATATTTGTACTGGAAGTCTAGAAGTCTGGCTCTAAATAAGACCAAGATTTCTGGATCAAGGACAATACCTTGAAACATCTTGAAAGGCAAGACTGCTACTTCCCACTAAGCCACCTGTAAAGACCCTATTTCCTGGCAACAATTCAGTCCTAATCAGTGCCCACCAAAAGGACAAAATATATACAACTATATTTTTCTAATCAAAGAAGAAATGTGGCTGTTGTTATTCACTAAATTTTAAAAAAATAAATTGACATAGAAGGTTGATTTTTTTCCCCTATGAAGTTTCTCATCTGTCTATACTACACACTCTGCTATCGGAAATTAAATGTGTATTCTCCTTTCGTTGAATAACAGCTTTGCAACTGGAACCTAATTAACAATTTTGCTACTGACATTTTGAGGAGAAACATTTCATTAAATATCTCTTGTCTCTAAGTAGGCCTAAAATCCAGGTTTTGGAGTTTAATTGAACAGGAATTAATTTTGCCATTCTGGGAAAATACAGTCTTTAGGAAAAAACAAAACTCTCATCCTTAATCACACAGAAAGTAAACCTATTAGAATTTGTTTAATACAAATTGAAAAGAATGATGGTAGTTTGAGTGAATTCAAACATATAATTTTTTTAGGATTAAGTTCGTAATGTTAGCTTTGAATTTTTATCACTTCTGTGAGAGCTATTGGCTCATTTTAAGTGGAAACCTATATTTTTCTTCTATAAAATCATAAATGGAGTAGTTCAACAATTTCAAAACTGTTTTCATAATATCTATCAAAACACTGAGAAAATGGTTTAAAAATATTGAAAATCTGTTAAAAGTCTTTGCTTTCCTAATTGTTGATTTGAAGAATGGACATTTTTAGAACATTTTTTTTTACCCATGCATTCCGATCTTGACTGGTTTTGGTGAGGATTTTTCGGTTGCAAACTGATGTACTTTATTTCTCTAAAGTATATGTTACAGTCACATTTTTCTATATTAGTAATATCCATTCCTATTGCATGCAAATGAAAATTGGTTGTCATTAATCTTTGCATAGAAAGTGGTGAGCAGAGGATAGAAAGCCAAATTCCCAAGGTTTATGTAGTTTTCCTAGTCAACAAATTTGCTCTCTCCTAGTGGAAGAATGACCAGTGGTAAAGAAAATAAGGAAAACACACCGAATTTGATTACAGCTTGAGGGTGTGAAAAAATAGTTTAGAATCCCAAAATTTGTGCAATTAATCCAAAACACCCCAATCATTCCAGTTACAGAAATCAAACTCTTAATTAGGTGAGAATGTAGTCAACAGGAATTAAATCAATGAAGTGTTTTTATAATGCAATAAATGAAGACAGTCCTTCCCCTTGTTTCCCCTCCACTTCTTTCTTCTACCACTCTTGATCTTTAACTGAACTACTTATTCTCCTTGCTCACACAGTCAACCTGATTTTTTTATATATGCAACCTTCAGGTTAAACAGGAACGAGACTAATTAATTACCATGCTTGATTTTCGATCTTTAGAGTCTTCCAATGATATATGATAACTGGCATTTATATAAGGTTTGCTGGCTATATTAGCCACCTTTCTATTTCACTGTATCCTTTTATATTAATTACGCCTCTAACCTAATATTTTATTCATGTATGAAGACTTTTTGCATTAGTGTTTGTTCTCAGTAATAAATAAATGAAGTTTGGTTAAACTTTTTCAGTATCTCTGGGATAAACAAACAGGGCTGACCCCTGGAACAATTTCTGTCTACTGACAGAAAGTGTTAAAAAAAATCCCCATTTAAGAACTGAGTTCTCCCACCCTGTTCAAAATTAAGACTTGGGTTGGGTTTGGGTTTTTTGGGGGGGGCTTCTTTTCCCCTTGGCACTGTTTGTGATCATGGACAGGACTGAATCCCAATAGCAGACAAGAGAAACTTGGAATACTTTACTCATATGGCTAAAGCCACCACTACTGAAGCTTGCCCCTGTGCAAGAAACATAGCATAAAAAAAACCCAGAGCTCCTGTGTTTGTGAGCTTGCACAAGGGCCAGACGTTTGGCAATGCGAAGGGAAATGACTGGCTGCACTATTTTCCAGCCCTTCAGGAAAAACGATCTACTATTTTGATGAATTTAGACAGTCTTTAATCTGATTTGTTACAGATACGAGGCTTGCGAGAGCACATTTTTTATTTGAGCATACATATTGAGAGAGAGAGCGAAAAAACAAGCACAGTTAAAAATAATTGTTGTCTAGCAGCTTAATAAAAACAGGTGGAGAGAGAGATTCAGTATTCCGGATCTGCTTAAAGGTCATTAGGACTTGCACCTTTTGGATAGCAGGATCAATAGACTGCAAAATATAAATTTGTAAGAAATGGGCTCATTGACTCTAGTGCTTCTGAAACCAGTTATTGGAGTGGCACCAACATGCTCCTGGCTAACTGCAGTTAGGTCTGTATGAAAAGACTTTCCTCTGAAGGGCGTACAACCTAGAGAGGTTGAAAAGAGGCTGAGAAGATCCATATTTTGAAAAGGACAGGGCTGAGATCTAGGTGCGACAGTCACTTCTTCTCCAACTCTCATTTGTTTCCACAGTCTGTGGACATGAGCTGAGGGAAAGGGGTGGTTTAACAGTGGAGGACAGTAATTGCCTTCACAAGCGCCTGTTTTCTCTCCCCACCCCTGAAGAAGGATTGTATGAAGCCAACAGAGAAGAAATAAGACCCAAATTACACTACTTTGCAGTAAAGCCATACAAACATCCTCCTCATAACTGCCACTTACTGGTCCAGCCTATATACCAAGACGAAGCATGTTTGCCTCTCGCCGTCCTTAAACTCTGGCACAAACCCATTTAAATCCTGTCTGCACCCAATCTCCTTCCCCTCTCTTTGGATGTGGCTGTTTTGCTTTGCGAACTATTATAAACATAACACTCAAACTTTCTTAGCAGCATCTGTTATTTTCAGTTAGAACTGAGTGAGAACAAATAAAAAGAATTTTCTATTGTCTTCAGATGAAAGAAGGTTTGTATGTGTGAGTTAGTACTGATGACTGCATGAATGCAGATGCAGTGTTACATTTGATTGGTAATTAAAGTCAAGTACCCCCAAGTTTAGGCAAAACCCAAATAGCTAATTACAGGTTTTATACTACAAAACAATTGTAGTATCAAAAGACCCCTCAGGGAAAATATAAATCTACAGGGATTTTTTTTTTTTTTTTTTTTCCCAAATTCTGTAGTAGATTCTCTGGGTTCTGTGGAAATGTAATTGGAAAGAAGAGCAAATGACAGAGACAGCTCTCCTGCTTGACTCTATATGCTCTCATACTGCTGCTCCACTTCTCTTCATCTACCCCTCAGTCACCTTCACGACACCAGGTTTTGGAAACATAAATGAACTACATTCTCCCATTCCTATCCCTTATACCTGCTGTTCACAGCCACCCCCTACAAGAAGTAACAGCAGAAGAGGGATAGAAATAATTGGTAGTATTCGAAGGGCAAATGTTTTTCTTTCTTTTCCCCAGAACATCATAATTTGCACCCCATTTTTATTAACTGTTGGAATAAAGAGGGACTCTTTTTTAAAGTCTTCCTCTTCCTACCTCCTGGCCTGACGCGGGATCCTCTGGCCCTCTTTTTGTTTTACTGACGTTATGCGTACAATGAGACAGATCCTGATCCTATGCAAATCTAAATATTAAATGATAGCTCTAGGATGCAAATTGTGTTCAGGGCCTGGCTGGACATAACAGTAAAATGAGCAGACGTAGGCCACCTCTTCCTTGCCTTGAAGCCCCTGTTTGACCTTGAGGTCTCTCCTTGGCTTCGCTCTTTGTCCCTCGGTATGTGTTACTGGGCTGCATCAGGCTTTACTGGTGTTTCAACTGGCTGCCTGGCACCTTCTCTTTTTCTGTAGTTTAATCCCCAAGAATATGCAAGGGATACTTGTGCAATGGTTAATTTTTGAAATCAGACCTATTGCAAGGAAAAAAAGAAATATGAACAGCCCACCTAACCTCACTCTTTCTGTACACCTGCAATACAAACAAATGCCAGCTGTCAGTAAATAAAACCTCTTTTACTCCTCAGTAATACGGACTTGATTCAATACTCTTACAGAGAGGGCCTTTTAAAAATTTAATGGCAAATTAATATTAATATTTCATAAATAATTCCCCTGGAAGATAAAGGAACCTTGAGTCTTAGAACACCCAAAAAATCCACCAGAAACAAGACTTCATAATAAACTGCAACAGAGAAGCATTCGGCATATTTTTTGAATCCAAGAGGTATTGTTTCTTCTTAAAAATAGGTGAAGCCAAATGATTTGGTTTAAAAATACATCACCTTGTTTGCTTGTTTCTAAGTGCTTTGGGTTTTCCTCTTAACCAGAACTTCTGAAAATCATTTTATGGCCAGATGCTAAACTTGAAATTAGGATGTTTTCACACTTTTCCTTCTAATGGTATCATTCTTTATATGTGATACCAAACAGCTTAACTAAAATACTTCCCCCCCTCCCCATTTTAATATGAAATAATCTTCCTCTGGCTGCTTTATCTGGGAGTATAAGTGAATTAGCATGTTAAAAAATAAAACATTTGTAAAGCAATGCCTTTTTTCCTTACCATTATGAAAGCCTCAGCAGAAATTACTGTTCCTAGCCATGGAGGAAGTTGTCCATATTCCCTATGATGATGAGCATCCATGGGGCTTGTGTTGTGGAGCATGGTACTAAAAGGATATAGGATTTACTGATACAAAATGGAGAAATAATGTGCATTGTCTTTGTGGGTATCATGATTTAGGTAACATGATTTAAAATGTCACAAAATATGGTTCATAAGATTATATGGCATATATTAATCATTTATGATGATAAAGAAGTTAAAACACAATGTGTCATGATGTGTGCAATGTAATGCATGAGACACGGCATTTAGCTTAGTGGACAGACGAAGAAAACCAGAACAACTTTTGGGAGGATTTGAGGTTTCTACAGGTGACTGCAGAAAAGCTGCTGTGTTATCACAGGCAAAACATCTAGTGTGCTTCTTCCTCGGTTTCTTTGTTTGTGGGATAATGTTAATAACCACCTGTGTAAAGCACTTAGGATTCTTGGAAGAAAGATGTATTGTCAGTTCAAGGAACACGATTATCACCAACCATTAAGAGTTGTTAAATCTTTAATACATCTTGGCTGATCATTTTGCATCAACATGATTCAAAATATCCGGGGCAAGAGGTGGGTCTTTTTGAGACATCTGATCAATGCTGGGTATGCAGCAGGCTTGACTGAATCTGGTGTGAAAGTAATCACTTACAAACACTCAGTGTTGAAATGAATTACTGGATGTCATTCTCTATTAACCTAACAGTTAAATTTGGACAAAAATATACATAAAAATGAAATAAAACAATTAGGTAACACTTTAAGTGGTTCATTATTATTAATTCATTTAGTATTCATTGTAACTGTGCTGGTCATAATGAATTCATTTGATATTAATGTGGATGTTCTGCAGCAATTTCATTGTAATGCAGTTTTAATTCATGTGCCATTAAAATAAAGCATTGTCAAAATTTATATTTATTATCCTAAGTGCACAATTTCTTATTTTCAGGACCGGGGAATTACTGGTTTTGTTTCTTCCAAAGTTAACTTCATATTTTCATCAGGAGATCCTTGATGCTAAACAGATTAATTTATTTTCCACTATTAAGTATACTTGTTTCTATACATTAAGGCAATAGATACAGTATAGCTGTACTACTTTATCTAAAGATAACGTTTGGGAAGAGATGATTAAACACAAACTTGGTTATATATCCCAAGTAAGAAACCATGCACTATGGTTTATTATGTTTTTTAACTAGTTAACTAGTATTTGATAGTAACTTCTCCTACAGACAGTTATACTGAAGTAAAAAAAATACTGTAAGCAACATGGAAGATGCTAGACCTGTTCAGCAGTTTAAAATTTAATGGAATCAAAATTCCTGTATGTTTCAGTTGCCAAGAAAATGAAAGCTTAGTTCTTTGCAGTTGAAACCAAACACATACTAAGTACTTCGAGGGATGAACAAGAAATTTTTAGATGGACTAATAACCAGACATATGTTTTACTTTACACACAATCCCCCCTCAAAATGCAAAACGTTATTTAAAAAATTTAACACAGTGCTCAGCTACTCAGTGTTTCTGGAAAAGTTTTCAAGCAAAAATGTTTTATTTCATTTCTAGAAATTAATGCAGATTGTGAATGTCACAAATAGAACTGGGGAAAAAGGGTCTGGAGACACGTGTCACGCTGCTCCGTGTATTATCAGTCAGGTATGCAGACATTTATTATGGTCACATCTAGCCTGTTCTTCCAGGTGGTTGTCTCTGATGGCAGCTCTACTTTATCTCTCCTTGGCTTCCTCTTTGACAGCCACAGGGGACTGGATCTTCAGTCAACATCTGCTAGTTAGGGCCAAATATAAACTAGTTTCTTCAAGTTTCATAGAATCATAGAATGATTAGAGCTGGAAGGGACATTAAAGACCACCCAGTTCCACCCCCTGCCCTGGGCAGGGACACCTCCCCCCAGCCCAGGTTACTCCAAGCCCCGTCCAACCTGGCCTTGAGCACCTCCAGGGATGGGGCAGCCACAGCTTCTCGGGACAACCTGCCCCAGGGGATTATCACCCCCAAAGTGAAAAATTTCCTCCAAATATCTAATCTAAATCTACCTTCTTTCAGTTTGAAGCCATTCCCCCTCATCCTATCACTCCATGCCCTTGTAAAAAGTCCCTCCCCAGTTCTCCTGGAGCCCCTTTAGGGACTGGAAGGGGCTTGAAGGTCTCCCCAGAACATTTTCTTCTGCAGGCTGAACACCCCAATGCTCTCAGCCGGTTCCAAATCCATCAGCTTTCATTGTACGGTGGCATGTCACTTGAAACAACTGAGAAAAAACAATTCTGAAAACTCACTGTTTTTTTCTTGAACAATTAGTGAAGGGGTTTTAAAATTGTGGTGGTTTGTGTAATTAATGTAGTGGGAGAATTTAGAGGAATGCAAAATTCTTACAACTGTAAAGATGGTAAGACAGACTAAATAGATGTCCCCTAGCCTTAGAGGTGATACTTACCCTGTAGTTCTTTGGACAGCAATAGGGTTAAAGGAAAAATGAAGTTGACTTGGGGGTGAGCAGAGGGGAGAAAAGGGGAAGAGGACAAGGTTAGACTGTTTTTAATGCTTTAAAGTACTATGCTTTTGATGGGAGTTTTGGTGTTCTCAGACTCTAATGTGAAAGCTGTTAACTTCAAAAGCAACCCAAAATGAATGTTGGGTTATACTAAAGCAACAAAAGGGAGTGGCTTCTGCATTTAATTGCATTTTTCACTGTTATAAATAATTCTGATTTTCCTGCGATAATCAAGCAAACAACTACTATGAAAGGATTCCTTTCCTTACATTTTTTTCATTGTAGTTCTCTACACAAAGTCTCCTTTTACTATTGATCACAAAAAGAAACATTAAATCTCAAAGGAAGAAAGGTATCATCCAAGGCATACAGAAAATATTTGTAGTTGATCTGGCCTGTAAGGAACACTGGGCAAGATCAATAAGGTGAAAACTGAAGATGCAACCTTTCCGGTCTCAAAGCCTGGCCGCTCTTTGTTGGTCCAATAAAAGGTATTGCTTTAATCTACTGCACTTTGTCTACCAAAGAAAAATTAAAAGTTCAAGGTTTAAGCCCAGTTTTTCAACACTTCATATGCTCTAACACTATATAAATAAGCGTAGCTCCTCATGTCTTTGTGTATCTTTCTTTGTAATACTCAATTCTGTAGGATGGTTGCAAATTAACTATTTACCTTTGTTAGGTTTTTAAATCATAGCCACTTACTTTTTAATACTTTCTTCCCACTCAGAAATAGCCTGACAGTTATGGTGTTCGATTTCGGTGGGCTGAAAGCCCGGACAACGTGGACTGCTATTTCACGGACGGTAGTTAAATGTGTCTAGAACCTTTGTGAGATTCATTCCCTTGCTATGCTCACACCTTGGCTGATTAACTATAGTGTAGTAAACATAACAGAATTTATATATGGAACCAGTCTTTGAAAACAGTATTGTAAAGGAATGTGACCTTTTATAACAGTGATTCTGCAGTGATTTAAGATTTTGCACTGAAAAGAAAGGAAACTGCATTGAATACTGTGTCTCAGGGAAAGCTAGGGAATATATTATATTTATCCCATCTATGCTAAGATTTTAGAGTCCTAAACCCAACAAAATGGTTCAGTCACAGTCAAGTATGCTCAACTTACAGCAATAAAAAAAATTACAGAAATTGATGAGAATGTCTGTATAAGTAGAGATGTTCAGATACGTCAGAGTCAAAGAAGATGTGGAATTGTCCGTTGTGTATACCTATGAAAATTCAGAGATGGACAAGATGTTTAGTGTGTGGGGTCAGGGGGAAGATGCAGTACTGGTTAAGTGCTTTTGTTATGAAGAACACGTACCAAGTCAGAAAGGGAGTCTCTAGATGTTCTTGGAATTGAAGGGCAGCAGTTATGTGAGAAAGTCACCCAAAACAATGGTACAAGTATTTGGCAGGCACTTCCCACCCCGTCTGTGAAGACAGGAAGAATGCTGAAGGCAGATGGAAAACAAATAAGAGAAAGCATGACTTTATCCTAACAGTAAATGGCGTAACTGACATGGAGATGGTGGAATAAATGGTCCAGGTCTCTTTCTCCAGAGTACCTCTGCTCTTGTCCAATTAATATTTAATGTATAAACAGGCTGCCATGCAGCAAACAGAACCATGTTTTCTCCTCAGGCTGGAAAACATCAGTCCAAAGTGTATTGATTATGGGTATCGCATGCAGGTATCAGCTGAAATGACCCCCATTCACTTCCTTCCATAAATAATACTAACAATAACAAAAATAACTACCTTTTCACTCCTCGTATTTTGCTCTATGTTACTGCCTACCCAAAGATGAATATAGACTAGATTTGGTTCACACATACCCCTACATGTTTATATTACTGATCTACAGGATAAGTGTTCTATCACTCAGGTACCAGATTTCCTGGACTCCGTAACACTTTTATAAACATAATTTGTTTGCTTTTGTCCATATTTTGTCTAAACAGAATCTTGCTGCATCACTGACAGTCTGGATACTTATTTTGATATTTGAAGAGATACACATCTTTCCAGCAAATACAAATGAAAATATGTTGAACTTCATCTGTCACAATGCATAAAGCCTCCTCTCATTATTCATTATGGCAAAAGGTAAGATACAGTATAAACTTCTCATATCATCAGGATCTTTAGGTCAGCTGAGCCTCAGGGTTTAATTTAAGGTATGAGCCACAAAATGAGCCGCATAACACATTGAATCACCAATTTAAAGAAATAACCTTTTCTAGAAACAGACCAATTATCCTTGGGTGCTGGGTAGTCTGTTCTTGGCAAATGCATGCGTGCACACAAAAGGAGAAAAGCAAGGATATCTGGTTAAGTTTATGTCACTGATTCCTGATGGGTGTTCTATTTAAAACATTTGATCTTTTTTGGCATAAATAGAAAGTCTAGTCGTTAACATCATGTTCACCAAACTGAAAAACTGCAGTTAGTATGGTAGCATCTAACGTCAGACAAGATAAACTTCATTTAATCTCCAAAAGAAACAACACAAAGGAGCATTTTAACGAGCATTTTAACATTACTTCTGCCAGGACTTCTGAGGTATTTTGCTAAAACAGCTTACATGCAAATTTACCATAAATCGATTATTACAAGTTCCTGTAATACTATCTTAAGAGCTTGATACACATAAAGTGAATTTTACAATCATGGGAGCAAAACGAATGCACAGATGAATGCTTAATTTGCACATGCATTTTTGCAATTGTCTTACAGATCAGGAAATTCTACAATAAACAGAAATTTGTGTACATTTCTAGCTACTTAAATACACAAACCCATGATTTGGTACACAGATAGTAGTTAACTACATTAAAATAGGCATACAAACTGCTTGTGCATAAATGCACTTGAAAATTCAAGACCAGAAGAGAGTTCATAAAAGCCCTAACAGGAAAGCTTTGATAGTTTGATGAAAAATATCAGGTCACAAATGAAAATTCTCTTTACAACAAACTCCAGTTTTAGATCAAACCTACATTGATGAGAAAGCTCATTCCAGCTCACAGAGCAATTGGTGGGAAAAAAAGAGACGGGCATGAAGGAGTTTCATCAGCTGCTCAGAAGAGTAAGAGACAATCCTAAGCTAACAATTAAGATGCAATGGAAAAATAAAACACCAAAAATAATAAAAGAAGCTGCAGGTACTATACATATATGAAGCAGGAAAAAAATGTACCCAATATATCCTTGTGGCCAATTCGTTCCCAAGTGGTACTGCATTACTTCCAAATCAATATACTACCAAAAAGTCAGCCAACGTACCGATTGCAAGATGGGAGAAATGTGAGCTATAAAGTGAGACTTGTTATTAACTGCTCTGATGGCAGCATTCAGATGATGAACATCTGCAGATGATTTAGCCAACTATCTAGCGTGCCTGGCACTAAAAGATTTAAGTGGTCAATTTTGTGTGTAATGAAGACATGGAGAAGTGCAGTAGTGTCAGTCAGAGAAGAAAGGTCTTTAGTCTCATGATACGCTATAAATGTTGAAACGAATTTCTATCTGTATCTTTAAATATGAAGTTCATCAGATAACTTGCTTTCTATTACAGATCCTACTGTCCTTTATGTAAGAGCATGATAGTTTCTGCAACTCCATGGAAAGTTTAGTAAGAAGTCAGAAGATGTTTTCTTTTGTTGCAGTGAATATTATTTCCTTCTTATAAAGGAACAGTTGTAGTCAGGTGCTGGCTATCCTTTTTACAGATGTCTGGAAAACATCTGGATAAAGCTGCCATAGGACTCACAGCGTTGTCTACTATAACAAAGAAGAAAATGTTGGCAGAGCTAGGTTGGCATAAGTGCCAAGGAGAAATGAAAGAGCATTGACTTCATAAAACCAAAGATGGAAGTTTAAAGTCCAACTGCTATTGGCTAATAAAGAATTAAGATATTATATGCAATAGGTCTCATAGTGATTCCAGGGTGAGTAATTTTACTATAATGAGATCTATCTTTATCAGGAGTACAGAAATTTTGAAAATAAACACCATACACAAGAGGAAAAATATTCCAGAATATGTTGGTAGGAAAGTCAAAGTGTTTTTTTGTTCTATGGACACCTTCTCTTCATCTCTACTAAAGAAAGAAAGCTGAAATAGATCAAGCAGTCAGGAACAGAAGAAAGACATAATTTGAAAACAAAACTGAAGAATCTAATGTCCACTTCTTCGAGGATGGGGCAAAAGATTTTCATGCCACACCAATTCCTGAAAGCTACATCTTTGCATAAAAATGTGCAATGAGAAAAAAATATTCTATTTTTACTAAAGGAACAAACCAGCCTTATGGCTGTACTGTACAGCAACATCCTACTATTGCATTTACATGGGATAGAAATAGCTTGGTCCTCCTTATTTTATCTTCTACTCTCCTTCTATCTAACTCATCATTACACACACACCAGTACAATTTTAGAAACATAAAGAAACACAGAGGTACCTTCATTTAAGGGTTAATCAGAGGACTAATATTTGCTTCATGTTAACCCCACAGGAAGATGAAAGTCCCCTAAGTGTCTAAAAAGCCACAAAATGACAATACATATTGCTACAATCTAGAATGAAATCAATTTTACAAATAATCACTGTAAGATTTCTGCTTACAGGACTGATTTTGGAACGCTGTCTAAGCTGAAACCACAGATTGAATATGAAATGCATTATTTAACCATTCATTTCAAAAACAAATCACCTCCAATGTCCTGCACTCAGCTGCATACATCTATTATAATCTCAAATGATAGCAAATAGTATAGGGATTGCAGGAAATGCCTACAGGTGAAATGGTGCCAGTTTAAATCCTATAATATTATTTAAGAACGATTTTAGAATATTTTAACTGCAATATTCGTAATCCTTCTATGAAAATATAAAAAACAAAGGAAAAGACAGAAATAAGTACAATATTTTTTTGTTCCAAACTAGGACCACTGTTGTGATAATGAAAGTGAAAATGAGAAAAGCCAAACAGAAATAAAATACGTGTTGTCCTTCCTCTTATAAAAGAAGGATGAAAAAGAAGAGAGGGAAATGAAAATATACACAAAGTGAACTATGAAATATACTCTGTGACATTATTTAACCTTAAAATGAAGGGTCCAAAAACTCAATTTTAAATTCCAAACCCAGACTGTTCAGGCTGCCCAGTACTTTTGAGTACTAAATGTAAAAAATTCTATAGCAGCCAACTCTAAATAGTACTGAAACAGTGGTAATTTCTGTAAATGAAGTATGCAAAGGGCATATTCCAATGGAAAATAAGAACAGTGTTCCAGTAATCCTGCTAATAATTTAGTTGTTTTGAGTAATAATCTGCTATACATAGTGCCATGTGCCTTTGAAGGAAATGGAGAAGACAATCCAGTACCTGATTAGTTACAGCAGCCAAGTGTCTTCCCCAGCTTCTTTTTCAGAATGAACTTTCTTGAATTCTGTCCATAAATTTAGTGGTTGGAAGATCAGTATAGAATTTTCTATGAGTTTTCCAGCTGATCCACACAAATCAGTGTCCTACTGTATTTTATCTTTATTGATACACACTGTGATTGCAGCTCTGAGGAGGTAATGCTCCTGAAACATTAGCTGTGTTCGTATGAGATCCATGAAGCAGTTCAGAATTTAAAAAAAAATGCACTATTTTACAGAAACTGAGCCAGTCCATTAACTTTTCATCGCGCAGAACCACCAGGCTGGGTTTTTAATTGAATGGGTTTGCACTTCCTACTGCCCTCCCCTTCCCCTCCTTCAGTTGCACTAGATATTTTTCTTATCATTTTGAAGACACATTCCCAAAGTTGAACAGATGACTTTGTCAAATATGCAAGTTATAAATACTCTCTATGAGAGGGTATGAACAATATCATATCTGTTACCACCTAATGCAAAACATTTGATTTTTTCAGACATATTCCTTGAAAAATATCAGGTTTATTATATATTCTGTTATCTAACTTGTAGGTTACTCTGATTTTTATATCCATTAACAACTAAAAATTTTGCAGTTTGTTGTTCTACAGTTGCACAACCTAGTAGTTTTCAAAGTTCTGTCTTATTTTGTAATACACCACTTGTAAATCCTCTTTGCTGATCCCATTTCTGAATAGTTTCCCTGATCTTGTATGCAGTCCCAGCATTTCCCGTATAAGACCACTCGGTTATCATAAAACACATCACCTTCTAAATAATGACTTTAAACCAGTTAGTAATACTAAGCATTCCATGCAAAACTTCATGACTTTTCTTTTAGATCAGAGCCTCTTTTAGCACTAAACTTTTTTGACTATGCTTATATCCCAGTGTAACAGAACTAATTTTTGGGGACTAACAGCTTTATTAAAATATAAAACAGAATGTAAATATTAGTCTTAAAATATCCAGTTGAAAACATAGACAGGCATATAGATATGACCAAGGAGTTTGTGTCTATGGATTTTAGCAGAGCTCCTCTGCCTCCAGTTCAGCCACCGCAGAAGACATTCACACCCTGTGGTCTGTTTCCTTTCCCCACTGTGAAATTAAATTAAACTAACTGAATGGAAAAGGAGATAAATTCCATTTTTTTCTGAAAGCTAACACTACATCTGAGTTGATCAGGACTTCTAATAATCGTCTTTCTCTGAAGAATAACTGCTGATGGTAAAGTTAATTAGCTAATGCCTTTAAATCTTAGGGTGCACTTGGATTAACAGATTTGTATATTTAAAAAAGGTCGGAAATAAAATGGTCAGCTAATTTACCTTGTAACTGATGCATTATTCAAATAGTTTTCTACCTTAAACAGACAAGTTTGTTATATTTCAAAAAAGAAGAAATGTTAGATTAAGTGTTTTCACTATTTTCTCCTCCTGTCTGTTGATAGAAACAATTGAAAAAAACCCAACCTGCAGCCGCATGTTTTTGATAATGCCAGGAATTTGTAAGTTTAAGCATGACAGCTGATCACATTGTAGAAAAGTGGAACAAGCTGGAAAACCATTACGTTAACTATGCAAATTTGTTCCACATCTGTACTAAATTGTCATTTACAATTAAAAAATGAAAAGATCGAGTTATGCCCATTAAAATGAAACTTTCTATTATTTGTTTTTAAGATTGTGTGGGTGTGTGTTTGACTGCAATCCATTTCAAAAGCTTGATAAATATGACAGCAAAAGTTTACTTTTATATGAAATATTCCTGCATGTGTTTTATCACAAAATTAAAGTCCTGTGGATAAATACTCTAGAATAAGGTTACACATTTCAAAACAGTATTTTAAGAGTACAGGTGCAATTTAAAAGAAAGTTGTTTGTGCAACTGCAAGAGAAGAAAATAAGCTCATTAATTTCTGCAAATGATATCACCTCGGAGAATTATTCACTGCTCAAGTCTTTCATTTTAGTAGCACAGACTAACCCCTATATCTTAAAAAATAGTGTATTTTTACTTTTGTTTGCTTGATTGCTGTTTTATAATGACCTCAGGAAATCATCCCAAATACAAACCTATGTCCATGCTTTAAAAAAATGAAACTTCTAAGGAACATTATGCTAAAACAGGTAAAAGGTTACTCTCTACAACCTAGTCCAGGAGTTCAAGTAATGAGTGGAAACATCCCATTAGTGTTACTTCTAGAACATTTGACTGAGAAGGGGAAAAAAAAGAAAATTGAACATTTCTAAGATTTAATGTTGGTGAACCATAATAATTTTAATTTCTATATAGCATTCAACTAGACATATTCAAAGAATGTGAAATCTCCTTCCCACAGTTCCCCATTTTTATTCCTTGTTTTTCACTGTCAATATTAAAATGTGGAGGAAATATTATTTCATTTTTAAGAACCTTCTCTTTTGCCTTCTTATCTTTCAACTTAATCTGGTTGAACTCACTTTGTGTAGTATGTTAGGGTAGGTGAGATAGTTTACAGAGCTCACAGCTTTATTATTTATTTTTAAAGTAAAGAATCACTCAATCCTGCAACAGCTAGATCTAAATACAAAAATTAAAATTTTATTTTCTCTAATAGAGAACCATTGCAAAAAAAAAAAGGAGTATGCCTCTGCCTTAAAAATAGTGCATCTTGACAAATTTAATATGACATATATTTTTAGTCCATATTTCCATTTAGAGAAACTTGCATTTTGTGAATTCCAAGCTCTAAAAAAAAGGACTAAACACGTAAGTCACCATCTTTTCCAATTACTATGCCATGCCGCTTGATTTGATGAATATTTGCCTTTCAATCATGCCACGTACAAACAGGGACTGAGCTCTGCTGCATTCACAACAAGAATGTCTGACGAAAAACTGCGCTTCAAAGACCACATTAAGAAAAATAGGGATACCCAAGCCAGTTAATCTTTCATTTCAGAAAGCCAGTCCATAGCTTTCATTTATTTCACTTATGACATTTTGGCTTTCAGAGTAGATCTTTAGGTTTTAGGGGTACAATTAAGCAAATCCTGAGAATATACACAGAAATATACCCAGAAATTGGGTAATGGACTGACTTAATAGCTATTGGGTACACCTAACATTTTCAAAAGTTTAGCCTGTTCTCTCCCTTCGTGCACATCCGTGCTGCTGTAAGATGAAGTCGAAAGCCTTTACCTACCTGACAAAGGCTTTGTGAAGTTTAGCCAACTACGGCTTGTCAGGCACAAAGAAAATGCCTTGCAAACTAAACGATTATTCGTGTAAAACAGAAGGGAGTCTGAACAACTACTGGAGTTTGGAAATTGTTTGATAGCTTTTTTAAGTATCGCAGGACACGTAGCAAAATGGGTTGCATTTGCCACCCAGTCATCCGATGCTGAACGTAAGTACAAGATAACCATTAGTGAGCACAGGCTGGACACGGGTGGGCTTGTGTTTACTATTCCACCTGATATTGAGAAGTGCCTCTTTATGCGCACAGACCACTCACTCCTTTTTCTTTCTTTAAAGTCTTTCTTCCTGTATTTTTTGGATTGTCTGCTTTCTCCACTTGCTAAGAATTTTTAGCTAGTATTTTTCACGTCGGTTGTTTTGGGGTATGCTGCTGTTTGGTTTTATCTACGGGAAATGCACGTAAGATTTATGTGGGGTTTTACTATTTTTGAGCATATTTTTTCTTAAGAACAAGTGGAAAAAATTATTTATGAAGCTGCATGGCTCTTTCAGACTACCAACAGCTTGCTTATGAGTTGAGCCTGAACCATGGCTTCAGGATAAATTTAAAAAAAATAAAAAAACATTCAAAAAATTATGACTTTGTATGGTATTTTGTAGCAAAAATAGTTTAACACAGCATGGGAAAAAATACTTTTTCTGGAGTTCTATTTTCTTTATCAGGATTTTGTAATGTACAGTCACAAAAATACTTCGTGCAAAGTAAGAATAGTTGCAACACTTGGGATCAACAGCGTAAGATTCGAGAAGAAATGTTCAAATGAAAAAGGCCACTAAGACAAAGGAAAGAACTATTCACTTGAATATTTTGAATTAATTAATTTTGGCTTTGTAATAAATAAATAGTGAAGTCCATTGGTTACAAATTACTATTTTCCTAATTCTAGAAATAGAGCTCTTAAAAATAATTCATAGCGCCCATTAATATCGTGTAAATAAAACTAACCATATATTTGTTGTGTTTGATTATAGTATTCCTTCACATTCCTAGGTTATAACTCTGGTATATTTTAGATTAATACGAAATATATTATTAAATAAGACTTAGACATAGATGTAGATTTTTAGATCACAGTAAATGTTATTTTTTTCACAATTAAGAGTTTTGGATTTTAAAAAAATAATAAAATCAATTATTTCCTGCCTTAGACTTCAACAACAGAGAGCAGATATTCTATCTGTTAACTTTTTTGAAGCTTCCTTATGCTGCACTTGCTACTTTCATGATAAGTAAACAGTTGGCAAGGAACTCCCTCTTGTGGTCAAACATTCTTAATTAGGAAAAAAGAGCTGCACTGAGCTGATGGTACAGATTATTAGAAGACGGGTCACTTGAAACCATTTAGATTAACAGTACTGATATAAGTAGTTTTAGTGAAGCAGTTCATTGCAAATTAGAGATGAACACGTGCTTTTGATTTTTCCTAAAAAATAAGGATTTGCACCACTGTTCTGGATAAATCAATTTTAAAGTGAACTCTCTACCTTGCCTCCTTTCTCCTTTCTAAATCACAGCTGTATCTATAACAAGATCTTAATTCACAATCCACATCTCTGATACAAAGCACAAAGCAAAGTTTAACTTCTCACCGGTCCTGACTTCCCGTACGACTCTCACAAAAAAAGTAAATCAGATGAGCTTCAAAGAGTGCAGAAGGGGTGAACATTTCTCCGAGGTGCATTAACATTTCCAACGTGCCCTTAACCAGTGTTTGGCCATGGCGTGTGCCAGCGCTGTCCCTTACGCTCTGCGGCAATAACTGAATAGCCCCAAGCCGGGAGAGCTTCGCAGTGCTTCCAAATTATGGGTGTGATAAAATAAAACAAAACTCAAACGTCTGGCAGACGGAAAAATCATCCCATGCTTATTAGCTTGATTTGAATGCTACTGCCAAATACTTCAGCAACAACAGCAAAAACCAGCTGCAACTGGACAGACCATTTCTCGTGATTTTTTCTTTCATGCTACCCACTGAATATTTCTGCCTGGGAAAGTATCCTAATCCAAGGGTCAGGTTCAGTTTCCCCAGAGCAATTCTCAAGTTTTTCATGAAATCGAGACTGAAACCAAGCATAATTTTTTTTATTTGATTTCTTACTGTGCTATTCTACTTTGCAGCTGTAAGGTGTAGATAGCAGTGTGAAATGCCATGGCATAATGCACCAAAGATAAAGTATTTGTCTTAGACATTTTTTTACTATATGATCTGATTTCCATAAGCAGAGCTTTTGGACTCCGGTTCCTCACAAAGGTACGGATTTTATATCCTATGAAAATAAACACGAGCAAAGGAAGACACACAGGTACAGAGGAACTGAAAGGAAATCAACCTATCATACAGTGTGGTGAAGTGGATTGCTGGCTGGGCTGGTGGGCCAAAACTTAACCCCTCCCCAGTAAATCCACCTTCCTATCTAGGTTCACAAGAAGCCCAAACGGTGGCATGGGAACTGTTTGCACTGTGAGCAACACTGCCATTCACTTGTAAGCCAGACAGTCAGCAGAAAGTGGACACTCACAGGAACAGCAAAATATAATAATTTCTCTTTATGACCACTTTTACTCATGCACATTAAATGCATGACAATGCACTTTGTCTTCAGGACACCTCACATTCCAGCTAGCAGAAATATGGATGGTGGTATAAAGACTGGTATTACATTTAGCTTTCCTGGGAGAAAGTACAGCATTAATCTTTATTAAGCAAAAGAAAAATCAAGGTTGATGAAGCAACGTTACTAAGAGAAGAAGAAGCTGTTGTTTATTAATAATCATATATTTAATGCCTTAGTTGAACAATTTGAGTTCAGAGTCTACACTTTACCTCTAAAACATGGAATCTGAGATCTTCTGAAAAAGCGGGGCAGAAGACGTAGGGAGTTTAAGCCGTCCTTCAATTTTTCAGTCCTGGGGTGATGAGACCTACAGAGCTGATGCATATCGAGAGATGTCAAAGGCCGCAGTTAAGGTACAGGAGGCCAGTAGACTACTGATGGATGTCAGCAGTGACCACAACCACCGCCACACTCATTCTTTGCCTGCTTTTCCAGTAGCTAGCTACAAGTTCAAGGGGCTGCACTTATTGAAATGACTGACATCACCACATCACACAAAGACCAGGTTGAACGTGGGAATCTAACCTTAAATCTCTGCCAGACCCTTGGGTCTTAGAATCGATCCAATGTATAATGATAAAGGGCAACCACACAAAGAGGAAAGTGGAGCCATCAGTTGTGCTATTTCTCCTCCTGCTTCCTGGTGATATGGAAATATATACAAGTCTTTACATGTAGTTGTTATACTTTTGTCCAAGATAACGCTGAACTATGTCTGCTCCTATACGGGTGAGCCTAAGTCAGGTGGACTCCGACTCGATCTACGTGAGACTGGCCATTTCTCCATGCACAGCTGAAACCACTGGATATAAGGCTCGATTTCACACACTAATCCCACTTGAATATGTTGTAGACTACAGCTGAAGGACGGCTGTGGTATCTGTGCTTATAATCAGTTTTCTGAGCTGCAGAGACAAAACTCTTTATGGATTTCACTTCAGAAAATTTTCTCCTTCCCTTGGTGGAGAGTATCACAACAGATCTGAACAGGTTTACTTTTATTGATAAAATGTGTGGTTTGCATTTATCCTAAAACAGATAGATGCCATACAGTATTTTTACATCGCTGTGCAAATGAACTTGCAAAAAATTTTGATGGCTGGATTTTTGGATTAATTGGCCCATACTTGCCTGTTTGATATCTCATTCAGAAATTACATAGCTGATATATTCTGAATGTATCCTGTTTCATAGTGAAGCCACATTCATTATGCAGGTGATGTTAAATTTTACTTATTCGTGTAAAATGTTTGACCAAAGACATGAAAAAAGAATATTTTCCGTCCTGGTAGGATAATGACTGCCTTTTATATTTGTTGTGTGTTTCAAGCACCTATACAAGTAATTGTGGGATTGACATGGGAAACTCACAGGATTTGCTTTGAGGTTGCAAAATTTTCCCTTGGTTGTATCCTTGCTCCCTGGCTTTGTGTTTAAGTCTAAGGCCCCGTTCACCTTTCCCATAAAAATCCATTGGTCTTTTATGCCTGTTATTCTCACACTGCACTGTGTAAAGTAGCCATACAGCTGCAAACAATCAGCATGTGACATTGTCTACTTGTGCACTGATAACGCTTTATGAATAGATGTGTAATACTTGCTATTTAGGGAATCTAAAATTCATGTGCTATAAGACATCCCTCAAGTATTTTCAAGATTTATGGTTTAAGGGCTCCAAAACTTTATTTCATGAAAAATCATGTTCTAAGATTAATTATCTATTTGAGAAAAAAGAGATCTTTGAATTCATGCATTTTATTGAAGCAATTAAGTTATAAGTTCAGATTTAAAGTAAAAAAAGCCTACAAAGAAACAATCTAATTTTTACTAAAAAAACCCCGACCCTGGGGGTCTACTGGTAGTAGAACATGAGTTGCACTTCATGAAATGAATTAAACATTTCTATGGATTTTTTTAACTTTATTCTTCTTTTATTTATCTTTTTAGTGCAATATTTCAAGGAATCAGGAAATCTTCCTTCTTATGCTATACCTTTTTACATCTCTTTCTTCTTTAAACATGCACAGAGCTTAGAAGATGCCAGTCTGTTATCACCTGCTAAAGTAAATATATGGAGTCAACTTGTGCATGACTTTTCAAAATTGTTCCTCTAAAAAGGAAAGAAAAGTGTTATCTGAAGCCATTAAAAGCCATTAACAGAAGGTGCAGCAATGATCTTTAATTATTCCAGGTCTGCTAGAAATTATATCAGGCATAGGATTTTAATTTTGTGGTCCTGTTTTTCCATTTAATCCGAGGAAAGAGACAAGAAATGTGGCTTCTGTCTTCCTTGAAGTCACTTTGTTCTGGACACCTGGAAAGGTCTTGAGGTGGAAAAAAATAAAGGGAGGGGGGGAGGGGGACAACCCCTAAAACAACAAGAACCCCCCTGTACAAATAGGAAACCTGAGAGATGTACCAAAGTGCTCTCCAACGGTTTTAAGAAAAAGGTGTGGACCTCTCCTCAGCACCAGGAGGAGGTACCCTGTCCAGTAAGAAGATGTTCTCTCAGTGTGACAGTGTATGGAAAAAAACATACCTGTCTCTGCCTCCTTTAAATATTTCATGCTGTCAGGGTAACCTTGGAGACCTTCACACAACTGATGGCCCACTCCTTTCCATTAAAAAAGGGATATCAAGAGCAGAATTTTCTGCTCTTGCTGAAAGCCTCACAGCAGTATTTTCATCCTGAACATAATGTAACCGGATAGAAAAATCCATAAGTGGAATGGGCCAAGAAGAAACAAGGCTGACTTGTCCAATTTGATGCTCTCCGTGGAAACAAATGTAGACAGAGAACATATTCTTAAAGTGGGAAGTAATTTAAAATGTTCTCAATTTGATAGCCAAGGTGTTGCTATGTTAACACTGGAATTTATGGCACAAGTTATAGAATGAAAGAGCTCAAAGGACTCCTCAGCGATCACCTGGAAGGTGATGGGCTGCATGCGAGTCATTGCTACAGAAGTCTATAGATACTTTTTTCATGCCAGTACAGTTGCAGCAGGTTTGGGTTTTGTTTGGTTTTTTTTTTTTTGGTTTGGGTTTTTTTTAGGGCTGATCTCCAAAGCATGGGAGACTTTGTGATTAAAGCAAAACCCAAATTGGTACTAAAAATGTGCACTGTAGAAGAGCCTCAGCCACTAGAAATTTGGATTGGTTGCACAAAAACTGTGGCAGTATGAAGCGAGTCTGTAGAGAGTCACAAATGTATGCAGAAAAGTGAGTGGTAAAATGAGTGGGTGGCAAGGCTTTTTAATATCTCACTGGGGAGAAAGAATGAGACATCAATGAGAGTTGTTGTGAAGAATAATACCTGAAGCATTAGAGCAACTGATAAGTGTCTGATGAATGTTATGACTCCAGATACAATGAGGCTTTAGAGAAGTACTTTTTATTTATCCTTTTTTTCCTTTTACCTGAAACTTAGAAGCTGAGAGGAAATAGATTCTTATTTTTGACACTCTGAGTAATTTTGAGAACAATAAAGACAGGATTACCAGTGCAGTATGTGATTCCACCTAGTAGGAGTATTTGTTGAGAGAATGCTCTGAAAAAGCAAAAGGAGATGAGCTTCATATGAAAAAAAAAAAGAAAAGTGTGCCTACAGTGAAGCCGAGTTTATCTGGTCACATTAAAGAAATGTGGAAAGGAAAAGACAGAGCAATCAAGAAAGCAGACATTGTATTGTGACGCATGGTAAAAGATGAAAAGGAGGTATTTCAGCCTAAAGGTTACAAAGGGATGGAATGGCTTAATTTGGAAGGGAACTCCAGAAGTTACCTAGTCTAACACCCTGCGAAAAGCATGTGTAATTAGATCAAGTTGACGAGGGCTGTGCCTGGTCAAGTCTTCAAAGTCTTCAAGTCTTCATCCTCCAGGGATGGAGGGACCGCAACATCTGTGGGCAACCTGCTTCAGTGTTTGACCACCCTCATGGTACATATAAAGTAAAATAAAACCTAATCTTTATATCTAATCTTAATTTCCTATGAAACATATGACACAGTTTTCTACCTTGAGTGGAGAGAACATCCTGATCTGTTGAAGAGTTGTGTTAATTTTCCTATAACTGCATCTCTTGGTGGCTGCTGCACGCAGAGATCTATCAATACATGTAGTTTCCACTTCTCCACAGCAATTTCTAAGGACCTTACCTGTAAACAGATATTTTTTTTCCTTAGTAAACTCCATCAAATTTATGTGTGATGGAGGTTAGTCCTGTGAATCCTGCCTTAGACCCCCTCCCCTTCTTCGGGGCGGTTTCTGATTCCCTTTTCTTGCCTTGAAGTTTCTGCTGTAGATCCCTCCTGCCAAAGGTGCTGCCTTACTAGATTTAAACTTTCTCCCAAATATCAGATTGTGCACAAAGCTTTTTTCTTGGCCTTTTGGAAGAGTGAGTCGTAAAGAAGTTATTCGTTTTAGGTGACTACACTTTCTCAAACAGGTAATGCTGTAATGCAATGCCTTAAGAGATGGTCAAAATCAGTGCAGGCCCAAAGATGCAAAACAAATTACTTTAGTATAGCCCTTATTGGCAGAGGAAGGGAGTATACTCAGGCAGAAAAATTGCTCTTAAAAGGGGCCTTCGGAATAAATTTTTGCATCAGTTCAGCCTTTGCTGCAAGGTAAATATTTGGTCTAATTCCAAGCTGTTAGGAAACATCACATCAATGAGGAGTACATCCAAGGGGCTACAATGGATGTTACTGAAACTCTGAAAGTCTCACTAAGATGGTTGGGAATACCTAATGCACGTCAGGGACAGCAGTTTCTTGTGCCCAATAAACTTAATTGGATATATATCCTATGATTACCAAAGCAAATTTGCAAGTGCAGTACAGAGTATAAACACATCTCAACATCAGGATCCAAAAACATCCATCAATAACTGTGTAGTAGGAGAAGAAGAATTCATATTCTAGTCATATTCCAAGACAAAAATGTTCTAATATTTAGTAAACATTCGTACAATGCAAATTTTTATTACCAGAAAATGTAAAGGCTGATGTGATATTATGTACACACTTTTTCTTCAAGGTATCAGTGAGGTGTCTGAATTTTCTGCTCTAGGTGAAATTCTAGTGATAAGTGTACGTTGAATGATTGAGGTGGAAAAAACAAGGTAACTAACACCTGGTCAAATTCTGTAGCTTCACGAAATCCGAAGTAGTCTGGGAGATTTCAGAATAGACCTCGTTGCTTTTACATATAAAAAAATAGGCGACTCTGATAAACTATGACCTGATTTTGGGATGATCTGAAGATGAGAATGGCTGCTGACAAATTTTGACTTATTTCACAAAGTATTGTTTGCAGTGCTGTGCACCAGGCAGAGTAACCATCTACAGATTCTCCAGAGGACCACGCTTGGCTGTCATGTGCCAACAGGCAAGGCAAGAGCACACCTTGGAGAATTAAGGATGAATCTCAACTACCAGTTTGAATGACATGAGGGAATCAGAATAGGGATATACATGCATCAACGGGAAACAAAGGGTAATAACTTGGAAAATGAAATGAGAAACAGCTTTTCCCATAGACTTAATAACGCAAATGTGAGGCATAAGGTTGAATTAAGGTCCAGGGGACATGCAAGTCATAATAACTTCAGGTCCAAAAGATAAATATTGACCAAATCTAATGGAAAAATAGTAAGTGTTTGCCACAGAAAATATGCCAACAGTCACACAAAGGCACAACAAAATCTTCCAAGTCATAACAACCAGCAAAGAGTTTGGAAGAAGGAATCCAGGAAAGAATAGTCCAGCTCATTCACCTGAACTGTATCCCAAGGTGAGCTGCTTGCCACATTTTCTAGATGCTTTACATCATCCTTTCATGTTAGAATCCAAACTGTTAATGTTTTTAATTATCAAAAAAGCTGAAAAACAGAATATGAAACCAGATTGCCACCAAGTGAGTTGGTGTAGCTTAAAACAGGTGAGTTGTTTTGATTTTTTTTTTTTTAATTTGAGATTGTTCACTTAATTTTATGTTTTAATATTAATGCAAATAATTCCCAAATAGCTTCACAAAATTAAACTGATATATGTATTCATCAGTGAAATATAACCACCTCCAATGTAAAATGTTGCAACTGTTGAATACCACCTACCATACCTAATTAATTTTTGGGAGGGGATTTAAGAACACAGAATTTAATTGCCCAAAGGCAGAAGTGTGGTTCCTTGTAGTGACTTCTGAAATTGTAACCCTTAATGTGACTAAATAGTACCCATATGAATTTTTAAACTGGAAATTTATATTCTCCAATAGCTAGCTGGCCGTACTAAAAAAGCCAGTAAAAAAGTCTTCTGTACCAGGAACAAAATACAGTTAGTTGGTAATAGAGATCATCATGTCTTTTAACATTGTCCTTGATTCTGTGCCCTATACAAGTGGTTCAAGTATATAATTATTGTTATTGTTGTTTCAGTAAATTATTTAAGTTTACAAGTCATCTTAGCTTTGTGCTTTGAAATAAACTTGAACTTTTATTTTGAAGCTGTTAAAAATAATATGCTATTGTGACTCTGGAATAAGTGAGCCCGTTCTAATGTCTCTCAAGGTTTCCTTGTATTTTCATTCTTTATACAGGCAAATCCAGAAATTCTTTTTTTATTTCATAACTATGTAACTTGAAAACGTCCTGATTGGAGGAGTGGTTGAACCAGCATAGTGGCAAAATTAGAACACCAAAGGAAAAAAAAAAAAGTTATTTAGTATAACTGGATTATTGCTCTCAGAACTACATAATTTAAAATACAAAGCTAGCATCCATGAGGGAAAATCCAGATGGTTAGTAAGTCCCCATACAGTCACAGTCTCATGAAATTACTCCCCTTAACCCAAAGGCTTCTTTTCTGTTTTATTCAAATTCACATGAAAATGTGAATTTAGAAGGTATCCTAATGTAGCTGAGAGGTAGTGTCGCAGGAAGCTGATTTGCAAAATGTCTGTAAAATTAATACCTGGATTATATTTCTCTTTAAACCCATGAAATTCAGATGCTTTGCAAACCCCTGTACTAGTTTCATCAGAGTCAAATGACAGATCCTTTACACCGTCAGATGTTAGCCAGTTAGTGCTCTGTTAACTGTGCTCGCAGCTCCTGGTAAGCACTTCTGCATATTTCATACACACATGAAAATGCCACATAACATCACTCTGCAGCGCAAATCTGCAGGAGGGAGAAGAGAGGATGCATTAAACTCGGGAGTTCATTGTTGCAGAGTATTTTCTCCCTCGGAGGGCAATTGCAGAAGAGGAAGGAACAAGTGGAAACAGCTGGATCCTTGTGGAAAGGGAGTTTGCGGCTGTGGGAAGAGTTCCCCATTGCAGACGGATCTGCAGTGTCTCCCTACCCTCACCTGGTGCTGGTGGTCAAAGGCCACCAGGAGTGGTAAAGCACCACCGCACCTCCTGAAGAGGTGTTGAAAGACACATCCGTAATACCTTTGTAATGCAAGCTCTTCGGCGTAAGGCAGAGAGAATTACCCGGTACCCATCACTACATAGTTTCTAAAACTTTCTTGGGTACTTTATGTGTCCTTTGCACCCACAGCTGGGATTTTGCACGCCCCCCCAGCGCATACGATGGCTCAGACCTATTCATTTCCAGCGTTGTCGCTCACTGCCTGTGGATGAAAGGGCTCTATGAAGTGCGGACGCGGCTCAGATACGCATGTCTGGGCATGGCTGAGGGGGATTATGCTGCATAACAATGTCACGCACGGATTATGTCCCACCGTGTTATGTAGGTGCTGGCCAGCCCCATCGGCCTCTTTCAGAGGTCACGAGGCCTCGAGTCTGTTTTCGGTGCGCAGACAAAATCGTAAGTCTTGTCGTCGCACTCACGCTCACTCCCACTGTAATTAATTGGCTTGCGAATCTCATCAATGGAAGAAGCATTGAGGCCTTTAATTAAGCCTTTTCTGGATATGTCATATTGTTTTGCTGACATTTCAAAATATTCACAATATACTTAAGATGTGAATTCTTTCATTCATCAGTCTATGTCTATGTTGGGGTTATCTGTTGTTTTTTTTTTTAAAGTTTCAAATCAGGGCAGACTTTGGCGCATCAACAAATTATTGCCCTGATTTTCCTCTTTGCAGCCAAGTACTCAGATTTTCCTCAGAATTAAGTTTGGTTGTCTTGTTTTGTTTTTTTTTTTGTTTTGTTTTAGTGGAACTACAAGTCTCAACAGAACTGGAATTTATGCTTTTGATTTTTGTGCTTTCAATTCCGGATGTTTTCTGCATGCTTTTAAACGGATATTGTGAGGTGGGTTTTAATCACTCATTTTACACTCCCCGGCGTAATACCTTCTCTATAGTTTAAATGTAATTTCCCTCTACAGTTTGAGTCGTCCTTCATTTAGCAAACCATTTCTTTTATTCTTTAGCCTGTGCTCTGAAGGATGTTGAAATTACCATAGCTGTTATTGTTTTACAAGTTTCTATCCATACAGCATAAAGCGTTTTTATCATTAAATATTACATCTAAATCACTGTAAATTAATACATTTACATTTTACTGAATATTGTGTTTCCTGGAGCAGGCGTCAGAACAGAGCACTAAAATGATCTGATTTGGGGGATATTTTTCAGGTGAGCTTGCATTCTGAAAACATGCAAATTTTGAGAACACATACAAAACTATTTATTTGAATGCAGATCTTTTGTATATGATGGCATTGTAAAATGATTCATGTAAAGTCCGCCCTTATTTGTTTGAAATAGTCAGTGCCTGGAGAACTCACTGGTTTAATTGGGAGTTTGAAGGCATTCTGTATGGAGCAGGATGAGGTCTTTTGACATGTTTCAGCCCAGATTGAATCTTTACAGCTGAGCTACAACCCATGAAAAACATGGCTTTATAATGGAAATGCTGACACAACCTTTCAATTAGAGTAGTGTTAACTGCATCATTATAATTAGGGACGCGCTGACCCTCTGAAAACTCTGGTTTTCAGATCAGGAGAAGGTATTCTCCTTTAGCTGATCTATAGTCAAATTTTTCTAAATCCAGAAAAAGCCAGCTGATTAGAAATATGTTGCCCAAAATTTGTTTTCTTGACAGAACAAAAAAGATATCTAGAAATTTGTCCCAATCCCCATGGTCAGCTTAATTTACAAAAATACCTTCTTAAATACACTCTGTAACCCAACAAAATTGCTATTAAAAAAAAATAGAAAAAATATTATTATGACTTAATTTCTTACACAGTAAACCAGACTATCACTCTAATATATCAAACTGACAACAGAAATCTGGGTGTTTTCAATTGACTATTTCATATATAATATCATGAAATATTTGGTAAGTACACAGTTTGTCAACCATTCTGAAAAGCCTACAACTAAATACTGATTGGGCTCAAAGCTGCAAAATCGGCAAAACTGGATAGAACTGTGAAAATTTTAGCAGAATAAATGCCATAATTAACAGCAAAGTTGCTTGCAAGAAAGTCAGTACTCTTCATTGCGGGATGTTGTGGTCCACAAACTATTTTTGGAAAAAACATCTCAGTGCTTTGTCAGTCATTATTGTGTTCCATGTGCTGTCTTAAAGTGAGCTGAGAGGCACAGAGCTGTAAGAAAATGTACTGGTGTCTATATTTGTCTATGGACTTACTGAAGAAACCAAAAAAATGAATCAATAAAAAGCCATTTTCTCTAGATTAGAGGTACTACATTTAGCTGTCAGCATTAAAAAGATTATTGTTTACAAATGTTAACACAGTTAAGTACAGTTCATTCCAAGGTATTCATGTAAGCTTTTCGATAATACCCATTTTATAAGTTTTGCTGCTTTGTAAGTGTATTTTTTGCCTCTTTTAACTTATATTTTTATGTATCACAAGAAACCATTAATATATTAAGGTTACAAAACCAAATATTCTGGTGCTAAGAAAGACAAAAGGCTGATGATGTATTCTTTGCTCTGCCCATTTGTATGTGTATTATGATAATTTTTCCTTAATTATATAATCACATGCTACTTTTTCTCTGCCTTCTTAGGTGTAGGGTGAGCATCACTCACTGAATAAGTAGCAGTTTGTGATTTTGTTCCCTGTTTACTACACGAAACCCAAACTCCACTCTGTTAACAGAAAGATTAATTTAATCTTTGCCTTTTCCATGGTGCCTGCTGCTGTAACTAAACCCTTCATGAACAATTGCTAATACATTCTCTGCAACACTTAAAAGACATTTAGTGGTGTGATCTTCACAACATTTACCAACTTTTGTCTATCTACTCCAAGATGCCAAGTGTCTGATTTTTCAACATACTTTGCATTAGATGGAATCAGACCGATTCCAAATTCAATTTCCAGCATTTGATAATTTGAAGTCTCAGTGTTTCTGAGTAGGCTCACAAATTATTCAATCAGGAAGTAAGAGGTATAAAATTACTAATAACTGATGAAAAGACGGCTTAAAAATTTGGCTTCAGTTTACCTCATGCAAGTAGAGTTATGCAGTGACACCTACATTGGCGCTGAATGAGCTAACTACAGATAAAGTCAGCAAAGCTTTCCTCAACTAATTAGTTTTGGGTTTACTGCTAGGGAGCAAGCCTAATTAGCTCAAGCATAGGGCCACAATGCTGTGGAGACCCAAGATAGTATCTCTGTAGTTTGCATGTCAATATACCAGCTTCAATAAAACTTAATTTAGGTACCCTCACATGGAGCTACCTGGTGTGACAGACGTACTCTACCGTTAGATGCAAGCTGTACGGTAGATGCAACGCAGTTTTCCATGTCTCCTTTGATCAGTAGTCACAGCCCTTTCAACCTGTGTTTTGTAGCTTCAGCAAAAAATAAGTCGGAGTACTATAGTCAACATTTTCCTTGACAAGAGAAGCACCAGGAGGACCCACAACAATGACCGTCCTCTGCACCAAATAAGACAGAGAGGGGGAAAAGTGCATGATGAAGTAATTAAAGCCTATAATGCATTCACACCGAGTTGAATTAAGGTTTCAATTACAATCTTAATGATGGGATTTCTAACATCTGAATAGAGCGTCAGTGTATAGAGCTACTTTGCTTAAGGTAGACATATGCCAAATTTCTTAGAAAGCTTGCAAGAGATAATCTGAGTATTTGGTTTTAGCAAGCTTCAAAGTCACTATGTAAAAGAAGTAGCTTAAGTGGGGCTTTTGATTGTTGACTTTACTTGTCTTTTTTTTTTCAAAGCAAACTTGGAACTCAGCTGAAATCTTTCCATGTGGCATTACAGCTGCACACTTGGTTGACCATTTGAATCAACCTTTTAATTGGGCAAAGTTGCCTTCTGGTATCTGTCTGAGAAAAAATTCTCTAAAAAAGACAAGGGACGCTCCTTGCTATGTTGATTTGTGGATGTTTGCTAACAGCACAGGGTACAGACTGTCACGATTCTGTCAGCTGATTCCTACAGATTTAAGACAGGCAGGTGCTTGGCTGGGCAATGCTGTTTCCTAAGCTTTTATATCTCAATTCCATCCCTCTTCTCCAGGATCCAACTGCTAGTCCTGGTTGTCTCCAGGCTTGGCTTCAAGTCCACCCTGACTCTCTGACTGCAGCCGTAATCCAAACCATGCCCTTATTCCCTTTGCAGGCCCCAGTCTTCAACATTTAAACACCCATGCCACCTTGCTTGTCTCGCAGCCTCGCTCTGCTATCGATCCTATTTCCCTTCTCCAGTTTCTGCATTCTCTTTTCTCTTTGTCTGGACCATCTCTCTGCTTTTCCACCCAGCTTTTCTCCATCAAAACCTACTTGCTCTTTCCCCGTCCTTTAGTTTACAAATCTACAGTGTGTTTCACGCACAATTATGAGTTTTGGTCTTCCTCCTCCCTGTTTGTTTCCTAGATCACATCAACTACATTAATCGTTCTCTCTCTGTGAATCCCGTTTTGTTTCCCCTGTATTTAAAATATAAACTTTTCATGCCACTTGCTACCTGGAGGTGATTCCTGAGACAGAAATATCGTTAACCTGGGCTAGGAGGTCAGCAATCACAGTGACCTAAAGTTCCCAGTGCAAGTTTATAGGAAGGTCCTGATTAGTCCTCAGGGGTCTGAACACAGCACCTGTAATACATACACAGAAATTTTGCAAACTTATTTGCCAGTCATGACTTTTCTGAATGCAACACAGAATCTGCTTCGAAAAGACACGTAACTTAAACACCAATTTGGTTTTTGTCTGGGAACAGCACAAGGCATATGCCTGGCACAAATGTAATCCCCTTCTCTAATTCACTGGGCTTTAAGAATTTGTATGAATTGTTAGTGTTACTTAAGCACAGCTAGACCTAGGCACTTTGTCTAAACTTCCTCCTTGAAAAAAAAAAAAAAAAAAAAGCCTTACCACAAGGCAAACGCCCAGCAGAGAAAATCTAGAATTTGGGAAATCTACAAACAAAAACAGAGGAAGAGATGGCAAGTGCTATCAAACCTGCCGGCAGCATCTACTTCACAGTTTATACACATTGCTCAGTGGCAAAGATTTTTCTGGGCGGTGTTCAACAACATAAATCCTAGTCTCTCACAACAGTCCTGCTGTGGAAAATACTGTGTACCAAGACTGTGACAGTGGAACACACTTGACTTTTTACTGTCAAAGACCAAAGCACTGAGAAAAACTTGTAAAAACAGTTGGAGAACTCAGGATTCAGGGGAAAAGAGGTCTAGCAGAATTTGCTATGCTGGAGCTATCACAGGGCATCCATGAGAGGTCTGCATAGCCGAAGAGGCTGAGCTATGAGTGCTGCGGCCCTTTCTGTAACAGATCTGCATTTCTGCTCTCTCATCACATAAAAAACCCTCACTTATAGATTCTTCATATAGAATCATAGAATCATAGAATGGTTTAGGTTGGAAGAGACCTTGAAGATCATCTAGTTCCCCCCCCCCTGCCATGGACAGGGACACCTCCCACCAGCCCAGGTTGCCCAAGGCCACGTCCAGCCTGGCCTTGAACACCTCCAGGGATGGGGCCTCAACAACCTCTCTGGGCGACCTCTCCCAGTGTCTTACAACCCTCAAAGTGAAAAACTTCTTCCTAATGTTTAATCTAAACCTGCCCTCTTCCAGTTTATAGCCATTCCCCCTCATCCTGTCACTACATGCCCCAGTAAAAAGTCCTTCCCCAGCTCTCCTGGAGCCCCTTTAGGGACTGGAGGTTTCGCAATAAGATGCCAGTCTGGGGATAGAATACTTGCCTTTTTCTTTCTTTTTTCCTTTTTTTTTTTTTTCCCCTTAGTGCTTTGAGTGTCTTTAACTGAGGTTATATAGGGTTCGGTTCTCCTTTGTCTAAACAAGTAAAACTTCTGTCTGTGGTCTCAGACTCAATCTTCAGTAAAGAGAAGGTATTTAAGATGGATGGCATAACCTGTGTTATTTTGAGCCTTTTTTCTGTTCCTGTGAAAAAGAACGGGTGTTCAAAGAAATTTCTGTTTATATTTTCAGCTTTAAGAGTACGTTTTTGCGGTAGTAGTGAACTTAGGAAAAAAAAAATCTTAAAAAAATTAACTGTGGTATTGTTAGATTTCTCACAACACACATTTCAATAATCTGGTTTCCACTGGCTGTTTCCATCATTTCTATAACTGATTCAGGTATGAGCTTGAACTTTATCACATTCTTGTCAATAAAGAAGGTTCCCACTGCAATCCAGTGAACTTTTTATGGGAAAAACACTTGTTCAAGTGTAATAGATTTGACTGGATTCTTGCACTTGAAACCTTATTTTCTACTACAAGACAAAAGTTCTCCAGCAGTTGAGTGTTAAGAGTCAAGAATAGTAAACCTTTGAGAATATTCTGCAACAATTACCAGAACAGTTAAGTATAATGTAGAAAGATTGATAGATTATTTGAAAATAGTAAGTCTAGTGCAAAATACACATCAGGGACAATAACACCTATCTTAGGTAATAACGGTTCTTCAAGGAAACCTCGTTTGTGTCCCTGTCACTGGCATGTTCTTCCCAAGGTGGATGTTCAGATATTCACAAAGTGTGAAAGAAGAGGTTAACACAAAATAATAAGACTCATAAATTCTCTTTCAGATATTCAGACAAGCAAAAAAGTTCATTGTTGGACATGTCAGTGAACGAAAAAAACTGAAATACTTGAATTGAACAAAAAATTCAAATTGACATTTTGTGAGAAACAGCCCTTAGTAGAAGGTGGCCCTGTGTACCTATTTCGTTCCCTTGTTTTCTTTCCTGGTCTCTTTTCATTTGTTCTTCCCTGCTTCAGCATTCTTAGCATACTTATTAACTCCATAGGTTTTAAGAAAAAACAAAGGTGGAAAGGAAAAAGAGGGAAAACTTTCAAACAAAATACAACATTAAAACATGAGTTGATATCACCAGTCCTTTACAGTCTAAAGTAAACTTTTCTAATTCTTAACAGCCTGTGCTAATCTGTGCCATCCTTTTATCTTTTTGAATCAGTTACATATTTTATTATGCCAGTAACAGGAATTTTAATGAAAAAAGTAGCTTTTAAAAATTATTCATTTCTTTATTTATTTACCCTAGTAAACTTCTAAAAGGAATGTTCTCTTAAGTTATGATTTTTCTGGAAAATAGAAAGTAAAAAAAAAAATAAAAATACAACCAGATATAAAATAACTAATTTATGTTTTGTAATCGTGGTAGCTTCTGAATAGTTTTGTGCCTGTGTCAAAGAATTGGTATTAAGTGCTCATTGACTAATAAACACAAGAACCTTCTGTTCCCAGACAACTAAATAATCTAAAGGATTATTTATAACATATACTGCATTGTTTATCCACTTAAACCAGGTTCTTTTTCAGTCAGGCAGTCATTTAATTACTTATTTTCTGTGTATCTCAAATAAATGATCAAAAAAGATATTCAACAATTGGCATTTGATAACATTCAGTGATTGTTACCGACTGACTGGCTAATAGGATTTAAAAACTTGACACAGAAATAAAGGCAACTGGTGTTTAGAAGAAAACAGTTGTTTTCTGCATCAAGATGAATCTATAAAATCTTTTGAATAATGACAAGAGTCTACGGGTATCCACTATATTTTAGTGACAACCTGTATTGGCTCATACACAAGCTGACAAGATAAAGGTTCTTTCACTGTAATGAATTAGCTTTTTGTTAGTTTAAGATAGATTACTATGATTGAAGAGTTAATAGTATAATAAACAATTCTTTTAAACCCTCTTATATGTTTATTGTGTGTTAAGATAGTATATCTATGCTATCTGAAAACCATGTCTATAATATCAGATATCTAATTATATACTATATTTTTAATTTGAGCATCAGCTGTTTAATGTATTCTCTGTGCTCCCTTGTGCAGCTCAAATAAACCTTCCTTATGTTACACATACAAGCTACTTCCGAACCAGTCATCATATTTAAAGTGCAGTCT
This sequence comes from Charadrius vociferus, assembly GCF_000708025.1. NCBI lineage: Eukaryota > Metazoa > Chordata > Aves > Charadriiformes > Charadriidae > Charadrius > Charadrius vociferus. The sequence goes on from NW_009648822.1 coordinate 605,626, forward strand.
AATGAAACCTTATTTTAAGAATATTTTTGTTTTCCAAATTGAATGTTCCAGTGAAAGTTCTGGGCTGTATTACTATGTTAATGATACTGGTAGATTCTAATGTATAATTATTTGAATCAAACTTTTGAAACAAGCAGCTTTTAACAATTTTTTTTTAATATTTCTATTTCATCTTAAGTACCAGATGTCAGGGACTCGAAAATATGTTTATTTTGGTCTTTTCGTCCCTCAGAGATTTTTCTGACTCAATATCACTCATCTCTTGTGGATATGTATTTAGCCCCATTGAGTGAACAAGCTTTAAGGAGCAGCAATCTGTGTTCTTATAAAATGAATGGTTAGGCCACCTGCACTTTTGGAAAAATCTCAAAGAGCTAGGAAAAAAAAAACATGTTACACAAACCTAGGCATTGCCCCAGATCATATTAGGAGAGCATTTACTGCAGTTTTCTAGTCCTTGTAGTGGGCAAAGCATTTTCTGACAAGAAAGCTCATAGTGGATAACTCTGAAGTAATCTGTTGAAGTTTCTCCCAAACCCTCCCAATACGCTGTAAAGCATATGTTGTATGTACTTCAAATTAGGCATCCTGATGTAACTATGGCTGTTCTCATTTACTGTGTAAACATCTAATTGGTGTAATTCTTAGAGTGCTCAACACTTAGGAAACGCAAGTGTATAATAAAAGGATGTCACTGTTATTTTAAATTAAACTTGTTCCCTATTGTTATCAGAAGAACAGCCTGTAAGGACACTGCCAGTAGATTTCATTTCGCAACTGGAGGAACAAAGTAGCCTTAAAAGAGTTCTAATTTTTCCTATATTTGTACAGTGTTGACATCTATTCCCATGAAATCCAACAATGACACATTAAGACTTTGCGGGGCATGGGGAGGCTTCTTTTTCTAACCTCAGCATACTAAGTAGCCAGCTGAGATTGAGGAAAGGCACATCGTGCATAATAATGGCATACATGCATTCTGCTGATATTTCCTTGGCAGTGTTATTTTAAAGACACAACACAGATCACCTATTCCACAGGCACGTACTGAGAAATCAGAACATCTAATAGAAGCGCAGGTAATTAAAGAATACATACCAGCACCTGTTGAAATCATCAAATAAGAATAAATTTAATGAATTCTTTTCCCAAGATGCAGCAAGAGACAATGTGCTTAGCTAACTTTAGAAGCAGTGGGTGTTGCTATAAAAACAATACAGAGAGTTCAGCTGTGTTCTTTAAAAACAAAACAAAAAAATTTGCCATGTAAATACACAATAATATTGCCACTGCAAAAAAAGTATTGTCTCACTGATGGATAGTATTTGTAGAGCTGTGATGAGTTTTGGTACGAGAAAAATGGCCAAGAAGAGAGAAATTTGGAAACAGAAGCATGGGGGAGAGGCCACAGAAGTGACTCAAACCTCATTAAGGAAAGCAAATTGCCAGAAGAAAGTGCTGCAGAAAGAATGACAAGAGCAAAAATACAAGAATCACTGGCAAATCTTGAGACAGATCATAGAGCAAGGGGAATGACTGATTGACTAAGCTGGTTTTTGAAAGAAAGGATTGGGAGGCCTCAAGTGTTACCTTACCTAAAAAAAAAAAAAAAAAAAAGAAAAAAGTTCCTGGAAAAGGTGTGTTCAGCCATCACAGGGGGCAGCTAAACTTGTGTTAATTAAAACCCTTTAGCCACTACTGTGGATGAAAATGTTGCCATGTGCACCATCATCACATGGAAATCTGTTTGTAAGTGAATTAAGTGAAATTTTTCCTTTTTTTACCTGGTAATATTTTCAGGAGTAGCCCAAGTCCACAACACAAACACTAGGTGATCAAACACACCTTTTTTCTGGTTTAGAAAGTGTTTTTGTGAAAAAAATGCAAGAGGTCCATGTGGGGACCCTGAAGCAGCTGCTGCAGGGAGCTGTATAATTAAAGGACCCAGGGCAAAATAAATGTGTCTGTCTAGAAATAGCAAAAGGCAGATTATGGATGCTGAAATTGTACAAAGTTTCTGTGAAGACTGTCTTGGTAAATA
>NW_009648822.1:607692-615132 GCF_000708025.1 Charadrius vociferus
GAAAGAGTGGAAAAAACTTCAGCAGAGCCAATATATTACACTTCATCGGTGTGGTTCATTAAAATGGTACTTAAGAATATAGACATCACCATTTGCTTGATAAATATGTCAAGTATACAAAAAGTTAAGAAAAAAACATCAGAAAAAAAATAGATCATAATGCACTGCACTTCTGGTAATCCTTCCACAAAGCTATTAAGCCGAAAAGGAGACAGAATTTGCAGGAGAAGAGCTATCCCTTGTGAAATATGTGTACCTTTTAAAGTGTGAATTACATTATAAAATGCATTTTAATAAACCTGTACACTGTAAATTAATGTGTTATGTTGTTCCATGTAATCTACAGGCAGAAATCTGTACTGAGATTTTCTGTTCTTACTGTGGTTAAGATTAACTTTCAGGACTTCAGCATTACATTATTTGAACATACTTTTTGAACACAAAGAAGCACTTAAAATAGCAAATTGAGAAGGTTTCTGTGGCCTTACTATGAAAGCCTTTGCCGTCTTATATGATCTATAAGCAGAAACACAATTTATCATAGACTCATAGAATGGTTTGGGTTGGAAGGACCTGTTAAAGGCCATGGGAGGACATTCCAGTCAGAGTAATACTCTTCCCGGCTTTACCTCATTGCACAGGCTGTGGTCTGCCTAAAAGGAACGGTGTGGGAGCCTCAGCATCGCTCTTTATCACAGCATCCCAGACTGGTGAAGGTTGGAAGGGCCCTCTGGAGCTCCCCCATCCCACCCCCTGCCAGAGCAGGGGCACCTACAGCAGTGGCACAGGACGGCGTCCAGGCGGGTTTGGGATGGCTCCAGAGGGGGAGACTCCCCCACCTCTCTGGGCAGCCCGTGCCACTGCTCTGCCACCCTCACAGCAGAGAAGTTTCTCCTCATGTTTAGATGGAAATTCCTATGTTTGAGTCTGTGCCTATTACCTCTTGTCCTATCACTGGGCACCACTAAAAAAAAGGACATGAGTATTAGTGGAAAGGCAGGTGGATCCCCAGGGTTTGAGTGGAGCATGGTGGACAAGGAGAGGGGTGGACAAGGAACAGCCACTGCAGCCAAGGTGCCCACATAGCTGCTTGTTTGTAAAGAAACAAGCTATAGTTGTAAATTCTCAGTTATCAGTTCACAAGCCAGGAGGACACAGATACGAAATCTCCATCTGAAACATGTGGTACTTCAGTTTGCAAACCCATGAATATTTCACGAGCTGTACAAACAGAGCCGCAAACAGCATCAGGGACCTCCCGGGATAGCAAACGTTCTGCAGTTTAAGTGAGTGCGGGCAAAAGCAGGGGGCCCTCACATTTTGAGAAGGAAACAAGCCTAACAATACGACAAACCTTAGTTTAGGCCATTTTCTTAATGTGCTGTCAAGGGGAGCGTGCTGGGTGATTTGCTGTAATGAACTCCACCTGGAAGCTCAGTAAATCTGAAACGTGTCGGGGGGCTGACTTGCGGTAGGTTACCATTGTCTCCATAGCTCTGGTTGACTGAGTTCTAATTTGATCATTAAGTGACCATCCCAACAAGGAACGAGGAGAAATGCTGGGAGACTGCCAGTTGGGTGTGCAAGGTTTAACAGGCAGATTGCTGCAGAGATGGCCTTGCCGAGCAGCTCCCCTCTAAGAAGCAGGAAACTTCACTTTTCTTCAAAACTGGCTGTCATAAAAGAAATATTTCCACAGCTATAATGGCAAGGGGAAAATATGAGGACAAATTATTAAGGCTGAACCTCAATACTATTTTGAGGCGGTAAGTCCTTTTAAGTGAGTTTAGGGTAGACCGCCCATTGTCACTTTTGTTTCTCTGTTTCTGCATTTCTGGTTTCTACTCCCAGAAATAAAGCATTTGATGTATTTAAACTACAATATATCGTACATAACTGTTAGATACATATGAGCTATTCTGTGTGTCAAAGGATCATCAGTTTACCCAAGAACAAATTAATAGTTAATGGTACTACAAGTGCTTTTTACCTACTTTTAAATGTATTAGTCCCTTAATAATCTTACTGTCCGGAGGCTACTTGCCAAAACAGTATTAGATAGAAGTATTATGAAAAGTACAAATAAATGATATCTATGCAATCTGTGCAGCATTAACTATTAAACTACTAATACATTTGGAAGAAATGGGATGCAGCACACTGCTTTATTATTACATATGTATATAATTTTTAACCTTTTTAAAAGGTTATTCTGTTATGTTTTGTAGTACAAAATACATGGAAGGAAAGCAGATTTAAACTGAAAGAACAAGTTTGTTTTGATTGTTTTTATTTGCCTTTTGCTTGTAATTCAGTATGACCTGAAAACAGCATGTGGTAAAAATCCCTCTGAACCGGAATCCTACTTTTCCTGTGAATTTCGTGTCCTAAACTCACATCAGCCATATCTCAAAATTTTATGGTCAGATCTCAAAGCACTACTTCACACTTGAAAAAATTAGAAATTGATTTTGAGGTTACAAGTAGTTAATACCTAATTCTTTAAAGGGACTGCCCACTTGGGAGGAATATAGGAATGTTACCAGAATATGCAGAGATGCAACGAGGAAGACAAAGGCCCACTTCAAATTAAACCTGGCAAGGAATGTCAAGGACAACAAAAAGGGCTTCTTCAAGGGCATCAGTAGCAAAAGGAAGACTAGGGAAAATGAGAGCTGTCTGCAGAATAAGGTGAGTGCCCTGCTGACGGAGGATGCAGGGAAGATGGAGTTACTGAATGCCACCTTTTCTTCAGCCTTCACTGCTAAGGCTGGCCCTCAGGAATCCCAGACCCCAGAGGTAAGAGAGAGAGTCTTTTCCTTGGTTGAGGAGGGTCAGGCTAGAGATCATTTAGGCAAACTTGACACCCACAAATCCGTGGGCCCTGATGGGATGAATCCATGAGTGCTGAGGGAGCTGGCCAATGTTATTGCTAGGATGTTCTTCATCGTCTTTGAAAGGTTGTGGAGAACAGGAGAGGTGCCCGAGGAATGGAGAAAGGCCCGTGCCATTCCAGTCTTCAAAAAGGGCAAGCAGGAGGACCCAGGAAACTACAGGCCTGTCAACCTCATCTCCATGTCTGGAAAGGTGACGGAACAGTGCATCTTGGATGTCATCTCTAAACGTGTGGAGGAAAAGAAGGTTATCAGGAGTGGTCAGTATGGATTCATCAAGGGGAAATAAGGCTTGACCAATCTGATAGCCTTCTATGATGGAATGACTGGCTGGGTAGATGAGGGGAGAGCAGTGGAAGTTGTCTGCCTTGGTTTTAGCAAGGCTTTTGACACTGTCTCCTGTAACATCCAGGTAAATTTAAGAAGTGTGGGGTAGATGAGCGGACAGTGAGGTCGACTGAGAACTGACTGAATGCCAGAGCTCAGAGGGTTGTGATTGACAGTGCAGAGTCCAATCGGAGGCCTGTAGATAGCAGTGTTCCCCAGGGTGAGTACTGCATCCAGCCTTGTTCAAGATATTCATCAATGACCTGAATGAAGGGACAGAGCATACCCTCAGCAAGTTTGCTGGTGGCACAAAACTGGGAGAGGTGGCTGACACACCAGGAGGCTGTGCCACCATACGGTGAGACCTGGACAGGCTGGAGGGCTGGGCAGAGAGAAACCTACTGAAGTTCAACAAAGGCAAGTGTAGGGTGCTGCATCTGGGGAGGAATAACCCCATGCATCAGCACGGGTTAGAGGTTGACCTGGTGGAAAGCAGCTGTGCAGAGAGAGATCTGTGACTCCTGGTGGACAAGGAGTTCAGAATGAGCCGGTAATGTGCCCTGGTGCATCATGAAGAGTGTGGCCAGCAGGTCAAGGGAGGTTATCCTCCCCCTCTACTCTGCCCTGGGGAGGCCACATCTGGAGTACTGTGTCCAGTTCTGGGCTCCCCAGTTCAAGAAGGACAGGGAACTGCTGGAGACAGCCCAGTAGAGGGCTATGAAGTTGATCACAGGACTGGAGTACCTCTCTTAGGAGGACAGGCTGTGAGACCTGGGGCTGTGTAGACTGGAGAAGAGGAGACTGAGAGGGGATCTCATCAATGCTTATCAATATCTAAAGGGCAGGTGTCAAGAGGATGGGGCAAGGCTCTTTTCAGTGCTGCCCAGTGATAGGACAAGGGTCAACAGGCACAAACTGGAACACAGGAAATTCCATGTGAACAGGAGGAGAAATTTCTTTCCTTTGAGGGTGGCAGAGCACTGGCACAGGCTGCCCAGAGAGGTGGTGGATTTTCCTTCCCCGGAGGTGCTCAAAACCTGCCTGGACGTCATCCTGTGCAACCTGCTGTAGCTGACCCTGCTTTGGCAGGGTGCTTGGGCTGGATGATCTCCAGAGGACCCTTCCAGCACTTACTGTTCTGATTCTGTGATTTTGTGTTTTACTAACAGGGCCTTTGACTATCATAAAAGTCAAAATTAGAAATTAGAGGTTTTTCTGATATTTTTAAGATCAGGAACACTTATAAAATGAATCTGTAAGGTTTGCTGACCAAACATTTCACCAAACAGTGATACAACAAAAGTAATCTGTAAGTCCATGAATTTCTAAAAGTAACTTAGGGTGTTGTAAGGTAATGTTTGTCTAAATAATAGAAAGGCTTATATATTTGTTAACTTCAAATAAAAATGAGGCAATGATATTTGCGGGTGGTAACTTTTACCTCCAGGGAAATTAATCATCCTATTTTGACCAGTGTATTAAGATCATAAACACAGAACATGATTTTCTGTATAAAAATGAATAATAGGAAGGAGGAAAAATGCAGATTTGAAAGGGAGTGTGTGCAGGGTGCTCTTAAGCATCTTGTGTTAGGCTGGCTGTACCTGGAGGAATTAAAACTGTTACAGACAACTCCACACTTCAAACTTCCCAATGCATGTAAGACGAATGAAATGCTTCAAGCCTGCAAATTTAAAATCCTAAACTCATTTAATAAGAATGACCACAACCACCACAAAACGAGTCTTGTGAGAAATGAATTTGTTGTTTTTTTAAAAGTTTCTAGGCATTCTGAATAACAGCAATAGTTTTTGGGTTTGGTTTTGGTTTTTTTTGGTAAATGTATTGTTCTGGTTTATAGAGGGCATAACAGAGAAAAAGGTTTTGAAAAACATATAAAAATGTAAACCCAGTTTATACCGCTTCAAAACAGCGCACTAGGGTGGAGATTAATTAAGGAAAATTAATAGAATTGTGTTCCAGAAAGAACAAAGACTTTTTGTGTATAATTCTTGATCTTAGTAGGAACCTTTACCACTCTGTTGAGAAAAAGGTAAGTCTCATATTACAGAAGGAAGTGTATAACTAGAAAAATTATTCTGATGACTTTTAATGCTGAAGATTACTTTATCTATAAGGCAATTAATTACCTGAGAATTAAACGTTTTGAATAAAAGATCATACGTTCTGTTCTGAACCCTTATCTGGAAACCCAATGGCAGAACACTCGGTGCTTATAGGAGTCATAACTTCAGTTCCTGGAAGGTATATTCAAATTTGTTGCTTTTCTGAAAGGGTGGAATAAAACCAGTGAAAAAAATAATAATATATTCATTATTAAATCAGGCCCTTTCCATATATTTTAAATTTCTGCAAAATTATCCCTTTTTTTAAGGGAAAAGATCCCTGCAAATTTTCAAAATTTATGGATTTCAACTTCATATAAGGGACCAAAGTTTAACCCCCAAAGCTTAAATGTATACTAGAGTTTTAACCTCCCACTCAATAGTTTAACAATGCAAAAGCTGGTGTGGGGTTTACTTTAGAAGTTATTAGCCAAATTTCCCCAAACCGCAAACCAGTTTACTTCTAAAAATAAAAGGAAATGTGTTTATTTTTTAATAAATATTTATCATGATCCTGCTGAGAATGTTTTAAAAAAAAGTTTGGTACTTAAGTGAGTGCACAAATGCATATAAATAGCAATTTTTGAAAAAGCACATTTCAATATGTGAATATTCCTTAGGAATAAGTCTGGGGGTGGCAGAATTAAGGCTTCCTCCAGTAAAAAGGAGACGGGCCCAATAGCCCAGCTGAGGTGCTTATACACTAATGCACGTAGCATGGGCAAGAAACAGGAGGAGCTGGAAGCCATTGTACTGCAGGATAATTATGATGTAGTCGCCATCACAGAAACGTGGAGGGATGACTCACATAGCTATAGCGCTGCCATGGATGGCTATAGGCTCTTCAGGAAGGATAGGCAAGCAAGGAGAGATGGGGGGAGTGGCCCTGTGTGTCAGGGAGTGGTATGAATGTCTTGAACTCAATGGTGGTGACAATAGGGTTGAGTGTTTATGGGTAAGAATCAAGGGGAGGGCCAACAAGGCAGATATTGTAGTAGGAGTCTGTTATAGACCGCCCAACCAGGATGAGGAGGCAGAGGAAATATTCTACAAGCAGCTGGGAGAAGTCTCAAGGTTGTGAGATCTTGTCCTCATGGGGGAGTTCAACTTGCAGGATATGCACTGGGAATACGATACAGCAGGGAGGGAACAGTCTGGAAGGTTCCTGGAGTGTGCTGGGGATAACTTCCTGATGCAGCTGGTGAGGGAGCCGACTAGGGAAGGTGCCCTGCTGGACCTGCTGTTTGCAAACAGGGAAGGGCTTGTGGCGGATGTGACAGTAGGAAGCTGTCTTGGGAACAGTGATCATGAAATGATAGAGTTTTCAACTCTGGGAGAAGCAAGGAGAGGGGTTAGCAGAACTGCTACCTTGGACTTCCGGAGGGCAGACTTTGGGCTTTTCAGGAGCCTGGTTGACAAAGTCCCCTAGGAGGCAGTCCTGAAGAGCAAAAGAGTCCAGGAAGCCTGGATGTTTTTCAAGAAGGAAGTCTTAGAGACACAGGAGCAGGCTCTCCCCATGTGCCTAAAGACAAGCCATCGAGAAAAAAGACCAGCCTGGCTGAACAGGGAGCTAGGGTTGCAACTTAGGGAGAAAAAGAGGATTTATGGGCTTTGGAAGGAAGGGCAGGCCACTCATGAGTACTGCAAAGAGGTAGTGAGGCCCAGGAGGGCCAAAGCCCAACTAGAACTAAACCTGGCTGCTGTTGTCAAGGACAACAAAAAACTTTCTATAAATATATTAGCAATAAAAAGAGCACTAAGGATAATCTCTGTCCTCTCTTAGACAGGGCTGGTAACATAGTGATCAAGGATGAGGAAAAGGCTGAGGTACTTAATGCAATCTTTGCCTGTTTTCCACAGTAGGACCAGTTGTTCCCTGAGTACCCAGACCCCTGAGATGGAAGACAGGGATGAGGAGCAGAATGAAGCCCCTGTAATCCAAGGGGAAACGGTGAGGGACCTGCTTCAGCACCTGGAGATACACAAATCTATGGGGCCAGATGGGATCCACGCAAGGGTACTGAAGGAGCTGGCAGAAGTGCTCACCAGGACACTTTGCATCATTTATGAGCAGTCCTGGCTAACCGGGGCGG
>NW_009648822.1:615672-617679 GCF_000708025.1 Charadrius vociferus
GGCTGGAAAGCTGCCCGGCAGAAAAGGACCTGGGGGTGTTGGTGGACAACCGGCTGAATATAAGCCGGCAGTGTGCCCAGGTGGCCAAGAAGGCCAATGGCATCCTGGGCTGTATCAGCAATAGTGTGGTGAGCAGGACTGGGGCAGTGATCATCCCCTGTACTCGGCACTGGTGAGGCCCCACCTCGAGTGCTGTGTTCAGTTCTGGGCCCCTCACTACAAGAAGGACACTGAGGTGCTGGAGCGTGTCCAGAGAAGGGCTACAAAGCTGGTGAGGGGTCCGGAGCACAAGTCTTATGAGGAAAAAGTTTGTACTCAATTGCATTCAAAAGGTTTTTAAAGGAATAGCATTGCAGAAAAATGTAACAATGTGAATCTTCCTCCCATATCACATCAATGCACATTGGGCACAGTGCAATCCAAAATTATTCATAATACACAAATAGCTAAATGTATTAGTCAGGCTACATTACATAGCATTTCAGCTGGTGCCTCAGCATTTCAATGCCTTACAACATATCCTGTTTCAAGAATGATGAATACTTCTTAGTCTCTATATCACAATTTTTCTTGTTGACCACCAGCACAGGACTCATATCTTTTCTATTCAGTGCTTTTTGGAAGCTGAGATTGGACTCCATGTTTTTGGTCCTTTTCTAACCCTTTGCTGACTCTCTACAGCTCCAGGCTCTTTGATGCATCCTGCCTTTGGGATGCACATTTCTCAACAGCCCTCTACTCCCTGCTTTGGTGACTCAGTGATCAGGTGACCCAGGGCCTTTTTTCATCATGGTTCATATTTCAGTAACTTCACAGGTCTCCTGACAATATATCTATTTTGCAGATATGAGATGACAAAGTTAGCTTTAAATGAATTAGCTCAGGTCAGCAGTTCAGTCGTAGCAGCCCAGTATGAACTCATTTATTCTGTTTGTCAGCAAATGGGGTAAGTGTCATTCCTTAAGTCTCCTGAAGGATAAAAGAATTCTTTTTTTTTTTTTTTTTTTTTTCAGAGTTACAAGCCCTCCAAACAAACAACTAAGGAAAAGGTCTTTTAGAATTGTCTATGTTTGTGCAGAGAGTGCAGGTAAACCCGTCAATCTTAGAACTGAAAAAATCTACTGTTGCATCAGCATGACACTATGCCCTCTGCTTTGCCCAAATGAAGTACCATAGCAAATGCATACGTTACTCCAAAGACACATATTTTGCCCAGCTCTAAATTGTGCCACACAGAAGCACAAGCCTATTTAGGAAACCCCAGTACCTTTAAACAGCATCAAGCTTCTCTGTGCAGCCAAACCCTTAGGGATTTGGATCCACAAATGAGAATAAACATAAATGCTCCCAAGGCAGGTGGGTTTTGAACATTATCTTTCTTGGTTAGCATTTTACCAGCATTCCTTCTCCCTTCTTTAGATGTTTCAGTACAAACAAGCACCAATCGTTTAGTCGTTTCTACTTTGCCATGAGTACTTTGGTAACACTGGCAAAGTTAGTGAAAATACACAAATGAACCAAATTCAGAAGTGTTTCCTCCTAGTAAATGGTTGCAAGATTATATTATTAAGTGCAGAAAGTGGCAGAAAAGCTGTGTTGCTAGTCAAACCGACTGAAAACGTGGCTTTTCTTTCAACTTATGGTATGTTATTTCAATAAAAATAGAAGAGCTTAGATACACAAGGAACACACAGATGAAAAAAATCAACCTCCCAAATAAATGTGTTGGTCATGTGTAGGACAGTTAGTCTAAATATCTGTCTGAATAAAGCTATACGTTGTGAAGTCTCATTTTTTTCACTTAAATCTGTTCAATAGCGGTCAGGCATCCGTAATAAGGACAGGACACAGGGTGAAAACAGAATCACTGACACTGACGGATGGTCACCTACTGTTGATGGATCGAGGGCAGACATCCATTCTCATGTTTCCAGACCTCTCTGTAACACTTGACATTTCCAACCATAAGATACTGCCTGCCTCACAGAGGTGGCAGTGGTTCAGATA
>NW_009648822.1:617692-635192 GCF_000708025.1 Charadrius vociferus
TTCCTGCTGGAATTGGTCACCCTAAGGGCAGTGATGGCAAATTGCATCTCTGGCACTAGGTTTCTGCTCACTCTCCATCCATGCTAGATGCTTTTAGGAAATGCCACTTATTTCAGAATCTGGAGAACTTGGCAGCAGAGGTTCCATGATCTAAGGGAACCTGCCTTGTGATGGGTACTCTCCTTCTAAGCATTTAGTGTTCTGGGACCAGGTTAAATGCAGTTTCAGAAGGGTCAGTTTTCTGACAAAATGTGGATGTTGACCTCCAGATGAAAGCCAGAGAAGATTGACTCTCTTGGACTCAATTCAGATGACTGAGTGCACATGGTTACAGAAAAAAAAAACCCTCAGAAAACCTCCACATCTTCCACTTGAATGTAAGCATTTTTTTCCCTATTTCTCATTAATATAAACACTCAGCAGAAAATATCTATGATATTAAAGAAGCAAGTCCTACCCAAACAAAATAGTATAATATACACACAACCTTCCTTCCTGAAGAAAAGGGCAAACAAAATAATGGAAAAAAACCATGACACGTTAACCATTTTACCCAATGAATGGATGCAGGGTTCAAATACTGGAGATATGCAGACAATAAAAAGAGCCTGAATGGTTTAATGAAGAAGATTCATACTCCATTCTGCCATGCTAGGCGTAGCAAAGTTTTTCTTGGTATTGAGTATGTCATTGCCTTTTGTCTGTTTGAGTATAAGAATCAATATACCAAACTCTAAGCATAAAACCACCAACAACATATAGAGACACAAAAGAAACCATATGACATGAAAATACTTTTTTGAACACATTGCACAGTGTTCTAGTTAGTTTTGCTTTAATAATACCGTAGCATAATTCCTTTTTTTTTTTTTTTTTTTTTGAGATTTCTATTGAACAACTCTTTTGAGGTGTTGAAAAGGTTAGAAATAGGCAAAGGTGATTTCCTGTAGATGTGAAGGAATATAGATGATTAAGGAAGGGAAAATATAACTGTCTTTGAAGAGATCGGGGGGGATGGTAGAGATCAGGGAAATACAGATGAGTTTAATTGCAAGAACTCTGTTGAAAGGCATCCTGCATGTGTTCTGGTCTGGGTAAACAACCCTTCAATAGTGTCACTAATGACATAAACAGCGGAATAAAAAGTATGTTTACTGAATTTATAAATGACACCAAACTGAGAAGCTGACGGTTACAGTTATTCTAAAAAAGATCAGAACTCAAAATAATCTTGACAAGTCAAAGTCTCATGTGGGGGAGAAAAAACAGGGAACTACTGAGGAAGGACAAGTGCAAGGTGCTAACTGAACCAGAACAAATAGGTTACTCACATATCGGGTGGGAAACCAGATAGTTACAAGCTATAGAAAAGAATCTAGACATTACAGCTGGTCATGAGATAGCTATGAATCTGTGTCCTGCTCTTCTGAAAAAGGCAAACACTATTTTGGCGTGCATGAAACAGAGAATAAGTTACAAGATGTAAAATAATTTTCAATAGTTGTGGACATCAATCAGATTACTCTGGTTTGAGAAGCCATCATTCAGCAAGGGTATGACTGAGCAGAAGGAGTCCAGGGGAGAATAATGAGAATGGTCAGAGGTCTACCTGACACAAATTTGATCAGTCCTAAAATGAAACTGATAGAAATGGAGGGGAAAGATTATAATACCCTTTAAATATATGGAAATATGTTATAAAAAGGCAGGGAGTTGTGTCTGGGACAAAGGGAGACAATTAAAGTTGGACATTGGGACAAATGTACTCATGCAAAGATAGTGAATTGGTGGGACAGATTGAAGATGTGTTTTCTTTTTATCATTAAAAGGCTTTACAAATGAGTTAGAGAAGTATCTGTCAGAAATTACACACATGTGGCACAGGAGAATGGACTATGCATCTTCTCAGGGTCTCTTACAGCTTTATAATTCATCTTCAACAGTTTTTAGCTCCAGAGAATCTTTTTTTTAATTAGCTCAGGCTGAAGAAAATGAAGGTTTTGCATCTCAGGATCTACATTCAATCTCAACATTATCCTCCAAAAAGTCAGTTTAGGTGGTAGTTAGGTAAAAACATGGGTCTTCCCAAACTTGTAGAGTTTCAGGCTTGTAGAAGTGGAAGTGGGTAAGAATAGCATTCACACATATAGAAAAGAGATGAAAAAACAGGATGGGACTAAACAGTTCTTAAATAGACAAATCTTCATATTACTTAAATAAGAAAATTCACTAAGTCTAGAACAACAACCTCAGTAAAAAGTGTGAATGCATGAGAAAAATTGAGATATTTGACCCAGAGAATTTCATAATTAGGAGAACAAAGAAGCCAGAGCTTGCTTCTCTGGGCTCTAATAGCTTGAAGTCAAAATTTGAAGGACTGCACACATCAAAACACGTGAATAATAGCTTACCTAGAATATCTGCTGTAAATTGCATAGAACAAAAAGCCCAAACCTCACAAGTAAAAAAAAAAATAATTAAACAAACAAACAAAAAAAACCCCAACACCAAAACCCCAAACAACCAAAAACCCAAACAACCAAAAAGCTGTCTAGGTAATGCTCAACTGATTTCTGTCAAAGTTTCTAACTTAGATGTGTATTATGATAAATCTGAAAAGCAAAATTATGCACGTCTGCAAGAACATGGATTCTGATGGGAAATAGACACCACCCATAAATAATCCTTACTGCATTTCTGACAAATACACTGTTACGTCTTTAATTGCAAAGCTTTGAAATGTATTTTAATATATGAAAAATCCTGATTTTTATCAGTCTGTAAAAATACCTAGTGTCTGGAAGTCCATGTCAGGTTTACTAAATCTCATATTTACATCTTTGTATTGCTTAACAGCTGTTGTCAAAATTAATAAGTAGTATAAAAGAGTGCATAAAAAATCTTATTGTATCACATTTGGGAATATCCATTCTCTCATCATTCAAAATGACAAGTTTACCGAGAAATGGAAAACTAAAAGAACAATGGAAAAGTAGAAAGGATGGAAATTGTAGTGAGATAGATCCAAATTATAGTCCAAAACCATATGAGAAGACATACTGCATAGGATTTTTTTAAAACTGTATCATTTTATACATTTATTCTATACAACATTTATACAAAGAGCAGTCTAAACTAGCAGGAAATTAAAAAAAAAAAAGGAAATAAGGCAAATGGGACCACCGTGAAAGGATCAGGAACCCCAAAGTGTTTTAACTATGATCCCATAGAAGACAGACTTTAATGGATTTACATCTTCTGTGTCTAATCTCACTGTTTCACAGAACTTAAAAATGAGCTTAGCATCTCTCAGATATTGATGTTTATCCCTGACAAGTTCACTCACATAGACTCACAAGAACTGCTCAGAAACAATTACTATTTCAGAAAAAAATCCCCACTCAGTCAAGAAAAAGCTCAGCACAAACAGCTCGGCATGGGTCCTCCATGTTGCTAACCCATAATCCTTCTCACCCTCCCAGCATTTCTGATCTCTGAGCAATAACGGATACAAAGATCACCTGAAGTTCACTTTTTTTTTTCCCCAGTTGAAGTTATCTTGTCTTCTAACATGATTTTTTTCCTTCCTTAATGAAAATCCAATTAGAAATTCCCCTTTGTGTTCAGCTAGTTTTTAATCTGTACTTATATTAATTATTTTCTATAATGCCAAAATACTTGTGGGAGGAGGAGAAACAGTAAGTAACCCTGCAATTTTTTTTTCTCAGGTATACATGAGGAAGGTGCATGTTCTGTTAAAAAAGAAGACAGCTTGCTATTTCCTACTATCTCTTAGAAAAGGCTACAAAGTCATCTCTAAAAGATTTCTGCTGGTCACTATTTATTTTGAATGAGGAGAGTTTCAGATTACCAAATAAATTAAACCTTACATCCACAGATCTTTTAGCTAAAAGAGGTAAATCTTGCTGAAAGGGTTAAGCTCCAGGTGGAAATGTGAAATTAGCAAACATCCCGCAGTACTCTATGCAGAACCCCACCAAGAGAAGCTGCATAACCAAAGCCTCAGACCACTATTCCTTTCACGAGCTGTGATAAGTTCTTTCTATCTGTTTGTATGCTTTCCTTAAAATTTGCTTTGTTGTTGATTAATACGAAGGTTTCGAAATATTTTTAGAAAGAGCTAAATAAGCAGCTTGGCACAGAAAACGTAATGTTTAAAGGGTATCATGATGTTGACTACTCGATTCCATAAATCATATGCGGCTTGGTGATACATCCATAACTGTTTTGTTAACATGACAACAAAGGATACTTATTTCATGATTTATAACGAGTGAAAAAGGAGAATCCCTGAAGGGGAATGGTTACTGAGAATGGAAATCTTGAGCATGAGGAGAAAAGTGTTTGAAATTTTCTAAGACAGATATTTCTTGGTGCTATAATTTGTAACTGAACATTTTTGGGTTTTTGACAAGGCAGATACTTGCCTGAAATATATGAATAAGACTACGAAAGGGTAATTTTCCATGGAAGCATTATACAAGCATATTCTGATTCTACAAAAAGCAAAAAAAAAGAGAAAGAACAGGCAGGAGAAACTTAAGAAACTGATAAAGTAGATTAATCATTTAAAAGGACTATGCAAATCTAGGGCTTCAAAAACAATGAAATGTTGAAATGGTGCTGTTGAGCAGAGGGAAGCATGCCACTTCCACAAATGTCCTCACTAGGACACGTCAGTTTTTACTTGAAGACGCCACCCCTTTCTTTGTGACAATGGTTTAAAAGTTTTATTCTAATTAAAAAAAGCAACACTTAACACACTTTAGCAGATTCGTAATATGAAAGAAATACTGGTTGAAAGTTACATCAAGAGGCTCTAACCTGCCACTAAAAGTAGAACTACCAGCGATCCTGGATAAGGCCAGCATGGCTTCAGCTGCATCACGAACACCTGCAAGGGTAGAGGATCCTAGCAACGGTAAAGATCCAACAACCTCCTGGGTAACCTGTTTCAGTGTTGTACTCTCCTCCCAGGGAATAAAAATTTCCACTGGTCTTTTCTCTTCCACTTTGCCAACAAACAGAAGATGACTATGCAGGTCAGGTATGATTTGTGCTTGGAAAAGGCAAGTGACTTTATTTGCATGAACATGCATCGTGAGTAGTTATGTTCCACCATCTTCCCAGGGCCTGAGGAGAGGCTGATCATCTGCAGTTCCTCGGGTCAACCTTTGGCTTTCCCAAGCTATGGCTTTAGTCTCTCTATTCATTCATTTGTGGACATAAAACCCGCACATAAATAAAAAATGGTGTTCCAATCAGCATTCCAGGGAGGGAAGAGGTGCCTATAATGAAGCAGCAGTATTTTTATTTCCCCAAATTGAGCACCGAACAGCTATATCTATTCCTTCCCCTTCAAACACTGAGGGAAAACTTACAAATTTTCCTCTGACATCTTTGTATTTCCCACTGGTGTTTTGTATCTTAGAAGTTAACATACCTTACATACCAGGACATCCTATATTTTACAGTTGCTATGGCAATTGCTAATTGGATATTGATTAGAAGAGTAAGTAGCGTTCTAAAAATGCTATGCAATTAGCTACACAACCCTAAGGATATCTAGAATGGTATTAACATATGCACTTTTGCTTTGAAAAATTTCTGTATCATCATTGCTCTCAGGTTATCAAACACTTGCTGACTGGATCTAACCCATTTTCAAAGCGTTGCACCTCTGAGCAGCCGCATCCCGGTTTTCACATGCAGATCTGACACCAGCTGAACTGCTGCGGCGTGGAGTCCCATGTCAATAAACAGTTTGGTCTTCCCGTGAAGATGCAAAGAAATGTCATTGCGGGACCATTAGACATATTTTGCTCAGGGCCACGTTGAGGTCTAAATAAGAGAATTTTCAAAGGACTCAAGAGAAGCCCAGACTTTCCTCGAAATCAAGTGGCCGGTGATTTGTGATTAGTGACCATCCCAGCCTTCCTAAAGTCAATGAGGATATCTCAGTTTCTCCCCACCTGATCTGGATTTCATCATGCGAGGAAGAACATGGAAGAAGAGAGGAGATCGAACTGCATCCAAGTCTACACAAAATCTCATCATCTACTGAGCGAAAGGACTTTTCACTCAGTGTGGACCGTAAGGTGCAAACAGACTTTGAGCTGCAAGAATCCTCTTGGAGGATTTAGAGTAAAATTCTAAATGACTAACCTTGGAACTCCAACTTGCTAAACCACGATGCACAAACATCAGTAATTTACTGAAAGAGTGGACTTACATAAATAAATAGTATTTTTCATTCCTAAATTGTGTGGGTTTTACAAGGACAAAAACCTTTATATAGAGAGCCACACTACATTACCTGAGAAATTACTGTTATAAATGCATATGCAAGGAGGTATATGACATAATTATGATCTTGGTGCTAGATATGAGATAGATATGAGTATTTTTACATTTTGAAAGAATTCCTTCAGCGTTGCTTAGTTTATTAGTTGATTGTGATAGTTAAATTCACATAACATCTTGAATTATTTACTAAACCGCTTTCCAGTTTTACGTTTATCTGTTGGATTTGTATTTTTATATAGAGAGATACATTTGACTTTTTATAGGATTTCTAAGCACTCGACACTACAACCGCAAAATCATCTACACGGAATATGTTATGGTCATTTGAAAATCATCATATATTTTAAAAATGGCTATTCACTGACATTTTAAAAATCTGTTTACAGTGTTACTTATCTAGATCTTTGTTAAACTGCATGGAAAGCTAGTGATAGTAATGAAATCATAACAGATTTAGGGAGCTCAAAATAGCTTCATCTCTCTTGTATTGTTTTATACATAAGGATAAGTATTTGGGTATTTTATAAATGGCAGCATATCCTATAGTTTCTAAACCCACATTATTTTTTCAAAGCAAATATGCAACGTATAGAGGAACAGATGTCATTACCACCCTTTACATTTCACAGGAAATCTAAGTTGTTATTAAATCCAGCATTATTTACGTTATGGCTTTCACATTATAAAATAGAAAACAATTTTAGTAAATTACCTGTAATTTATGAGGAAGGAGATTTTTCTTTAAAAAAACCCCACCCAAACAAAACAAAACAAAACCCAAAATATAACCCACAAAAATGTCAGTCAAAATTGTGTCTATCCTTATAGCATTACAACATTAGCCTTTTAATCTTCTGGAAGATACTGACAAGTTTGGTAAAGAAAATGAAAAGCTATTCTTTCTAAAATTTTAAGTGAGTGATTCTTTAAAGAAAGATCTCCAAAATACAGTGCTCAAAGTTATCAGTGTCTTTTCCCGAGAGAAAATAATTGCAATCTTTTTTTATTTGATCAATATTTCTTCTTCTGTTTACAAATGAAATCCTATTATCTATTTTCACTGGTAAAAAATAGGCATTAGACTAACATCATTTAACTTATGGGGATTTGGAGATACTTCCCACATGGTTAACTAGACTAAGCGGCAAATAAAAACACAAGTAGCATAAAGAGTAAGTTTTACTTTAGCCCATATTAAATACTGATCTACTAAAGATGATCTGCCACTTCCTTGTCTGTACAATTAAACCAAGATATTTACTATACATACGGTATTTTAATGATTTACAGATGGTATGCTGTATTTAGAAAAGAAAACTTTATTAAAAAAAATCTAACTTTAGTGTAGGAAAACATTATCAATTCTATTCCTCCAGAGTAAAAAAAATGCAAAGACATTTTTTAAAGTTACTTTCAAGCTACTTTCCTTGCTTCATAAAATGCCACTGGCAAAAATAATGCTGCTTTTATAATGTAACTGTGGTGACATATTTGTAAAGCAGCATGTAAGCACTCATAAAAGGGTAATGACTTCCTTAAGTGATAATAAAATAAGCTTTCATGTAGAGATACACTGAGGTGATACTGCTCATGTGCAACAGTAGTAGCATTACCTATTTATTTATCTTCTACAACTCAAGTTTTTCCAGGGTAGGAACAGTTGGTATCTGTTTGGTGCGAGCCGTTTCAGGACATCATGGGTACATCTACGCTACCATTTTACTTCAGTTCAAAAACGCAATTTGGAAGCAAATCTCAGCTTCAGTTTGTCCAACCCTAGCAAATTGGCACCGGATTATTGTGAGTGCTCTTGCAACACCCGTGCCATGTTTCTTTTGGATTAAATTAGACTGGAAGATACGGTCTTGGAGAACATCTGAAGTGTTGTAATCCCATGGGACCACGCTAGCAACTTGCAAGTAGATCTTTTAAAACATATACAATTTGAAGGATGGCAACACAAAGAGCTTAAAAATTTAATGTGCTTTTGTTGCTAACTCATAGTTTCTTTATCATGCAGCCTGTAAAATGTTACTAATTCAGTCTGCTTGGTGATGAGAATGCTTTGGAGAACAGCATGGCACCAGCTGAGTTCCTGCACAAACCACTGAAGGATTTTCATCCCTCCAGCCAGAACTCAGCAACGAATTCTCTGCTTTTTCAGTGATTTCTTATGGGATTGTCACTTCTCTGTTCATGAAAGTATATGAGGGTGAATAACATGAAGAAAGTGAAGAAAGTGCCTAGAGTGTACCTTGTCTCCAGATCAATGCAGCCACATGTTTTCTTTGTAGATGTTCAACCCTTCTTAAAGACAGTTTGTAATCACCAAAAGTGAGACGCTCGTGGCCACAAGTGGGGGATTCGGCATAGATACCCCAGGTCAGGACTTTCAGTCCTTGAGGCTAGACTTGAAGCACATAGATATATGGTTGCACACAAAGGTAGAGCAAAGTCAGTAGAATTAAACAAAATAGACAAAATAAATCTATGTAGAGATTAAACAGCAACAAGGGAACCAAAGCCTTTATCTTCATTGCCCTCTTTTGGAACAATGAAATTCACAGAGCTCAGAGTGAAGTGCTCTCATTTGAGTGGATCTGGCTGTGGAATGACCTTTTTAGAGGAAATTAGTATATGAGGAAATTAACTTATTGATAAAGGCTTCCTACTCCTAGCTGATAACTTTTGCAAAGTAGTGTCTTTACCATTCATTTTCAAATGTTCTAACCCCAGAGAAATGCCTTCTACTCACACAAGGGAAAACAGCCTCTAAGTACATTTCAAGTCAATACACTTTTTACTCATAAGGAAGTCATAACTAATAATAATAGGTGGTGATACAAAACTAAATGTCTAAGTGAGCATTAAAAATACACTGAATGTAATTGATTTAAAGCTTTTAATGAAATATTTCATTTGAAGGAGATATTTGATGAACAAAAGCTTTAAAGGAAATGTTTTGGTTCCAGTGGCATTTCACTGGGAAGGTTTCTAGGTTCCAGATGGTATCTGTGGGTAAAATGAAACTCATTCACTTTCTGTTAGTCATCAGTCTGGGAAGAATTGATTGTTTAATCATTTCAGAAACTTTCTTCCCATCCTTTTTGTATGTATGTGGGCATGCACATCTGTTTATATGTTTGTGCGTGAGAAAGAAAGACTGATAGAGTGAGAGAAAGATAGTTCTTCTGTATCACACACCAAGACAAAACCGATACCTTTCGAAATTGAAAGGTAAACATGTGACCCTGTCTCTCTACTTCTTTACCTGCTTCATGCACCACCAAGTCCGTTAACTTCCCTGAAGACTTAGGACTGACTCCCTGCTCAGCCCAGTAAAGACCAGGTCTTACATCACCCAAGCGTGTGCTGAATGCTGGATGCTAAAATCCATCCCTCTCCCTTTCCGAGTCAATAAATAATTAATGACTGACACAAAATGCAACGTTCCATGAAAAGAGACAGCAGAACACCGTATCAGGATGGTCAACAACTTTGCAGATGTGACATGCTTCAGGGGACTTTCAGGATGGAGGTTCAAAAACTCCATACCAATTAAAATGAAAGGAGCTACAAGGTGGGTTGCCCTTGTCCTACAGAATAATAATACCAATGCAGTCTAACCCCCATGCTGATGTCCAAGAGTTCATTTAAACTTTTCAAGTTTTAGTTTCCCTGTTCTGATAAGGAGACTAACCACAGACTGAACACTTTATTCAACATCCTTTCAGCCACAGCTCTTCAAACACAAAGTAGAAATAGGAAAATCCTGTCTATATAGCAAGTCTTTTATACAGAAGACACAGGAGAGTGACTAAATGAGTTAGCCGCAACGGAAGGACATGTAGACATGCAACGGTTTAACCCATCTGTTTCAGAAGGAAACAAGCCACCACCGTTAAGAACAGAAACCAAAACAGGCAAAGACAAAGAGAGAAACACTGCGCTAATCTAAACGATAAAGTCCTCACACAGTTGAAAACTTAAAAATGAAGTAGTTGGACATGCCTGCATGCTGGCATTCCTCAGAGAAGGAAACAGACAATGGATTTTGCTACTAATTTTAATATTCTACTTACTCCATAAAATGTGAAATACCGAGTGAAATACAAAGTGCAGACTCAGCACTGAGGATGAACATGTAACTGAGAGATAAATCTCCAGGTACTGCGAGCTAACAATATTAAAAAAAAAAAAACACCATCAGGTTTAAAAGCTCCCTTTGTGTTCCTCCAATATGAAAGGTCTCCAGTGTAAATTCAAGACTTCAGACTTCAAACTTTGTAGTATGGTATAATTGAGGATGCAATGGAAGAGGAAGGAATTGGCTGTTCTTCCAACCTAGCTCTAGCTCAGAATAACGTATTTCAAAAAAATAACATATTTCAAATTTGAATTTGTGTTGTGGAACATGTACTTGATTAATATAATTGTGTTTTGTTTTGGTTTTGTTGTTTTTTTATTATTTTTTTTTCATAGAAATGACCCTCCTGAGCATACACAGAAGAGAACAGAACACAGGTAAATACCCTCTCCCCAGGGAAAGGATTTAGCGACATGAGTACCATGAATTTATACTCATTTGAGAACAAAAACGAAGGTTGCAAGTCTCACTGCTCCGTTGGCTACTGTGCAGCACTCCTGTGGCACAAAGCAACTACAGCACTGGTTTAACCAGCCAGTGCAATATTTCTCCCACTGGGATAAGATTTAATTAGTGTTATAATTTAACTAAGGGGCTTAGACTACAGCAAATGAAGTAAGAGTACACCTTTCCATGACATTTCTGGGTAGGAAGACAGTGGGGAAGAGTCAGATGAGGAACAAAACACAAACAGGTAAAATGATGAAAATGATGAAAAATGGTGTTCAAAAGCCATTTAATACAAAAATGCCAAAGTTTCTGGATTTATCAACTTTTCAGCTACATAAGCCAACTTGAAAAAAAAAATAATTAAAGCTTTCAAAGTGCTAGACTTACATACTTTTCTGTTTGCCATCTGCAACCTATTACAGTCTTTCTGTGTGGTCCTTGCTGAAATACACCCTGTAACGAAGAGAAATAATAACCTTCCCTTGAATATATGTTCCAGTGATGTGTGTACACTCCTAATCTCTTGGTGTAAAAACCACTGTGCAAGTCCAACAGCCCTTCATATGGATTATAGCTCTTCATCTGCTTCTAAATCAGAGGGCTTTATCCAGAAACGGATTGCAGGTAGGATAAGGGAGGGACAATCTCCAAAGCTCAGAAGATTGGTTTTGATTTCACCTTCGCTGCTTAAAAATCAGAAACAGATCTGCAGAGAAGACAGCGGCAGAGATTTGTAGTGAGGAAGCAGACCCAAATAACTTTTCTGGTAACAGGCCAGTTTCCAGAAGGTTCACTTGCTGTACGAGAAAAAAAATGTAAGATGGCTCATAACGATATGAAATTTTGACAAAGGAAAAATTTTGAAAACCATAACTTCCTATAAACCATTGTATGGAACATTTAACTGTTTCTTATGACAAACTTAATATTCCAGGTTTTTTATCTGGTTCTAGTATCATGAAGAATAAGTTATTTCAGAGTGTGAGACTCAAAACCACAATTACAAATAAAAATTCACAGAAGAAGCAGCTACTAGAGATTCAGTCACTGAACAGAGATGTAGTCACTTGAACATCTCTGTAACGTGTCTTCCAAAAATCTCTTACTTCGTAGCAAAGCTGTAAAGGCCAGTTTTGGAACGAGAGACTACCAGTTATAAAGGAGAATACAGGTTGGTTTCATTATTTAAAATTATTTCATAGCTCTCTTTTTCATCTGCCTATGAACTTCCTAAAGGTGCAGGTAGAAGGATGAGGATGTACCACCACAGAGCATGCTCCTGCTGCGAGGAGAAAGCTGTGGAAAAGTTACTCTACTGAGTGAGAGCATCATCCCAGCCACAGCCCTCAGGTGCTCTCTAGGCAATGCACGCTGCTTGCAGTTATGGAGGAGTGCCCTGAAAAAGCAGTTCAGCTTCTCATTTTAACCATTAAAGTGTCATTTCACACTAGTTTCTCGATAACTATGTGCTCCACCAGTGTCCTACCAGATACTAGTGCAATAAACCGAAGGTACACTGTTGCTGCCAAGTTTCTGAAAGTCTGTTATATTAGTTTTTCAATTAAAATATTCAGTGTTAAGCATGTCTATATGAAAAGCATTTTTTTTAAGTCTATTTAATTATGAATTACAGAAACTTCCTTACTTCCTTTTTTTTTAAAAAAAGAACCAAAACCCAGTCATCGCACCCCAAGGAAACTTGTGAAATTCTCAGAGAAGTAGCACAGAGACAAGAAAACAGGTACAGAGAGCAGCCAGTAGGTACCTGTTGAAATCAAATATTGAGGTTCCAGTCTTGGACGTTTTGTTTTAGTAGCATGCAGTACAGATCAGGGAAACGACTGCTGCAGAAAATACACTTTCGTTAACTTTGGCACCATTTTTGTTTAGGACATCCTACTGTGTACATTTGTAGGGTGTCCTGACACCTGGAGAAACACGGAGGACAGAATCTCAATTGTTCAAATTAATCTTCATTAGGAAGCTTCATGCCTGAAGAATAATTCAAAACTGCCACAAGAGAATCTGCCCTAGAGGAGGTAAAGATGAATGTACTTTACTAGTATTTGCTCGTCCTAAATGGTACACAGACACCTTAACCCAACAAAACAAACAAAATACTGTCCCTGTAACTGTCCTCAAGCTACGTGTGACTTGTGATTTTCATGATGTGGAAGAAGACACTTTACTGTGCAAGACAAAAAAGAGGCAACTATGTGATCCAGTTCTTTAACACCTGTCTTAGGCTTCTCTTATTTTTCTGAATGAATTATACAAAAGCTTTATCTTAGAATTAAAATTAAAAAAAAAAAATCAGAATGGATTGCACAACAGTTGTAGAAGCCTCACAGGACAGACACTTCAATAGATACGACTTTGTGAATGTGTCAGTTTTTCAATAAAAAATTACCCATGGCAGTTCGTGCCTTTTCTGTGTAAATTTCATACACATATTTGTCAAAACCACTATGTTACTTAATAAAAACCAAGAAAGTATATATGACTTTACCAAACGTTGAACAAGGTGGCTTGGAAAGAAACAGTATTGCGCTCTGAGTATGGCAATAAACCCACCTGGGTTAAAAACCAGTAGTTTCTAGAACTTTCATTCACGAGAAACACCTTTAGAGTGAACACGTAAGGAGGGAGGACGTAATCAATAACAGCTAAAACAGAACACTCACTGGGTCTTCAATTTAAATGTTTTAAAGTTAATTAATTAAATTAGAAAAAAAAACCCTCTTTAAAAAATTTTAAATCTGTTTAAATGTCAAACCCATTTAATTGCTTCATACAAAGAAGTTCATGGCAATACATTCTAACGATGACAAAATATTCTTTTAAAGTGGAGACCATGGTGCTGAATGGGAACAACTGAGCCCAGAGACCTGCTCTTCTGGACGTCAAGGCTATGTGTGTTTACAAGACCTCTCCTGTTCACAATCAATGAAGTGTCAAGCAGCGCATCAAATAACCATGAGAGGAGCTGAGGCTAAAAGACAGAAACTGTAACAAGAATACAGCTTTTGCCTGAGAATAAAACACACACTTTCAAGACTGAAAAAATATAGCTGAGTCTATCCATCTTTTTTTTTTTTTCCCCCTCCTTTCTCTAAAATTAAGCTATATTTTATCCACACACAATACATTGCATTAATTTTGCTAATTCCTAATCCTAGGAGAGAAGCTGTTATAGCCTGTAACATTGAAAATGTGTCGGGTTGTTAGATTTTCGTTCCATCAGATATGTTTTACATCTACATATATAAAACATAAACCACAGTTATTGATAATGAATCCAATATACATTTTACCAGTAGGTAATAATAATAATGACACACTCTAGTATTATGAAGTGAGAAATATATATTGTGTAGCTGCCTTTTATTTTAAAGACTATTAAAGTCAAGCAGAAATTTAATGGCTTTAGGAAAAGCTTTATTCTAGTCTGTAAGTTGTTGTTTCGTGAATTAAACATCTACATGCGTTATTCTGGTGAACTGACTTTAATAAATCCTTTAAAATTATATTGAATTCCTATTTTGAAGTTTATCTAATCTTTTGGAGTACTTAAAAGATGCACACAATATAAAATGTGTGGTTGGGATTTACTTCACTAACCCACTTATGTTAAACATATCTTTTCTGATCAAATCCTATATGTTTTACATGCATCAAAAAATAATTACAGCAACATATTAATATCGCTAAGAGACTTGATATAGGCACTCTGAGGAATAGCATTACAGCCATAACTCAGATCTTGTTATCTTTGGGAAAAAAATAGATATTGTTATAGCAGTAAAAGTATACAGTATGTGTCTAATCAAGAGATGAATTTTAAATAAATCCCTTAAGAGGTCTCAAGCATAATGAACTTAATGAAAATTAACACAGTGTGAAACAGAGCAGAAATGGAATCACGGACAGCATAAATCAGTGCTCAGACTGGAAGTTCTTAAAAGCTCATATTATAATTTTGAAAACAATTATCTTAAGAGGTCTTAATAACGAAAAAGCAATAAAGCTATTATAGTCATCCTCTGGAGTGCTCCACTTCACCTTGTTATTAAATTGTTAAAACACAAATAATGCGCTTCGGGCTGGATGACCTCCATATTTGTTAACATGAACTCTCTCTGTTTTCAAGCAAGGTCACCAAACATGACTCAGTCTTGGAGCAAAAAGGTTAAGCAACTTAAACAATGTGTTCCAATATAATTTCATCAAGGTAAGGATCAAACTCAATTATGAGAGATAAGAGGAAATAGATTTTTTCTCCCTTTCATCATAATTCTGATTACTATTGACCAATTTTAATACGGTAACTGTCAGGTGGATTATTATTATTATTAGTGACCCCTTACTCTGGTTACCTCCTGTTTATGGAGCAGATTAACAGGAGGACACTCCTGAATAAAAAAACCCAAAGACTGAACACTATTTTACCTACCTGCCCGGGAATGTTTACTTGGAATAAACAAGTTTAAGCAGAGTTTGTCACCCTTCATAAATGATTTTGAAAACAGCTTCACTCTGTGTTTGTTTTAAAGAGATAGTGAAGATGACATCATTCCAACTTTTAAAGACTTTTTGTGCTTTTGTGTCAAAACTGCCCTTGCAAAAGATGTCCCCAGCGCTACGGATTAAAAAGTAATTTAAGTGGAGTGGGGTATGAAATTTACACACCTTATACGAGACTCATTTTTTATTTGTCTTGATATTACATGATAATACTAAAATCTTACCGGTATCACCTGCTAATTGTTTTTAACAGTAACAGGATCATAATTATACAGCAAAGCACCTTACAATGGCAGGGGTGTAGGGGCTTCACCCCAAGGAGCCTCAATATCAATGATTTCCAGGAAGCCTGTCTAGAACAAAGAATTAACTCCATCTTCATATGCTTTGTGCCTTCATCCGAACGCAGAAACTACCTGTAAGAGGCTGTAAAGTCCCATTTATGCCCGCTGGGATTTGTGGGTATGCAATACATTTCATTTCACCTTACTACAGAGATGTCAGAGGACAGTTTGTTTGCTTTTACCCCTAATCTGAAAAAAAACCCAACCCATCTTTATGGGATCCACTGAAGCCGGGGCTGCTACAAGTGTTTGCAGGGTTAAATACTGTGCAAGAAAATGTTGCACATGACTTCAGTTTTGCTGATCACAAGCAAATTGTTCCCTGGAGTATTTAACTGAACAAAACAAAAACTTTGGGGCTTCTTGATCAGACATAATGATATGTATAACATAAGAAAAAGAAGTATTTCTGCTATATTTACCCCAAATTGCCAAGTGAAGCACTCTGGCAGCACCTTCTTAGACACGGGCATCTCACCCAAGACAACGGCATTTTTGGAGCCTTTGTATTACCAATGCTCAGTCGCATTTGCTAAGCTGCCCAACCAGCTTGATGCTTTCTCTTCAAATTCCCAAAACTATTTAAGGACCTGTCCGCCTCTCCTTCCAAGAGCACGGTTACCTGAACTTCAGTCTGCTGGCCACTTTTTATCTCTTAACCTTTAGGACTTTTCAGCCTATGGTACCCCTTGGCAATGCATTTCACTGTTGAAAATAGAATTATATTTACACTTTCGAATATTTCATGAAGTATTTAGCTGTTCTGTTTTTAAAAGGTATAACTAAAAGTATGTGTAACTTCTGTTTAAGAATACTTTGTACATATAGTTAACATCCCATTTTAATTATCTGTGCTGCAAACTTTGCAATATAAATGTTTCAAGCTCAACAGAAGTGTCTTCATGGGACACCTCTACAAATCTTTGCTGTTTTTATATATCTCTTAGGAAAACAGGAACCAGAAATTAATCAAGTATTTCTAAGAAGGTATATTGTTATCTGTTCTAATTTTTATATGTCTTAATACTACATTCATCTAGCTTCTTGAAACTATTAACACTGAATCATCTAACAGTGGTCTTAATTAGAGGCCAAGAGCTCTGTACTATTTATTTTCCCCTGACCAAAATCTGACAGTTTGCTCTTATTCTTTGTTTTCTCTTAACTAATTTCTCATTTATAGTTTTACTTTCCTTTTCAAAACTATCTTGCACTACTGCCCCATCAGATCTCTTTAAAAACATTTTGCCTAATCTTTTGATGGTCTGCATTCTATTGACATGCAGAGAAGATTCAAGTATTTAAGAATTTAAATTTTCCTTTGCAAAGGTCATTAAAGATTTCACCCATCATTTGTTTTTTCAGGTGTAACAAAAACACGAGCTTTTTATTAATTTATTCCTATGCAATTTTCCTATCTGTGCAGGTTCCCTACTACAATAATTCTATACATTAAAATGTTCTGCTGTATCATATTAAAAGCAAGCTCCCCAGTTGCTATGTTTTAACTTAATTTAAAACAATTTTTGGCAAATGCAGTCACTACACATTCCCATGCAACTTCCTCAAATCTATGTAGTATAGCAACAGAACACCGGGCCATATTCAGACCTGTACAAGTCTAAAGGTACAATTCCCTTGAAGACAGTACATTTTTACTACAAATTATTCAGCTCTCTTTTTCCCCACTCAGTGACAAATCAATGAC
>NW_009648822.1:640192-667692 GCF_000708025.1 Charadrius vociferus
AACTTTTGATACAATCACAATAGTTGGTCAAAAATAGAAATTTGAGACAAATGTCACAAAGTACCTTGAAAGCTTCTGTACTGTGTTGTTTTCTCAGCTTTAACATTTACAACTCTATTCCCATTTTAACCAGATGCTCCTTTTCAGCTGCTTCTCTAACCCATCACACCTCTTGATCCCAGAAGTCCCTTCTAATCTCAACACTTACATCAAACTTTAAGTTGCACAGAGGAAGCCAGTATAACTGTTTCATAGAAATTATTATTTTTCTTTTAAAATGACATCCCACCACTGGCCTGAGACATACTTCAGGGCATTTGGTTATCTACAGGAACAGAAATGTATGTTTCTGAGCGTACTACTATACTTAATTCTCGAGATATCAAATTTTGTCCAATCTGCAGATAATGTCAGATTCAGAACCCAAATTTTCAGCTATGGGACAGGCTGATTTTGGTAACTAACTAAATGCAGCCATATAACCCCTAGAAGAACAAGGAGTATCACAGGTGATGTCAAGCTCTTGAAACCTGCATACCAAAGAAAAGAGGATGAAAGACTGTAAGAAAAACTTAGAAGTTTAGTACCTGAGGCTGTAAACCAGGGGCTGGCAGTACAACCAAAACTCAGGAGGATTGTATAGATGCATTCAGAAAGGCATTTTTTTATTTGGAGTTGTGGTGGGTTATTGGGTTGACCATAAAGAGAGACTACAGATTTAAATAGGAATTGGATTTTGCATTTGTTTAAGTAGACTGTTCATTTAATTGAGCTCCCAGTGTTCAAGCAGGAAACAAGCTTTTCACTTTTGCATAATGCACAGAGTTTATGATGATCCCTTAAATAATCAAAAGAAATTACACAACTAAAATAAGAATCTTAACACTGGGGGAAGGGTCATTGGGGTAGAGATAAATCTGGGTCTTGTGTGTAGAGGTGGTAATTAAAGCCATGAAAACAGATGAGGTTGTTGAGAGGAACGTATAAAAGGTTGCAAATCAACACGGCTGCGCAACCTCCATGACCTTCCCTCAATGCTAAGCAAGTTGCTGCAGAAATCAGTGATTTCAGGGTTCTGTAGTGCCACCGAGACATATGTCTGTTATTATGAAAAGAAATATTTTACTATTTCTACAGCCACACAACCAACTACCACTGACCTTCCTGACAAAAAAAAAAAAAAAAAAGAGATCAAATGACAGGAATATGACATTAAACCCGGTGCAATAATTGTAATTAGAGAAACATGGAAAAATGTGAAGACACTGAAGCAGACCTTTGACCTGTTGTTAAAGCCTTGCCAAAAGTATAGAAGTGCTCTGGAGCAAGAAAAGAGAGGATTTTTACATTTCAGAGGCTGAAGAACCTCATCAGTTGGGCACCAGAGCCAGGAAAGAGGAGGCAGAAGAAATAAGCAGTGGCTAGGACATCGTGGTCAGATGTAGGTCTGCAATGAGGTCATCTGTCATCTTAGGTGGCGGTGGAGCATAGTCTCCCTAATGATTACTCAGCATCACGTTGTCGGTGACTGTATCTTGCCCTGACTTTTTAGCTGCTCCAACTTGCTCTCCTGCAATTGGTTTTAAGCAAATTAGTCACTGTGAATACTTCCCATGACTCTTCCGTCTCTGCATTGCTTCTGGAGATGCTGACATCTCTCAAACTTTGGTCTGGGGCAAGCTTCATAGGATACTGATTAGAAAAGTATTGATTTCCGGCTGGGGAACTCTGTTAGATATGTTAAGTGCAGGTTTCCTGCTCTTTGCCATTCTTTTCCTCCACATCCCTCTGACGTCTGCTCCCCCCACATACTCACAAAGTGAGGATATCTCAGCCTTTAGTGGTGGACTCCCTTTGTCTTTAGCAATGTCATAGAAATTTTAAAGAAAACAGTGAAGACCAATTTTTCTTTTTTTCTCTTAAAATAATTGAAAAATCTTCATCACAACAACATTGTGAGGACAACTTTTGGGGCTGGTCTAAATTTAGGCTTTAATCAAATAACAAAGCAACACAAAATTCAGTAAGATGGCCTGAATATCTAGCAACAATGAAATGAAGAAGCTTAGCAGCTGACTTTACTTAGTTCCATGACAACATTTTTTCTTGTTAGATATCTATTTTGTTAAATGCATCCACAGAAAATTCTTCTAAGGTTTAGATAAATTCCAATATTAAAAAAAAAAAAAAAGCAAAGCAAAACCAATTCACACAATCTGAAAACAAAGACAAATCAATGATGAGGTTTCTTAACAATTGTTAATGATAAAATACTACATTTTCTGCAGCAACTGTAAAAATTTGGTTGGGGAGCGAAGGTAAAAACTATTTCAAGAAGATTTAATTCATTATTTTTGAACCTTAAAATTCTCTCGGATATTTAAGCATGAGGTACACCAAGATCTACCTCAAGGGTATTCTCTGTAAGTATATAACTTGTAAAATTTATGAGACACTTAATTATGTCTTTAAGGGGTGAAATGGGGAGAATATCCAATACTCCAGGTGAACAGTGGGCAATAGAAGAATGAATGGTATGCCTGGGCAAAATCCTTCTTTAAAAAAGGAGTCAGTGTGTTGTATTTTGCAGGATGTGGCAGGTAAGTGTGTGAAGCCCAGAAAGCCGAGGTCAGAAGAAAATGAGGGACAACTGATGCAGGTAGGACCTCACAGTCCTACAAGGATCCAGCTTTGGGTATGGAAGTTCTGAGCCGGGAGTAATGAAGCAGGAAGAGAACGAAAAACTCAAAAGCCGCAATCAGAAATGAAAAGTATGTGGTGCGACCACTCATATGCATAGGAGACTTTCAGAAGGGGAGTTTGGGTATTCAAAGCCAGGGACTACTAAAGGAAGTGAGAAAACAATACTCTGAATTCAGGGCAGTTACATTTACCTAATGACCCCCTTCTAACAGAAATATGATGTCAGGACCACGTCAGGTTCCCGTCCTCCTGACTGATAAACTCAGGAGCTGTGAGACAAGGGTTAGTTGGCAAGGTACATCCTTGGCAAAGTTTTTCAAATTAAACAGCCAGTCTGAAGTTTTGGAGTCACACAACACAACAGCTCTGCAGAGGGCCGAAAGTGTTCACCACTTGAAAAATTACTTACAAAAGTTAGTAATAATATTCTAACCACTTTATAAATACTGATCTTATTATAATGTTAACTCTTTTGATGACATTAATAATGAAAAAAATGTTTATAGTTCTCAGAATATGCATTTATGCATTTCAATTTAAAAAAAAATCTCACCAAATTTTGCATACTTCTCTAATTTAAATGCTACAGGGTATTCTTTACCAAATAAGTTTTCTTCATTGCGTGAATATATTCCTGTTTTAGTAAATTTTTCAGAAATCATAAAGCTATTCCTACTCATATAACCTACAAGTTGAAAGAAGAATATATGTTTGTGATGTTTCTCCATGTGCAAAAGGATAATTTACTTTAGATATTAAAACCTAATGAGAAAAACATATATTTTAAAATTTGATTTCAGAATATCCTGCATTTGAAAGTTATCCTTAAATATCTTACTGAAAGTCTTAGGGACCATGTTAAAAGAATGTAATGCACTTTCACCTCACTTTAAATTGGTTTTAAAAGTAACTCTTAAAACCAAGGTTCATTCAATATGCATGGAATATACTTAACATACTTCAATACAATGAGAAAATTCAAAATTTTTCCTGTTGCTTTGTTATAGAGTTTGGTTATATCGTATTTCATGATATGCAGATTACACTGTGCTGTAAATGACAGTCAGAGTCAAACTTGTCTATGGTTACGTATTAGGAGCTCGTCGTAAATTATTAATAAATCATGGGTGAAAATTAAGCTTATTATATCTACAGTTAAATGTTGCAGGTGTGGCCTCAGATTATAACTGTGTGACTTGTGGAACATCAACCAAAACCAAATGCTCAATTGTTTGCTATTTCTAAGTATGTGCCTACTTAGTCCTTATTCTATTTTGTAATTTTTTTTTTTTATTTTCCTGAGTAAACCATGATGCACAGCCTGTGAAGCAGGAGCAACCACAGCCTGAGCTAAGACTGTGGTCATGGTCAGATAAGAGGTGTTGGTACATGCCTTTATTTTACGTTCCCAAGAACATAACAGATTTTATGTCTTTATTTTTTTGTATATACAAAGACAGACATAGAAATAAGATAATTCAAGGGAATATAAATCATATACCCGGGTCATAACTGGCATTCAGTGGGATTTGATCATGAATTTGGTCATGTCTTTCCCTTTATGGCATAGAAAGTCATACTTGAACTTTGTGGCCAACAGAAATACCTTTCCTTTTCCATCATGGATAGTAAACATCTACCACTTGTTTCTGGTCCTGCATGGAACAGAGTCAACACCACAGCAACTGCCACTGCAGGAATTTTTTACTTCTTCTTTCAGATCCCAACATTCATGTTGATAGAAAAATCACTCAAATATTGGAGAAGAGCTAACCTGATGTAGGCACTGGCATGACCAAAACTTGGATAGAGTATTGGAAAGTTAGGGTCACACAAACTTTGCTGTGCTTTTGATAATCACTCTAATTTTTCTTTTACAGTTCAGCTGATTTATTTTTTTTTTAAAGCATAATGCTGAATTTTAATTCATACACCTAAAGTTTACATGCTAACTTTATACTCCTTTGCATTACCCATATTTTTGCCATCAGTTTAAAAAATAAAAATAAATAATAAAAAAAGCAAGGTATATCTATTAAAGCTTCCCAAGGTCATTGGCCTGTGTCTTTTTCTGCTCCTCAACACAGTACTCATTTTTCTTAGTTTCCTGTCAGTACACTGTGATATCCTTCACATCTGTCTGTGCCTTTGCTTTTATTAGCAGAAAATACAGCCATAGCTTTAGTGTCATGTGTACTATAAAGACAGGATTTTCAAGAGATTTGACAACTCTCATATTTTCCGAAGTATTCTCGATGTAACACAGAAACAGTTTATTACTGTTAAGTAGTGACTGTCTCTCCAGCTTGAATAATGAAGTCCTCTAGGTCAATATTTTATACAATGATGCATTTAAGGAAGCATTCCTCTGCAGCCGAGCACTAAAACAATGGGTGTCATAATAGAAATCTGTGTATTATCAATCTTAGATGCCACTATAATCAATCTAATTCTTTGAGTAGGGAAAATACAATATGTTATTGTGTAAAACCAAAAATTTTCTTCTTCCAAAATGTTTATAAAAGAACATAATAAAATTATTTATAGAGGCCAGCTCTGCTGTACAAGATAGAATAAATTTAACCTTCTATGAACAGTGCTTTCAGCTACAGGAGATTTACATCTGTTACCTGTAAAACAAATTTCCACAGTGTGCCGCAAGATAGTTTTTGAGAATTATACAGCCACCCAAGCAAAACATTAAGAGTCTTCACTATCTGACAGTATTTTTCCTCAAATGGAAATTCTAAAATTACCACAAATTAAAAAATTACCCATCATCAACTAATATGCAAAAAGTTTTGATTTGTACTGCAAAATGAGACAGTTCATGAAACAAGATCTTTTAGTAGACCATTTTTGCAAATATCATGGAATACAAAGTATGAGAATAAGCTTTCAGACAAATAATTAGAAAATAAGATAACTGGTGCAATTTTAACAGCAGAAGCTATAAACCATACCCAGCATGGATATTTAATCAGAAATACATCAACCTTCAAACACTTAAAATAATGAATAATCTTTTTCATATGAGTAATCCTGCAGAATTCAATTATGCATATATTTAAGTCTTTTTATTCTTAGAGGATACACACATTTTTAATATCAGGAGTTCTTAGTTAAACACTCGATATATTTTGCATGTTTCAGATAATTTTATTTAAGTAACAAAAATGATCTACAAATACAGAACAGAAAACAAACAAAAAAATGTAATAAAATGTAATAAAATCTGTTAGCTTTTGGAGTTCTTCTATATCCTTGACAATGAAAAACAAAATGTAATGGTTAGTCATGAGATGAATTCCAAGGTCAAAATTAAATGTATAATTCCGCATTGAAGGCAAAGCTAATGTTTTTAGTTTTAATTACTTGGGACAGCTTAAAACAGTGCCAAAATCAAGGAATAATTAAAACAGTTCTGAAACCCAAGAACTGGATCAGTCTTGCTGAAATTGCATCTAAAGGCATCATCTGCATGCTTTCAAGTCTCAGCCTGGTGTAATTTCACAGCACTCTGCTGCATGACTCACATATTCAGGAGCCAGTTTGTCCTCCCTGTGCAACATAAATAGTTTCTCCAATTATTGTCAGGCTGTAAACAGGACTGGAGGAAAAAAGCATTCGTGGAAAACGAGGAGAACTGGGGACAGAAGATAAAGACACAGGTCAACGGCTTCCTCTTGAGTGACCCACTCCAACGAACCCATTTCAGACCCCTGTGTGAAGACATTGGAGTATTTCTGAGAATAAAAATTTGTTCTATTTGCTTGTAGCTTCTACTAAACAAATAGTAGTAAGAGGCTCACAGCAGACTAAGACACTTTGTTTCTGAGGTTCTGTGGCTCTCCAGAGGAGCTGGGATTCCTCCTTGCTCAGAGTGAGGAGAAGTATTTACCAATACGTAAGACCCAACAAAAAAAAAATATCTTAACATTAGCTTATTTATTGATCTTCCAAGTTCATTACAAACATAACTAATCTTCACAATACTTCACTGAAGTCACTTATCATACCGTACAGATGTGTAAATTGACCTGTGGAACTTAAGGGACTCACCCAAGGGCACGGTATGAATATGTATCGTAATTAGGATCAGATTTGAGGAGCCTCCTGTTTAAGCTCCTGTTCATACTCTAATGCTTTTCGGGATGAATAAATTATAGGTTTTCAAGAATAAATGTGAGAGTGAATGAATAAGTTATAGGGAGACATGATTACAGCCCAGTCCTGATTCAGCCCCAAAGCTTGCTCATTCCTACATTGTACACTTACAAGACTCTTAATAGCTCAGAACAAATGTAGTTTTCAATGTATACTATTGAGAAAATTCAGGTTCTCCCTAGGACCGTGAAGGAAAACCTGTGCAAGCATTCTCTTGCAAATTGACTCTAAAATCAACTTAATTTGGAGGCAGAGCGTTTTCTTCTCTATGTTCATTTTCTGAAGGAACCGCCTCTGCAGAAGATTAGCTTACAGAATCTGCGTGTGGTTTGAAATGTACCGCAATTGGGCATGTGCACATTGTCCATCTACATAGATAAATACATACTCATACTTATTCTAAAGAAAATTTAAGTGGTTAAAGCTGTAACCTTACTCTAGTTGAAGTCCTTGCTCATCTCGAGATGACCAGGTGCACTGAGATTGCTACAAAAAACTACAGGCTGCAGGACAAACACAGACACACACAGACCTTGTGGTAAATAGCATCCGATTGAATAATTTTTTTTTTTTTTTTCCACAGCACAACTGTCCTAACAAAGCAGAGCTCCAAACTCCACTCTCTGTTTTCCAGATCTTCTCTGATCTTCCCCCCCAGATTCAGTAAATATTTTCTCCTCTAAAGGAAGTCATAAAATGCTGTTCTCTGATTAAAGGTATCCAAATGGTCCAAAACTACAGTCCACCAAGAAATATTTAGTTTTGTTCTTGTAAAACACAGGTTAGAAATTGGTATTCTTCTGTCACTTTGTCAGTTCTGGAAGATTTGGGTCAATGCATGTGGTTTATATTTGCTTAGTCTAAATAAGCCATCTCCCTTATCCACCCCCAGTGGGGTCCAGTGGGCTGCTGGCTATTCAGACAAGAAAAGTCAGAGAGGGACTGACTCTCAGGTGACAAAAACACCCAAAGTCGCAATAAAAAGCATTGCACAAAAACCTGAAAAATGAGACTATCAGAATTGCTACCAATTTTTGTAGAGACTGTTTTTTAAAGTAGTTCTAATCAAAGACTCCATAGAGTAAGTTTCAGGCTGACTGATCCCTGAGGGAGAAAAAGTCACATAGGAATTCATTTTAGCTGTTTATAAGGCATCATGTCACTAACTAGATACCACAATTACCCTAATTATTTTTTTAAATGGGTGAATATATGAAAAAGTAACAGATACTGTTCTTTTTTTTTTGTGTTAAAATCTATAGAGTTTCCAAGAACTATAAGATCTTAAATACTTCACAGTGTAATCTAATGCTACATACTGAAAAAAAAAAAAAGAAAGGATTGATTTAAAACTTTTGTAAAAGCATAAAAGCACCTATCGTGTTCTAACCACAAATATTAGGATGCACTGGATAGCATAACCAATTGTTCAGGTTCTTTCATGCCATTATTATTATTATTACATGAGGATGGAGTTAGGAAAATTTTTTTATGATAATATGTCAGGATGATGATCATGACATTATACAGGAATTATACTTTACTTATACTCTTGTCTGGGGTGGTGTTCTGTATTACTTCAGTATAGTACAAAAGTAGGGGGAAAGGTTTAATGGCAGAGTGGCCATTAACCAGCCTGAGTCGATTCTTCTCCTTGCACTTTGCCAGACCACCCATCCACCTAAGAAAGTTATATTTTGTTTTCAATGTCAAATAGTATGTTTTTACTTAGTCTGTTACTCTTCAGGACGAAGATGAACTTTGAAGTTTCTCCCAGTGGATGCAGGTAATATCTCTGGCTTGCTCAAGTCCTACCTATTCACCTTCTGTGCATGATCTTTGATGGACAACAAACAAAAGGGCATTAGCCCACAGAACTACTCGTATCTGTGCTTTTTATGGCAGATCGAGCAATTTTGCATCCATAGGTAACACGGAAAAAGGACATCCTCAAGACACTTCTTACCTATGCTTTCTTTTTGCTCAGAGTAAAGATAATTTTTTTTCATCATTATGAATCTTAAGGTCAGATTCAGACTTTATTTAAACTAGTATAATGTGGGAGAATTCTCTCCCTTCATATTATAGCTTGGCTTCCTACCTGCCATCTTTTCGCAATGCTTCAAAATGTTCTATAACATTAAAAACATGTTAAACGGGAAGTTAAGTCAACAGACAAGTTAGATCTGACATGTACAAGTTCAGAATCTGGCCTTTATTACATAAATACTATCACCATTTATGTAAAATTTCAGCTACAATAAAATTTAGTCCAAGCAACTTTTATATCACTGTATTATTCTAAATTACAATTGATGGTAATTACAAACTGAAGCAAGAGTAGAGGACGTTATCATGTAAGAATCTCTCCCTTGCCTCGAGATATATAAAAGCAACTAATATGTCAGTCTGGCTCTTGTAAATGCTCCAGCTACAGCTCTTTTCATTACACCCTTATATAATCTAATTTCGTCAAGGGCCTTGGCTAACCTGGAACAGATGCTGTAGCTCAGATCACAATACATTGCAATTCAGCACGTAATATTTTTCTGAAAAGGAAGAAAGGAAAAGGAGTGCATAAGGAGGGAGTACTTGATCAGCTACTAGCTGTGTTCCTTTCCAATGAGGGTCAGAAGAAATGCCTGATGTTGTGTATTATTTGTGGTCAGATCGGTGCTGGAGGTAACATCCGAATTAGAACACTGACCCCAGATCTACACTCTGAAAAATTAGAGAACAACATTGCAATAATTTAAAGACATAACAGTTTAATATTATATTACTAGTCTTACATTGTGATGCTCCTTGAGGAGCATTCCTTCCACAATGGAAGAAATTATAGCTTACCTCTGTCAAGATGTAGTGAAAAATCCAATGAGAAAAACTTGGGTGTAATCAATGTCTTGTTTTATACCTTTACTGCTTATTCTCCTTTTTCCTCTGTCAGGATTCAGTGTGATTTTGGAGTACAATACCTGATTTTTAGATAAAAGTAAGATGCCCAGTGATAACCTTATTGATGAATAATGTCTCAATTCATACGAAGTTATTATCTGTGGGATCAGCCCAAGGTTGAGTGCTGAGATTCCCCCCACTGCCTGGTTTGGTCTCAGGGAGTCCCCAGTGTGCTCCCCACTCCAGTACTGCTGTTCTGTACTGGACAGCAGTTTCATCTCTATCAAGAAATAGCCAGAATTGGGCGAGAGTGGTCCTTTTCTTTGGATTTTCAATCACTTCTTGTATTTGACTACTCAAAATGTCCCAAGAAGTCATGGTTAAGTACTTTTTCATTGTGTTGTATGATTGATTGATGTAATTGTACATATAAATTCAGAAGAGACAGAAAGAGGAAATATGAAACTTTATTGGCTTTCTAACTTT
This sequence comes from Charadrius vociferus, assembly GCF_000708025.1. Classification (NCBI taxonomy): domain Eukaryota; kingdom Metazoa; phylum Chordata; class Aves; order Charadriiformes; family Charadriidae; genus Charadrius; species Charadrius vociferus. The sequence goes on from NW_009648822.1 coordinate 650,444, forward strand.
GTCTTTTAAATCTATTTAACGTTTGGTTTTAGTTTTCTCCTTTTTTTTTTTTTCCTTTGAAAATAAGAATAAAGCAGAATAAAGCAGAAATCACACTGGACTTACATCCAGCAGAGCCCTTGGCTCCGGTGCATCTCTATCCATTTTTGCTAACAGAGAGTTTGAATGTGCATGCCCATGAACAGGAGAAAGGGGGAAGAAGTGCTTTTAGTAGGGTATTATGGCTTAAAATAATGTCAAATCTGGTAAATTCATTATATAAACATGGTGATGAAACCTATATGAAACATATTTCTTCTTTAAAATAAAAATAAAAATCATTTATGTATTCTAAGTCTTAGCTTCTGAAAATGTAAACCACTCATATTACAATTTTCAGTATTGCTTATAACTACCAGCTTTTCCAAATAAATTTTTAACAGATCATGACAATTGACAGAAGCAAACCTTACATGGGAGATAAATTATTCAACTGAAAGTATTACAGCAATACAAAGAGTTATCTGAATCTAATGAGCTGCCATTAATGAGCATTATTGATTAACGAAAAATACTTTTCCTTAACAATAATCTTCATATATGTGTTTTTATTATTGTTTCATTCCTTTTTTTTTTTTATTGAAGTCTTAGTGTCAGTAGTGAAGTTAATTACTTCAAAGTAAGAAATAAATAGGGGCCTGTGCCACATTTTTCAAAATTAACTATCAGCGTCGTATACAATAATTTTTCTACTGTTACTTTTATCGAGACTTAACTGCCTTCTAAACCACTCATTCACACATTCTACTGAATTTTTAAGTATATGCTTAGAAACAATTTGAAATATATTTCACGTGAATTAGAATATAAATGGGTTTCAAAATATTATATCACATTCTCCCATTCAAAGAAATAGCTACAGGTGGAGAAGTTAAAGAGCAGTGGTTATTTTTCTGTCTGTCTATTAATGCTTTCATATTAACCTGTTGTTAGCTTCTCATGGAATTTTATTTTTCCTAAACTATTCAGGCTGAAATCCTGGATAGTTTTTATTGCTTTAAGACATGTTTCAAAGAACTTGGAAAAAAGCTCATCTGCTTTCAGTCTTCAGGAAAAATAAGGTGGTTTTACCAGTGACACTGCTGATGTTTTCAGACTATTTTTAAGGCATTTCATACTTGCTTTGGGACAAAATCTTCATGTTTAGGTAGAAATCAGTGGTGAGGTAAATTGTTATGGGCATGAGTTTCTTTAAAATCCATTTGTATTTATCAATTCGAAGGTGCTATTTCCATATACAAACAGAAAGTTTGCTCCTCATTATATTAACTGTTCCATCCACACAGGGTATTTGTATAGCACCAGCGACAAACATCTCTCACCACCCTTTCAGAAATGCAGCTGCACCCAGTCTCTGCACTACTGGATCACACAGGAACCTCGATAAACTATGAAATGCTCTTCAGGACTTCATCTCAATAACCCAGGGCTTGGCACTCAAATCATTAAGGGCAAGACATGTGTTTCAACATCTTCTAAGTGAGGAGAGGACTGGGTACACGTACCAGCATGTTGGAGGCAAGTGTCCTCATCACTAGGTTTTTATGGAAAGGGTGATAGCTCCGTGGATCATTTGAAAAAGCAAATAGTTATACCTTCATTTTCTGAATAAACTGATCTGGTCTGTACGCTAGCTGTATGCATGCTTATTGGAACCAGAGATTTGTTGGAAAACCCACAAAGGGAGAGCAGCATCTTCTATCTTAGCCATGTTAATGCACAAATATCCACCCGCCACCTCCAGCCAGAGGGGATGATGCCATATACCAAGAAAGGAAGTACATATTCCAAAAGAAAAGCTGAATTAAAAAAAAATTTTTGTTTGTTTGTTTCTAAAGAGAGACATTAATAAGTTTAACCAGCCTCAAGTTGCAAAATATTTGGATTAAATTTTTGAGCTTGGGTAACCAACGTCTAGTTAATTCCCGTTTGAGATGCCTCAGAACACATCCGTGCTGCAGAGAGAGGCATGATGCACAACCCCCCCATCCAAAGCAGGACCTTACAGCCTGGATCTGCACCCTGCCAGCTGTTAGCCGGGGTTAAACCTGGCAACCTCCACCGCTTCTCACGGGGTTTCAGATGGCATCTCTTGATCGCACTGCGTGGGCACAACCGCTCCGCCACCTTTGCCAGAAAGGGTTTAGCAGAACTTGAGCTAATGTTCACAGACACGCTTCAGACCAGGCTGTCCGGCTGATTTGTTCTAACGCTTTATCCGCTTTGCCGCGGTTACCGCGCTGGGTCTCGCGGTGCTGCATCAGCCGGCTGACAGCACGCTTCCACCCGACTGGCAGAGAGCATCGCTTCGAAGGGCTTTGCAAACCCGGAGAGCATTCCTGAGATTAAGCACTCTCTGCTTCTGTCTAACGCTCGCCATAGCAGCTAATACTGCCCATTGAAAGGTGTCTGCAAATGTGCCGAAATTGCCAATTTTGGCTTCGTAAGCTGGCCTTTGCATTAGAAAACCCCTTCACCTCTTGAGTGCTTTTGAATCTTAAATTAGGCTTCCGGGTGTTGCAGGACCTCACTCAAGTATTGCCACAGCACAGGAATGGGATGTCTTTTTATTTGTCAGTCCTATAAATGGAATATATATGACATTCAAAATATTTACAAAACAGTAACTAGGTTTAAGTATCTAAAAAGAGAGGAATAAAATGTAAATCACATTCATATCTGTATTTATATGAACTCAAAGATGATATTTTCCTATATTCCACCTAGTTAACATCATTAAGGTACTCACACAATCTAATCCTAGGATTCGGTCTAAGTGAAATACCACCCCAGGTCCCAGTTTCCCCGGTTTGAGGAAATATACAGGTTTATGATTCCACATGGCCTCTGACATTGTATTCAGAGTCGGATGAAGAATACTTTCTAATTTCCTCTGATACATAACTCAATCAGAAGACCAGTTTGAACACAATGATTTAACTTCAGGAAAGCTATTTTTAATCTACATGGAGAAAGAACTAGCGATGGTCTCTTATTAGCAATTATGTTTGCACTTTACTTAATTGTAAACAGATTTTTAAAGCTACTGGAGTGGAAATGTTGCCTACCACCTGCTGAGGCAGTACGAGTTGTAACTGCATTTAATTTTTGTACCTGCTTTCCATCTAAATATTCATAAGCACATAAACTACAGCACAGCTCTGTGCTTGCTCTTGACTGAGACTAGAGAGCATGAGACAATTTTGGACCATAGCAGTCTCACAGTGAATAATCACTGAAAAGACTATAGGAAGAGTCTTACCATAACCTGAAAACAGACACGGGCATGAATTACCTAAACACTCCACTTTTCTGCCAGACAATATTGCCTTTGTGGTATCCATTTTTTTAATGGCCACATTTCTGAAGAATATGGACAAGTTTTATCTATCAGGCTTTTCTAAATCCTCCTTCCCCTTGCTGTGGTCTGTTGCTGTTAATGCTTGTGAAGAACATTTCCTTCCTGTGCTTTTCCTGTCTTTCAGATGTACATTTCTCTGTTTTGCATAAAACCTCATCTATTACCACTGATGATTAATTTATTTGAGTTTTATAGTTGATGATAAAGGACATTCAGGTGATTGTGGGACGCCAGTGAGTCAACTCCACGAATCTTCCAGAACACTTGTTATTTGTTTTCAGATAAATTAGTAGGAAAAGATGAGAACAGAATGGAGGAAAAAAAAAAAATAAATAAAAAGGTACTTGTTATGATTCTTGCTATGATTGTATTAAGTCCTTACAGGAAGAAGTGGAGATGAAGAGTCACCATACTGGTAATACGACAGGAGAATATGGGAGATTATATCCTTACTTGATTAGTTTATGTTATACAACTATAGCCCTTGTCCTGAAGACAAATTCACTAACACAAAACACTGTTGTCCCCAGGGAATTAAAGGACATTTTTAATATGAATTTTCTCGTGGAGATTCTTGTGCAAATTATGTAAAACATAGCACTAAACTTAATTGCCTAAAGTATTTTCTTAATCTCCATATTCTATTAATAAAGAATCAGGAAAATAATTAAGACTAAACTCAATTTAAATATAGCAAATATCTGAGTTCATGCTACACGACTAAGCAGGTTGCATAGGAGCTTTTAAATATTTATGAAGTAGCAGCAAAAAGCTTGTTGTACATGAAAACATAAAGAAATTCAAGCTTCAGTTAACACACATATAGTAAGCAGACCATTAGGAGTTAACAGCTGTAGGCTAGGTCTAAGTCAGTATTAGATTCACACATCTTAGCTTTTTCTTTTTCCAGAATCAATATCTGCAAATAATAAATGAGATCCCAAAGGGTTGAGTTAAGCTCCAACCACCACAGAGTAACTCTGCAATTGGTCATTGACTCAATAACGCAGGTGAGCTTCACACTGTAGAACATCTTTAGCACACTATAATAGAAAATTAATAGCGTTCAAATCAGCAGCAGGGTTACCCTAAGGATTACATAATAGCTTGGGTTAGAACAATCATCTAGCTCCAAGAAGTGTAAAATGTCATAAAACTAGAAAGAGGTAGAATAGCTCCTACATTAGGCATAATTTGTGTAGTGTACACTGACTTTTTTAAAACACGTTAAACAACAAAGATCCACATTATAAAAGTGTACCACTGAAAATACTGCCAACAAACCGCATTGCAGTGGTGTCCATGGGAAATATGAAACTCATATATCACTGTACTGTTAATAATAATAGAAGAATACAGAATTTAGTTTACTACTGTGATACTGCAGAAGGTTTCATGTTAGCTACTGTAACACTAAAAAGAATGCATAAAAATAACATGTCTACAAATGCATATGTAAAGTTCTAATATCTATAAATAATAATAATAATAATAATAATAATAATAATAATAATAATAATAATAATAATAATAATAATAAAGTGCCTTAGCCTTTACCAGATTGCAAATAAAATAACAACTCTTTACAGACTGTACAGATTCTTTTATGCTTTGTATCAGGTCATTTGTGACAACTACTTTGGAACATGCTAAATCGAGTGTATATATACTCAGTAACCAACTTAAGAGCATGAAAGATGATATAAAATTAATTTACAACAGATTAATATGGTAGCAACCCAACAGCATGAGGGACTAATAAGCACCTGGAGACAAAAACAGCATTCTCACAAACCTTAAGCAACGTCAGAAAACTTCTGCGCTGCACAGCACAAATACCTATCTCCCCGAAAGAAACAATAGACTGCATAGCATGTAATAGAATATCAATTATTAATTTAACCATTTTTCAGTACCAGGGAACACTTTGGACAGTTAAGGGCCCAGAGATAAAATTGAAAGACATTTGATTTCTTAATCTGGGTAACACTTGAGGACAGGTAGACACTACAGACAATATTTCTAAGCATTATAAACTAAGGTTTTGCCACTGAATCAGAATTTGAAAGGAAAATACTTCCCACAATATTTTTGGAAAAAAAGCATAAAAAACCCCTGACCCCCCAAAGTTATTATATGAATTCAGCTCATTTACTAAATAAAATACTGACTTCAGCTTTTCTCGGTTTGATGCTGAAGTACAAAATATACTCACTACATGATGCCGACCGTCCCATTTCCAACCAGAATTTGTATATTCCCATTGCTTCCCTCAAACTTTCTGCACAGGTCTCTGCTGCTCCAAATTTAAATAGGACTTGACACACATATCACGGTCATTATAAGATCGAGTTCAGACTTACCCAAGGGCTGCCACCATCCCATACATCGCCATAGCAAAAAGCAGCTTGTGGCATTCCCCGCAGGCTACTTGTCTTACTTTTCAGAGGAGTAATGTCCTCACCCAGCTTGGCACCAGCTGTAGGAATAAAAGATCGGTGTGGAGAATAAAATCCTCTGCTGCTCTGGTGCCTTCCCTGTGGCTCTTTTTCATAGTGACTTGTGCCATACACAAAATGGCACCTCTCTTTCAATGCGGAGAGGTCCAGGCTTTATATACCAGGCATGTGAATGTGAGTATACCACAAAACACTAGTTCCTTATCATGCGCTTGTTAGCTTGTCCAATCTATGGCAATCACTTCGGTCCCAGGGGTTGAAAGACACAAGACGCAGGGAAAAAGGGAAGCAAAAGCTGAAGAAAGATCAATACTGCACTGTGAAACAAGAAGTGTAGGCTATTTACTTTTCATTGATCTGATGATGCAGGAGAAACACCTCAGACTGGCATTAAATTGAGGGAATACATCTTCTGTGTTTTTTCACCTCAAGGTCAAGAAAGAGCCAAAAAGAAATTAGAACAAACAGAAACTAATCACAGGAGTAAAATAAAACTATTAATCCACATTACAAATCCACATGGAAACATAATTAAATATCAGGCTGAATAAGGTTCACAATAAAACAAACACTGCCAGCTCTTATCAGTTTCAACTTGCACCTGGACCGACTGCAAACAAACAAGCGACTAGATGAGGCAGGCGAAAACAAATCAACATTTAATGTTAGTGTAGAGGCCCCTTCTAACAAAAGGTTATGATATGTCTTCCCGCATAGATTTAGAAACATATATCTGACCGGCATCAAAGGCAGATCTATGTTTTTACCTGCACTTACTTATTTAAACATATATAGTCTTACATTTTCTGGGGTTCAAGGTAGGGGAAGGGCACACTTAGGCTACTAGTTTACCTTACATTAAAAGATATGTAGAGTACCATGCTTGTACAGAAATGACAAACAACCTCATACAAATTTGGAGGTTTGGAAGTTAATAAAAAAAAAAATCAGAAAAAAATCACAAATGGGTAGTTAAATTCTGTACATATTAATGTAACACACAAGTAAAAATGCTAAAGACTGTCAAATCTCACTTTCAGAGGCAACAGTGAAAGATCAGAATGGCTGGAACTAAAACTCTACAACAATTTATCAATTAACACCCAAAGGTGTTATTTAGATGTTTGGTTAGAAATTTCCCCAAATGAGATCCTTATTAATGCTCCTGAGCCTGGCAAAGAAGATGTCACTTCAAAAAGCCATGTAAGAAAATGCATTTTTGTAAACAAGCATCATCCCCATATTAACCTGTGGAGGTGAGAAACAAGTGCGATAGAGGGCCACCTCAATAGCCAGGGGAAGCGCAGAGGGACTTCTGCTGTGGGAGGGCAATTAGTGGGTTAGGGCTCTCCACAACGAGGAGGAAAACAGTGATGTGGGCTGTGGTCTCAGATAAAAATTGCTGAAAAAAATAAAAAAGGAAATACGGGGAAGGTAAGGGAACCAGACAAAAAGGGGAGATTATTTACTATCTTCATTGCTTATTCATATAGAATATAGGTGTAGGTCTTCTAGACGAGGTAGAAAATAAAGCCTTAACAAAGAGGTGTAGAGTTCAGATGGTCTATTTGACATCCGGGGAAGAGAAAAGGATTGGGTTTGTTGTGAAAATGGCTTGTTCATTCCTAGTGGTTCAAGGCATTAGCGTATTCAGAGTTTAAATCCAAAGCCTTCTATTGCCAAGGTAAACCTGCATTATCCTATTTTGGGGAAAAACAAAGGCAACTTGTTCTGGTGCGGCATCACAACTAGAATCAAACTGGAAAATAGGGGAAATAAAAGCAGTAAAGCACATTGCATCTTGCAACCATTTTGTGTTTACTTTGATGATACCACACTTATAGTTTTACCAACATTTCCTATTTAAATAAATAAATAAATAAAAATTGAAGATTTGCCTAGGTTGTGCCATAGGAAAGAAATTTGAATAAAGGTGACATGGCTCATGCCCTTGGACTAGAAGTTAGGAGTTGGATGGAAAATACTTGAAACGTTTTCCATTGCTAGAGAAAAAGTCTGTAGGTTTTTTATTATCAACTTAGTGTTAGTAGAGATCCTTTCAATTAAAGGTTATTGATGGAAGTTTGCACTGAGAAGAAATGATCAGTGTGGAATACATTTTTTTTCCTTCTCATTTGTTTCCCATTTCTTTCAGTGTTGGATTTCAATTTTAGTGGTGAATGTCTTCTTTCAGCTTAGTTTTTCTTACCTGGGATTCAGTTTTAAGAACTAACGCCTCAAAATAACTCTTTCAGTACCGTTTCCACTTGCCCAGGGCAGTGTTTGCCCTGGTGCAGGTTTGTACTCACTGCAGAGTCCAGCACCTTTTCTGCAATTAGACACAATTTTTGTTGGGGGAATCCCATCCATGTCTCCTTTTCTGAGATTTTCCAGAGAATTCCTTCAAATTAGGAAACACCAGAAAGGGACATTGCTGTTCCTATTCCAGATTGAAGATAGTTTTCTGTTTGTGTCCAGCAGCGTCTGTTGGTCTAACAAAAGATCTCATCTTTCTAAAACTTGCCTGCGAAGAAATCTCTAATCCTCAGGCTGAACACAAGTTTGGAACAACTGCTTCAAGTTAATTCCCTAGAACTATTTAAATGAACGGTTTTCCCCAATACTTCCCCTTCTTTTCCTTCTAGTCTTTTGATGATAAATAAAAAACCCAAATCCATCAAAGTTTACACAAAACAGCATCCTTCAGAAGAAATCTTGCCAGAACAACGAATGCAGCCTGCCAACACAAGACAGCCATTAAAACACACACAGAGGTCCCACACTGAGACATATGTTAGCAAATGCAAACAAACCATGTCAGTGAAATCATGTGCAACGCACCAGAACTTACTGACACAAATAAAGGGTAGAAACCGTCATTTCCAGATAAGCATTCATCACAAGGCAATCGCTCCCTGTCTTCTAGACCAAGCCTCTAATCAAACCTGTAGAATACCTTTAAAAGATGAAGCTAAAAAGATGAGAATTAGAATTCATAATTCCGTTAAACATTGAAAATCAGGAACAGAGACCCAAATTTTAATGCTATGTAAATCTATCCGTACGCCACCTGCCTTGTGTTAATCGTTCATGTCCCCTCCATCTTGTTATTTCTGTTCTTCAGGTGTTCTTCTCTCTTCACTCTTCCCTCTCCTATTGCTTTGTTGCACCACAGGTAGTAAACTACCTGCTTTTTTCAGATTACAATATTGACATAACCAGATTAAACCAAAACAGCTGGTTCTTTACTCCTAATTAACTTGCAGTTTGTTTAATTTTGTGCCTACCCCGATAAACGGATTCAGTACTTCCTTTTTTGTATTTGCCTCCATGGTCAATGGATGCAATCTGCATCAAGCAATAATTCTCATTCTCTTTAGATCACCAAAAGCCTTTAAACATGTAACCACGCTTACATTCTGGCTAGTAAGATTTTTCAGTAAAATGCACTGGCAATTGTAATAGCCTCATTATAGGCCAGGCAAAGAGTTTTCTATAAAATATTTTCCTATGTATTTTAAAGTTATTTACTCTGAAAAGCTTCTCTTAAGAAACTATGTTTGCAGTATTGCTTTAATATTTCTTAGAAGAAAGTACAAGAAAGAAAACTTAGATAATTGCAGCTATTTCAACAAACTCTTAGGTTCTCTAAGACAATATAATTTTGATTAGAACTGTTTAATAAATACTGCTGATCAAACAAAGCTATATTAATGTACAAAACTATTAGACTGAAGTAAAATTTAAATCAATTTTAAAAAGTTATCTTCAAGATAAAATAGAAATCCACATGACTAAAGACTAACCAAACTACTGCTATATTTGAAAAGTTGATTTTTTTTGAATAATTTTGCAATAGATGCTTTTTTGCACCTTTTTTCCCTAGTATGTTTTAGGCAAGACAGTAAAATATACAGAGGTTACAAAAAGTAACCTTCCCTTTCCCACCCATGGACTTTTGAAGGGTGTAAAATTTCCAAATCAAAGGAAACAGCTGAATTATCACAGCTAAAAACAAGTGAAGAAGAAACACATATATGCAGTTTGTCACAGTTTATAATATGATGGATAGTAGGGCAATTATTTTATATACATAAAAAGAAACAGTATGCATGTGTCAAAACATTTACACAGCTTGCAGGTTATTCACGTACATTATGAAAATGAAGATTTTCTAGCAGGCAATACAGTCTAGCATGTGAAAACAGAGAGAAAAGGATATCTTTGCCTTAGCACATGAGACTTAATAACATAAGAATTGCTGGAAATTTTCATCAGGTATTTTAAATCTGATCCAGTTGCTACAAAAGCTATTGTGAAGATCTTACTGAGGTGTATAGGCCTGTGAAGTCCTGTGTTTTCACATCCTGTAATTTTTGGTCCTCAATTCAAAGCTTATTTCAAGAAGACATTTATGTCTAGAGCTGCAAGATCCAGTTCAGATTTCACTTCACTTTTGTGACTTCTCTCAATGCTTTTTCATTTTTCCCTTTGAAATGCTGGCTATAACTGAACAAGGCAAAAATCAACACATTCAGAACAAAATATCATATTGCGAGATTTCTACACCAGTTGTATATGTACTCTTTGAGACTCAGTAAAATAATAATAATCCAATGCTATATTTATATGAAATGTTCACGATACAAAGCTCAATTTTCTCAAATCATTTTGAGAAAAACATTCAAATCCTGTAAATTCCAAACCAATACTTTGAATTTTCAACTGAAGGAGCTCTGCTTTTGTTTCTGATTACAAAAAAGTAGAGATTTCTTTATATATACTTATGTATGGATGTATTTATATATATGAGACAAAATATAAAATGGTTTTTCAATTGGAAATTTTCTTTTTTAGGTTTTCAAAGGAAGGTAGTCAGCCTTGCACCTACTGGCGCTGATGTACATACCCACACAAGAAATTAATGTCACATATCTATTCTTCTGTCTGATTTAATGCATTTCTACTTCTTTACTCATAAACCAGCCTAGAAACATTTCTGTTCATAAGGTGATACCATCTTTCTACCTCATTCAGGATCATAGGTAAGTGGTGTATATTTATGAATGTCAAATAAAAATAATAGTTCTCTACATAATGATAATATATTAACAAAATTCTGAAAAGCTGCAGATCCTGCACTCTACAGAGGACATGTAGAAATATTATTGTTGCTTCTAGAACCTTCAACGACTGCGGATAAGCACACTGGAGGGACTGAACTCTTTATCCCCCTCCAGGTCATACAGAAAACGGTGGCAGAAAAATCCCACTCCTTCCTCACTGAGATTGAGTTACAGCCCATAGATGCTAAGTGAGAACTGGCCACAAAAGCTACAAAAGGAAAGCTTTAGGATGTGGGTCTGGGATAGATTGAACATGTGGTCCCCATGGCACCAGCGCTCCACTGTCTGTGTCCCAACCACAGTGCAATAGATGAAAAGGGAATTTCCCCCCGCTAAGCTGACAAAGTTGTTCCACATGAAAAACCCAGAGCACACTTCTAGCAATTCTGAAATTCATACGAAACTGAGGGTAGCTTTTCCTCTTTATTTTCACGTACATATACTAGTTGTCAAATGTTCTGTAATATCTACATTTAGACTACAAATCACACAAATTATCTGTTATTCGGTAATGGAATCTTCCCACAACTACAAAGGACATGCTGTTAAAGCTATACTATGAACCCAGTAAGGACCAGAGACCCACCTGGCAATGGACAGTATAGTTGCAACTATCATTATGAGACCAACAAGTATCACAGGTGACCTTTTGGACAGTGAAAGGTCCAGAAAGGAAAAGAGGCAAAAGGGAAAGAACAGGGGAAAAGGGGAAAAAAGCTTTCTCCTTGGTCCCTCCTTTACTGGCATTTAGACCAACTAATCTCACAAACACAGGAGTCCCTAGCATGGGGCTACTTTTTACCTGCTTTGGGGCTTGAAGACCTCATTGTTTGACCATGAGTTGTCTGATTCCACCCAGCCCTCATCCAAGGAGTGAAGAGTACTTCTGGCTTAGGAATGGTTGGGACCGTATCTACCTCCAACTGCTTTCTTTCCCACGCAGCCGGGAACTGAAAGGCCACACAGATCTTCATCCCTGGGAATGAAGAAGACAGCAGAGGCATGCAGCATGGCTCAGGCTGGCACAGAGAAGGGAGGCTTTCATGACGTTATGGATGCTGGTACTTAATTCTGCTAACAGCTGATGTGTGCTCTTCAGGCATGTGATAGTGTGATGATGTTGACTATTACCACGTTTGAAGGACATCAACATTGTTTGGTAAAAGTATCTGAGCTTTGGGTATTTGATATTTTGTCATAGTCACTAGCCTTTTTTGTTCCTGAAGGGCCAGCACATGGTCTAAACAAAACATCTCAGTGATGTACTTTCTGACACCTAAGTTACAAGATAAATAGAAAATAGGGAATGGGGATCCTCTGAGACAAATGCATCCATTCATCTCTTCCAGAAAAGTCACTTATAACTGATTCCTAGCCAGAAATTGAGTCAGAGAAGATCAAGGCTTTACAGTGACAAGAAGCAGGATTACTGGAGTAATAGAAATCAAGCACTACTCAAAATAAGCCAACATTTTATCAGAAGAAAATGGTTCCATTTTGTCTCCAGGAGCAGCAAAAATGCATTTTTATAGAAGATGTTTCTGTATCAAATAGCAATAATTTCATTTGTTCTAATTTTTCAGTTTAGGTAACACTATCCTCTGTAGTGCAGTTACCACTTAGGGAAAGTAGTAAATATTATACAAGGAAAGTGGAGAATAAAATGAACTGCATAAAGCAGAAATGAAGTTTTTTATGCATCCTACATGACTGCAGATCCCTCTCTGCTCTTGTTCTGTCAGAGTAAGTCCTTGGATTTCCCTTGGTAGCACAGACATAGATCAGAGATACAGAACAGAGATAAAGGTATGAAGAGCTGAGAACTGTGCAGATACCCAGCAGGGTATCCAGTAAGCAGACTCATACTTAGAATGTGGGATGATTTGTATGCCTTGAGAGGCAAATATGATGTGCTGCATGGCCTTGAATGTTTCAAAAAATAAAATTAACAAAATAATCCTTTAAAGTGGGACTCTCTAATGAAAGAAGGATGGAGAATAAATATCTTTCTCACTTAAGAGAAGAAGTAGTACTTGTATTTGAAGGCTATGAAGTCAGAATTCATTTTCCCTTTCAAAAATAGAAGGCAGAAATTTTTGTCTTCAAATGTGATCAGATGCAAAACCAACAGTGGTTCCTCAGTGATGTATCAAGGGGGAAAAAAAGCTTCCTGAGATTTCAGAAATAACTTCAGAATATGAGGCTGTAGTTGGTTTGTCTGAAATAGGAGAATTTAAAATTGTCGTGTAGTTAAACACCTCTTTGTAGCTTGACAGTACAATAATGGCTCTTTAAAAAGCTACTTTATAGTGTTAAATTAAGCTGTATGTCTGCAAGGAAGAGATGGCTCTACAGCGTCAGATGCCAAGAGCATCCATCCCTTTTAAAGCAACGGGCAATTTCTCAGTTATGCTCCCTTTACACCAGTTGGGTGTCATAGATGGTTGATGAAGTAAGCCGCAGATTTCCTTGTCTTAGCATAAGAGAAGGTCTGAACTGCTCAACAACACCCTGTGACTGACACAGGTGGGACGACAATTCAGCTTGCGAAGCAGTCAAGGGCTGGGAGGAATACCCAATGAGGAAAAAAGTGTCGGGAAAGCTGCAGGAAGAAGTGCATAAAAGGTTCAATTTTGCATTCAAACTTTGGAATGTTTGTCAAAATATAATCTAAGGTTTTTTGTCCTTCCGTGATAAATTAATGCATATCAGCTCTTGGAGAGAGCACAGCCTATTTCTAATACAATCTTACACTAGTTAATAATGCAGACAGAGGTTACAGTGCAGTAGGCACCTAATTTCCACAGTCATCTGAGGTCTGTATGACTTTAACAGTTCTAAGAGATTAGTTGTATCAATTAATTCTCACAGTCTTATTTGCTGTGAAGTTTCATTATGTCTGAAGTTAGCAACATAAATAAACTCATATTTCCATATTTTGTTTCCTAAAATTGTAAAGGAAGTTGAAATACACTTACAAGCTTATTCTTCAATATTTTAAATAGTCAAATTCAGTTTCCTAGGAAGTAATACACCATTTCTGTCCCTAAGGAATATGTAAGTCTGTATCTGAACATTAGAATCATTTAAGATGGTTACCCCTGGAATTTAAGGAACACATAGTGGTTTGCGGCAGCAGAATGCAAAGCTTTTAAGGTTGGTATTGACCGGGATATGAAGCTTTTGGAACAGCCACACACTTTTTTTGTGGACTTGAATGGTCAGTGCAGAAAACTTCAGAAGATGTAGTTCGCCTCAGCTTGGGAAGAACATGCCTACAAGGTCCATACAGGGATCACCAGTCTTTGAACCAAAAGAAAGCCTACCTGCCATGTGGTAGGCAGTAACACAAAAGCTTAAGATCTTGGTCATGGTCCATATAACTGTGCTGCATCTGAGCCTCCAGTTAGATGAAGTATCCTCCCCTAAACTTTTGTACCGTGGAGTCATTAAACACCATCTCCATTCTAACAACCTGATGATTGCACAGAACATTAGAAGAAGGTCTTATGCTGCATTATTTCTTTTACAAGTAGTTAGTCAAGCGTATTGTCCAAATGTCAACAAGGACCTATCGCAGAAGAAAAATGACCATTTAACATTATTTCATAGTCTACAATCAGAATTATCTGTTCTTAAGATTTTTGAGTAACCTGCTTTTATATGAATTTTAAAGCCCACAAGAGTCACTGAGACTGGAAGGATCTGGTAGATGTCACAAATAGATCATCCCTTGCGTTGTCTGGACTCCCAAACAATGGAACCTAGCCATGAGCGCGGCATCTAATATAATGAAAGAAGACTAATTCTGGCAGAGTATTTTGAGTACCAATAGTGGAAAGAGCAGGTTGCCGTAATGACAATTACAGCTCAGAAGGCACTCCAGGATAAACCCATATTTGAAGGCACAGTGAGCAACAGGGAAGACATTTGGAACCAAGGATTTTTATGCTTGTTCACAACTGAAGACATTTATTCCACATATTTAACCATTTTCTTTTGTGAAATAGTTCCAATACATCTGGTTCAAACACTCTGGTGCTGATGAGAGACACTTTACCTAAAGCTCTTGGAAATATTTAAAGTCACTGGACTGTTTGAGAAGGCCAGAATTATTAACAATTACAGAGGGGGATGATTGTTCCAGGCAAAGTTTGTAGATTTGAAGGGGAAAAATCAAAAGGTTTCTCAGTCTTCATTAAGAAAACCAAAGCATAATACAGTATAAAACCTTTGTCTTCATAGACAAGGAGGCCGTGGTTCATCTTACGATTACTAAGTAAACCAAAAGACTGGAGTCACCACACTCCTACATTGACCTCCCACCACCCAGTGCAGCCAAAACTGCCCAGAATAAGAGGGTTTATCACCCAGCCTTAGGAAAGAAGCAGGTGACAGTGGATTGGAGAGAGCAGCTGTCCCGGCTTGGATGAAGTGTCATGGTCAGGACATCAAATCAGGACTCAACAAGCGGCACCGCTCACAGAAACAAAGCCTGATCCAGGAGCATTAAATCCAATAAGTTGATTCTGAAGATGATTTTCACAACAGGCACTTTGGCAAATGTCGGAGAAAGTGGCTCTGTTCTTAAGCAGAGGAAATAATAGGCAGAGCAGCAGCAATCTCTAGTCTGTAAACACAGTCTGAGACAGGCTGAGTTCAAGAACGAATCTATGTAAAAAATTACCCCATGAATTAGGGTAAAAATTGTGTTACTGCCGGGGCAGCAAGTGTCTCTAGTATTTTCTGCCTCTCTCCTCACTTGAAAAATATTTGTGAGTGCTAGTCTTTTGACCCACCTAAAAACATTTAGAGAAATGTAAAGCCCTAAGCCTTTAAACTTAGTAATCAGAACACCAGTACCTAATCTCCTCTGTTTGAGGAAAAAGAAGATAGATCCAAATCTACCAAATGTAGTAAATTTATGTCTTTGTGTCAGTGGTCCAAATTTAAAGTCCTGAGAGAAGAGATTTAAGTCTGAATAGTTCAAAGATTAGTCTATATATAATGTAGGATATAGAAAGAATGAAAGACCAATGGACCAGGTAAGAGTTGCAGGACCTGCAAAAGTTTAACAAATAATTTCTGCTGCATATATTTTCCTTTGTGCAATTAGAGATATTGCAAACATCATGGCTCCAACAATACCCATTGGAAGAACGTTCAAGAACCTAATTTGACACAGGGATTTTTTTTATTTTTTTTTAAAAATACACAGTCAGCATTAATCTCAGTAACCTTAATTTCATCCTATTATGTCTGATTATATTATGTGCTCTTGCATTATGTGCTATATTACTTCTGTAAAAATTTTAATTTTCTTACAAAAAGACAGGCCTGAATGCATTATTTTCATTCTTCTGACCTACCTCTGTAGCTGTGGCTGCTTTCTAGAAAAATTGCTATGTAAATTAATTTTAATTTATTTTACATATGTGAATATAATGAAAATTATACACGTCGGCAAAGAAATGGTAAAAAGTTTTATACTGTCAAGAAAAATAATAGTTCCAACATTCTCAATTATTTTGTGATTACTAGTATTTCATTTTCTTTTAAAAACCTCCCCATCATTATGTCATGATTTAAGACTTTTTATGAATTAAATATATATTTCCGGACAATTACTAGGTTCATTGTTAATCTAAGCCCATCAGCCAGCATGTCTTTTATCATATTCATTCCAGGAACCAGATTCAATAATGAAAGACATTGCATGGTTGGACAGTTAGCAAACAGGGCATATTCAGCACACTAATTTAAATAGTGCATATTCTTTTTGCACTGAGGGAAGAAGGTTAGAACAGGCAGCTCACTAGATACAAGGGCTCAGTTGACCTCCTACATTGTTAAATTAGTAAAAAATAGAGTATTGAGGGCAGCAGGAAACATGTTTGAGATGTTTTGGAGATGTTTAAGCAGGTGCGGAATCTGACCGAACCATATTTTGCATGCATTTATGAGTTATGCAACATTTATGCGTTTCTTTATTTTGTGCATTTGCTTTGATTACAAACAAAAGGAAAAAAAAATCAGAATATCTCAGTGGTAGAGGAGATGCAGATAGGATTAATTTACCCAAGGTCCCACACAGCAGCAGTCATCTTGGTAGTCTCCTAGTCTTTCCTCCAAACCATATAATAACCTAAGTCTTTTCTGACACCAAACAACAGTTAAATTTTTGCTGATAATTAAGAGAATGTATATATTTTATATGATAGGCAACTACTGCTGACTTAAGAAATCATGTTTGTAGTTTAATTT
>NW_009648822.1:672692-685848 GCF_000708025.1 Charadrius vociferus
TGACATTCATTGTCATTTACCAAAATAGCACAAGATGAAACTTCCAATTCAAGACATACCTTGAATGTGATTAGATTAGGTGCAAGTTGTCCAAAAGTTGGTCGGTAGTTTAGCTGTTAACTTTCTTTTAGGAAGGGAGAAAAAAGAGAGAAGCAGTGTTAGCCATCAGGCTTCAATTCAGCAAGGTTTAAGAATGTTTTTTAAAGTCAGATATGCACGTTTCCAGAGTTCCAAGGAACACCTGAGTTTAAAACTCCTTATGAGAAGTGCCAAACTCAAAGCCATTAGGCAAAATGCAGTTCATACTAAATGTAAGCAGTGAAGGAGACCCCAGAAATGTCACCTCTTTTCAGACATTGATCATAAACTGAGGAAAAAAATTTCAATGAATAATGTACTCCAGCATTGTAAGGTTTGTAAGAAGAGGTAATGCTTTTTGTTGGGCAGAATGATATTGTTAGGGGTGGACGACAAAGAGAACAAACGTTCCAAGGAATTAATTTTTCCAAGTGTATCAGTTGGTTAAGTAAGACAGAGTCAAGGATATTAGATTTTTCTAAAAAACTTCCCCCTTTTTGCTCCAGAGACCATCACAACTACAAAAAAGACCAACCCCAGTGTTATGATTTTTTT
Source organism: Charadrius vociferus (assembly GCF_000708025.1). Lineage (NCBI taxonomy): Eukaryota > Metazoa > Chordata > Aves > Charadriiformes > Charadriidae > Charadrius > Charadrius vociferus. The sequence goes on from NW_009648822.1 coordinate 673,326, forward strand.
CCGTAAAATTTAACAGTGTTTATTTTATCAAACTCTCATCATCTACAAACCACAGGCCAGGACGTTTTTGTTAGTTGTTCTGCTGTGCACTCAATTGTACATACAGAAAGTAACATACATTCGAGACGTCTCGTAAATCTATACTCCATAGTGACAGCGGCAAAATGTAAAGGGCGGTGTTGGTAACAGGCTGTTATCTCAATCCCTTTCATTTCAAATACCCATACTGTTAAGTGAAGTTGTGTACTGGGATATTAATAGAAATTATCAAGCAAGAGATTGGAACTTTAAGGATAATATTCTCCATAAGACCTTATAACCCTTAGTGAGCTTGGACCACATTATATGATGCATGCAAATATCACAAAGCTATGATAAACATTCCCAAATGAGAAATCTGGATAAATCTGAAACTATTCATGATTAGGCAAACTGTGGTTTCAGTTTTGAAACTACCCATGCCATATGCATTCTCTCGCACACTTTCAGCTTGATACCTCCTGAGGCTTCGACTGGAAACATGTACTAACACGAGGTGCTGTGCCTCACTGGCCTTAGATGGTTATCAATAGCTAATAAATGCCAAGGACCTGCTCCTGCTGGTTGATGGAAAAGGTAATCAAGGGTTAATGAGTGCCAAGAATCACATTAAAGTAGTCCATTGCTTGCTAGATTACTGAAGGTTAAAAATGGAAAATTTAACTCACCTACTAAAAGTGTTAAAGGTACAGTGCATTTCCGCCATCACCATTCTTCCCAACTCTCTGCTGCTTCCACGATGTGTTATACAAGAAAAGCAATAAGCTTGGCACAGGTTCTTCAAAATTGAGGGGTTTTATATGGAAATGGAGATAATTATGCAAATATGGAACTTTTCTGCTCCGCATTTATCAAAAGTATGCACCTTGTCTGAACCTCTAACGTGACACAGAGATTACATTCTGACAGCTTTTACCTGCCATAGGTACACAACTTAATGAGAAAACATTTGTGATGGCAAGCGGTGCAATAAGGAAGCTATGCCCATGGTCTTTTATCTGATAGGCTTATGTTTTTAAATAGGTAGTAATTTTTAAAAGGTCATTCAGACAATTCATGGTCGTATAAAACAACAGAATCTATCCTATCGTGTTTAAGAACTCCTCAGATTTGAGGTACCACAGTCGAGACAAAGAAGACAGAAAAAATAATTCTTTGTAATACAATTTAATTAGATAAAAGAGTTCATATTTTCTAAAAGTGGATTTTCAAAGAAAGATGTTATATCCCCATATTATAGGAGGAAAACCAACATGCACAAAATAGCGAAAACTGGAAAGTCAGCAGTATACAGAATTACTCTTGAGTCCCAAACCATGATTTTAAACATTGCAATGGCTTTCTGATGGTTCAAAAGCAGGAAAATATGTTTGTCTCCCCATTATATCACCTTAAAACTTTAAAATCACAATGTTTATGGAAGCAAAGTCAGGTTCAAAAGTAATTTGTTAGGACTTTAAGGCATTTAGATCACCTGCTGTGCACTTGAACGCACAACTTGCTCACAGAGAACTCCATGGCAAATTTCCCAAAGCAGGATGACAACTAGATGTTTGGAACTGTTTTTAATAAGCAACACTATATTCACTGTAGCACTATATTTACATAAAAATACTATATTTACCTACCTCATGTCTGTACTGTACATAACAATAGAAGTTCTCCTCTCACATAGAAAATATTCCTTGAAACAATGGTTTATAACAATCTGTAGTATTTTTAAAAAAATTGAATTGTTCTGTTGTGGTGTATGTATGTCTTGGCCAACACAAATAGTTTGACTTTTAGTGGCGTCAATACTTTAACTTTCTGCATATAGCTATTTTCCATTGATACCTGACAAGAGTAGTAAAATCTGAATTATAGACAATGATTCAAAATCCAAACTCCTTCCTCCATTTTGCCACGGAAATATCTATTTCTTTCCAGATATACCCAACCAAGGTATCAAAAATTAATTACTTGGCTGGCAATGCTTATATAATTTTAATTATTTTTTTTTAGTTCTGCATAGTCTTTGATTAAATTAATTGAAGCTTAATGGCAAATAGGAAAAATAAAAGAAAAGTGATGGAAACGTTGTATATTTTGTGTTACAAAAGTACACTTACAAATGGATAAGCATTGCCACTGAACTTTTCCATTTTAGTCCAAGGACTCTTTGAAGGCATTTTGCATTTCTCTGTCAGATCATGTTTGACTTTATGCCATTTATATATCTGAATGCAAAATGTTATCCTAAAGTCATCTAAGAGGTAATGGGTGTTTCCAGCTTTTACACGAAAGCGGGGAGATGCAAGAGCTCTAACAATCCTAGTCATTGACATTTACAACTATGGGTTTTGTTTTTAATACAGGGCAGTGAGCAATGTACTTAAGGCATCAGAAAATGGTTTATAGCATACACTAAAGGTGAATCACTTCTTTACTAGATTTATTAGCTAGAGGAGCTGCAATCTCAAGAGGAAATTTAGCCAGTTTTAACCCAAGTAGTGCTGCCTCTTATAGTTATTTCCTTTGAAATTCTCAGCAGAACTCAGGCATCTAAAATGTCCTATTCAGGGATGCTGCTTTTTTTTTCCCCAGCTGGTTTCTGCCACCTTGGGTAATGGCAGAGTACTCATTAACAAACTAATTGATTTTTATTAATTATCTGTGGTGTAATCTTTTCCACTGATTTTTCCCCTAGTATCTAAGCTTATTAACTGCAAATACACAGTCAGTATATAATTAGTCCTGAAGTAAAAGTGGACTCAATGACACTCATTGATTTTAAAATCAAATATGAGTGTATATATCTGAATATATATACAAAAAACCCTACATTTTAAAGTATTTTATTTCCAAAATAAAAAGAAGTTACTAAGAACCTATGACAAAATTTCAAGACTGCAAAGGAGAAACAGGATAATCTAAGAATCCCTGTGCATAAACTGGCCTATTAACATGTCTATTAACCCAATGCCACATTTAATGCTCAAATTTTAAATAAAACAATGCTGAATAGTACAGAGTAATAAATACTACCGATATTAGAATGAAATACTGCGGCTGGTATTATTGTTGTTTTTCAGGATTTTCCTCTGAAGATATGTAATATGTAATTTATTAACTAGACACTAAATACTTTTATAATAGAGCATCTGGATATTTGTACTGTTTTCTCATGTGTAAATGTTCAAGACATCCTGTACAAATCAGGATAGATATTTTAGAATACCTATCTGACCTTTACGAAACTAATTTCACTAAGTCCAGCCCAATTTTATTAATTCTCATAAAAGGAAAAAGCCATTCATCTAGCTAGCTTCCGTATAATGCCTAATAAAAGACAGTGACAGAGGCCAAATAACAGTTCCACGTTTCAGCTGATTCCTGGTGGTTACATGGCCATCAGCCTTTAACTGTGGAAAACCACTCCAGAAATCATCAAACCCCTGGTTGTTGGAGGCTCCCTTCCTTCTTTGTCCACAAAAAAGTGGGAAGAAGGTTTAAGAAAAGTAGAAAGAAGATTTAAGTCTTACTGTGTAACACTGGCTCACCTCTTCATCGTGAACCAGGCAGGAGTTCAGGAAGTTATTGACAGCAAGTGAGGTGATCATCAACTTTTTCAATGTCCTATGAGTTCTCACACACACACTGCAACAAACAGAATAACTCCCTCTGATTATTTCAAGCAACTAATTCTGACTCCTGTTATATTTGCATACACCCCTGATGAGTTCATGCTGTATTTGAACGTTTTATTTATTTGACTAGATCTCTCAAAACTCTTATAATCTCTTAATATTAGTTTGTCGTAAGCATTAAGCTTTCATATTTGACTTTCAAAAAATACAGTAACCGGTCAGATATCACATAGCACTGTTTTTGCTACTCAACAAATGTGCAGAGGTGTGATAGAACATAAATGGAAATTTGATTTCAGTTTATAATGCATGTTCACAGATATGTACCCCAAAACCAGGTTTTTATAAGCATATGCACAAATAAACACTATTAAATTAAGCCCCCAAAAAGCACACAGTGGGAGAAGCATCAAAGTGATTTAAATATTTGACTGATTATTCATATGAAATTCTCCCAAAGTCCTAAAACCATTGTGCGTGAATTGTTTCATGTTTTCTAGTTATTGTTGGCTGGCAAATCACAACTGTTATTATAAGGAAAAAAAAAAAAAAAGAGCTAAAAATCACCTTGGTAAATATACTGACTGTTCTAAGTTTAAAATAGCAATAAAAACATTTTATGTCATGTGTGCACGAGGAAGGCAGATTCGTCTATACGGACAGGTCGGCTGCAGCATGAGTTATGAAAGGTTCTGACCTGTGAGCTGATGGCATGTGTGGTTTAACTGATTAGCGGTGGCTTGACAAATTTTCAGCGTTTAACTCCTAATTAATTGCTAATAATCTTCTGAAAATCATGGATTCCACAAGCGTTTTCAGTGAAACACCTTTTTTCTTACGAACGTATTGCGCCTCTGCAGAGAAGTAGTTACTATTACAAATAAAATAAAAATTACAGGCTTGATCACGAACTACAAAAAGAACACTTTAAACAATAAAAATTGAGGTGCAGTAAGGTCAGTGAGATGGAGGAGAAAACTCAAGCTAAGGAGAAACTTCTAATAAGACAGCAACTCCTGTTCGTCCAGGTAACAGTTCCATGGTATGTAGGTGTTGGGAAAAAAACAATGCAATTCCGTCCAATCCACACATTTTTTATGCGGCAATACTTAAAGTGACATGGAAGTTTATTATAGCTAGAAGGAGTTACCAGAAAGGTTTCCTGGACTAGACTAATGCCAATGCCTACATCTTTTTCCATGTGGTTGGTACATCAAGGCTGTCCCATCTCTGCACCTCCACAAACCTGTCCAAAATCAGCCCGCCGTGCAACACAGGTGTTGTCTTAAAAAAAAAAAAAATATTTATTTTATTCTTTTAGTGTCATTATCTATATAATCAAACTCCAGACAACAAGTTCGACAGCGCAATATTCACTACCATAATAGCTGGGGCATGTTTCAGAATCTTCCTTTTAAAAATTTGAGGAGCATTTTCAGCTAAGACTTGCCACTGTGTCATTTGAGGATGTTCAAGCTTCATGCAATTACTGGGATTTCTGAAGAAGAGTTCTACTAAAGTAAGTCGTTATGACTAGAATACATCTGGAAGATTAAATATTTGATATATCAATAGAAACTTGTAAATGTTTTTTCTCCCCTCCCCATATTAAAATCTGTTAAAATATGCTTACTAAAGCATAACTAAATAACTAAAACAGTTATTACAACACGAGAAATGCACTCTGCGAATTAGCCTTGAGTGAAAGTTGTTGCAACACTTCTAAATACCCATTTATGTCAGTCAGCACTTAACGTTGTTTTAATTCCTTACTTCACCCCACAAATCATGCCAGTTCCACGGCAGCAGCTTTTAAAGAAAGCTAAAAACATCACCCACAAAAATCTGTAATACGTTACGCCAAATTCTCTGTGTACTCTCAGACAGGTAAAACAGATAAATAGGCATGTGACAAGAGAAACTCATGCAAATATCAACATACAAAACCCAGATGCATCTCGAGATAAGGTATCATACACATTGTATAGCACCTGCTTTTCCAGTATTTTCACTCCGCTGTTTTTCACTGCCCGAGGCAAATTCTCCGCATCTTGAATATTCAGCAGAAACTTCCCTTAACAGTTGAAACAGAGAAAAGCACCTTACTCCTGCTCCACATATGGAGGTCTTGGTTATTTAAAAACTTTTACAGCTATATGCTTCTCCTTAAAGGGCTCTATAAGTTCTTTGTGCTCCTCTAAGAAAGGAAGGGGAACTCTTTATTCCGGCTACATTGGCTGTCCCAAGGGACACAACAGGGTTTAAAATGATGTGATGCAAAAACATGGACTCAATATTTAAACAGCCGTAGTCAGTTGGAGAAAATTACCATCTTCAGCATTATTAGCGAAGCATCTTCCAGTGTGGTTCTCCAGGTTAACACACGTGCTGGGTATCGGAAATCAATCTGACAACCCTCTCTATTTTGACCTGGGATGATCTAAGCAAACTGAGGTCTAAGAGATATTTACGGAATATTGGTAGAATTGTACGAAAAACTGAAGGGAATGATAAAGACGTCAAAGGAGGTAGCCTGGTCAAACAGCTCATACCTGTATCTTCTTCTATAACATGAACATAGGCACAAGTTTAATAATGAGATGACCCTGACCTGCCACTTTCTTTCGCAAATGACTACTGCCTTAATTATTTGCATCTGTGAACTCAAATGAAAATACTTAAGGATATATCAATATGCTCATAAATCATCTGCAGGCAATAAGTAGCCCAACATAGATAATTAGAGAATTTACGGAAGGCTTACTCCCTCTGTTTATCTGCTTATGACATTTGCGGTACAGCCCTAACAGCAGGATAATTACTAGATTTATTCATCAAACAAAATCACGCCTTCTGGGAATGCACAGTGACTCTGGTTTTAGGACTAATAAAGACATTTTTCACCAAAACTCAAGTACTAATTTGCTCAATAACTAGCTGCAATAAGCTTTTATGGAAGCACTCAAAGAAAAGGCTTGGCACCAGAGGGCAGATAATTAAAGGTGCAGTATCCCCATACAAAAGGCTCTGAACAATTCCCTGACCATATTAAAATTTAATTGTTGAATGTTAATTGAAAAAAAAATAAGTCACTACTGTTCTCTGTGATTCAGTAATTATTCTTCTCATATCAAAATATGTATCTATATGTATATAACAAAAGAAAATCTGTAAGTTTCTTGAAAATTATATTTTCATTGATTTCCAATAACTCCAAGGAAACAGAAAGAAAACAAAACTCTCAGCTCTTCAGTTTAATTTTTAGTAAAATTGGTAAAAATATTTTAAATATTTATGGAAGAATATGGATGCAGACTACTACACTATGTGAGCACCCAAATAAACAAGTACTCATACTGTACTACAGATAAAAAAATTTCTAACACAATTTAAACAAAGAAAAGCACAAATCTCATGGTATCTGACCAAAGCAACACAGACTGTATAATTCTTACAGATGCAAAAGTTTGAGGAAGTTTTTTAATCTAAATCTTAGCCCAGCCTTTCCCCCAACCTCTGGTTCACAATATCTTCATTTTAGCGCCTTTTCTGAATTTCTAGTCGCCAACTTAGAAACCCAACCAACTTAGAATCTCTTGAAGCATGGGAGTTAACAATAACACCTTCTACTCATCTCCCAAGAAATCATGAGGGCAAGTTCTCCCGCACTGGCCAGGAGATGGACATGCACATTCTGCATGCATGCTACTCTCAAAATTTTGCTATTCGGGACAGGATGGGTGTTCCCTGCGACGCTCACATTTTACCATACCAGAATGCAGCATAGCCCTAGGCCGACTGTCTGCTGCAGAGAAATGATGAACTACACAAAATGCAGACTTTTAAACTCGTATTTAATTGTTTAATGTCATGGCTCTTGGTAGAGCATTGTTGCTTGAAAAATAAATTGGGTAATTCAATTAAATGGCTACAGAAGATACATCATATCAGATGTAGAAAGGCACTAACCCCAGCTTGAACTTGACGTCCCACATCGCTTCACTTATTTGACAAATGGATTCTTGAAAATAATTGAAACACATGGCTGCCAGCATAGGTCAATAATACTTTTTTGCCATTCAGCCTCTTAACAGCTTCCATTTTTTCTTGCACTGTGCCATTCAGGGCAAAGATTGCATTTGCCTGGTAAATCATGCAAGCGTTATTACTAAAATGGGACTAAATGCAATGAAAATGGACTACATAAAAGTAATGGCACTTAAGTAAAAGGAAGACCATCTACTAGGGCAAACACTAAATGTCAGAGTTAAATACTATATGACATTGCCTACATTATAAACTTGTATTATAGATGTAAGAAGGCAAACTCACTAACTATACGCATGCTACCATTGGTGTAGCTAAGCTATCCAGTGTTTACAAGAGAGAAAGGCCAGAGAAAGAAGGCTCACACATAAATCAGTTTAGAATATTTCATATATTTTATTTGGTTTGCCTTAAGCAGCCAGCGTACAAAAGTATAGTATATCGTAGATGCAGAAGATATGTTGGTTTTTTTTTTTCCCCAGCATCTATTTATAGCTTGTTGTAGAGTCAAACAACACCACAGCTGTCTGGAGGGAGACGTTTTGTTAGTGTTTAGGAAAGTCTTTGGAATCACAGATGGCAGAAGTATTAATCAAAAATATAAATGCTCCAGAAAAGCAAACCACATTTATTGGGGCTGAGGAAGTTAGATAAGGCCTGGAGCATCAAGAGATGTAGTTGATGTCATCTGTTTTTACACACATCAAGAGACTCCATCCCCTAAAAGTGGTTATTAGATAGTAGATGATTACTAAGTGAAACATCTGTGATCCATTGGCTAACTTGTGAGTCTTAAACAAGAGTCGGGTCTCCAGATAGTGTTAACTGCACACCACCAGCACGACTGAGCAGCATGTGGACAATCAGTGAACTGTGGGCTCATGCCCAGCCCAGGTGCTCCGCGGGGCCATGTCACAGCCTGCAGAGGACAGGCAATCCAGCAGTGCTTGGTCACACATCTATGGACCCTGAGGGCAGCCCCACGCAGTCACACCCTCCGTGCATCACCCAAACTGGCATCCCTCTCCACCACTGCTTCTGTCGGGAAATCCACACTACCTTGGGTAAGTTAATCTGAACTTTAGTTACAACTTCTTGCTAGAGTGACTTACACTCAAAGAGTTAGAGAAGAGATACACTGAAAACAAATTTTAGAGAACTGTAGCATACACAATCAGCATTCCACCTTAGCATTTCTTTGATTTTGTCCAATCTCTCAGTTGCTTACAAGTCTGGTTCAGATTTGGTGAATCACTCCATCAAACGCTGAAGCCATTGGGGTGGTTGCTAGAGGTTTGTCTAACTTAGCATTTACAAATATGTTTAAAAAAACTCCAAATAAACAAACAAGCAAACAAACCCCCAGAAAACATCCTGTGTATACCAGACTTCATCTGCCATTCTCACACTTTGAATGAATCTTTCATTTACCCATAGCTATGAGCCCACAGTTCTTTCCTTCAAATCCCACTTACGAGAAATTAAGTTTTAGCAGCCTTTTACTGCTAAGCCTCTCACTCAGACTTTGGACTTAATACCAAGATTTTAATATACTAATTCAATTATGTAGTGTTATGGGTAATATTCTTAACTTAGATCTAGTTGAAAAAAAATTAAAACCATCTTTCTCATCTGCCTTCCTTCCATCAAGGCTGCGTTTTTTTATGCGTCTTACCTACTTTATCATCACTTGTGCATTCCATAACTACTAAAGTCACTCTTCTACATCTAAAAATGTTGTTTCAGCTGCTGAAGAAATTTCAGTGCAACTTCAAAATACACTTAAAAATGACATGGCACTATAGCTAACATAGCAAAACCGGTTTAACATAGTCATAGTCTATCTGTGAAAATAAAAGGAAACTATAAGAGTATCAATAAATGGCAAGCAGAATATAACAAGAAATTTTAAGAGACATTGACCAAAAGTTATTTTAAAAAAAATTTCAAGATATAATTAAAATGTTGTCATCTTAACAGCACCTAAATTCAAGTTTATGAAGATCTTGAATTCTTGCATTGATGCATTTGCTTTATGTTTTGTGCAGTGCCGAGAACAACAGCTTTATCATTTTATATAGCATTTACACTAAATAATAATTTTCTGGGGAGTGTTTCCAAGAGCAACCTTGAATCCTCCAAAATTAAGCTTTGCCAGCAGCTTGGAGCTCACTGTTCGAATGTCTACTTCTACACTGTTTTAGATCACAGTGCTCGGATGTATTTGCCCAGCTGAGGTTCAGAAGACAAACAATATATTTCTTTCTTTCCTCAGAACAAATCGAATTACCTGTGCCTTGAAGAAAGCACTTTTTAATAAACATATATCTTCCTGAGCTCCTCTCCCACTTATTCAACATATACCATCACTGTACTGAGATAAATCTAAATCCACAGAAGATGCAAAATAGTGCAAAACCAGTGTAAACAGTTTCACGCTCTGCGTGCCTTCCATTAACCTAGTTGTGAGTTTTTATCTTTTAAATTGTTATCTAGCTCTGAGATAGGAAGAGATCTGTTCTGCAAATTAGTGGCAGGATGAGTAGAAAGCTCTGGTCAAAGCTTCCAAAAAGTTAGAGGAGACAAACATGTAGAACAGCGTGAAAGTGTGTGGGAATCTGTTTCTTATAATGCAACTTGTTATTATTACTTAAAGCCACCCATATGACCCTTCAGTAATGGGCAGAATTCAGAAAGGCAGCTGAAAAGGGTGAAGAGGAAAATGATGCATCACCGATCACAACCATATTCCTACTGCGTAATCTGCTAAAACACAAATACCTTTGTATATTAATGAACCTGGTTTATTTCCACAACAGCTCCACTCAGATAGTTAAGAAACAATTAACATAAACCATCATTTGAGAGGATATAGCAAAACAATGTTTTTCTTCAGAAAAAAATATAAATAATTAAGACTTAGCTCTTATGTTTTCTGCAATAAAATAAAACCAGAGTTTTGTACTTTTACTATTCAAAATAAACTTTAAATATGTTGTAGCTGCATATTTTTAGACTATCTGGCAGATATCTGGAGGGGGTGGCGCATGGAGGGGGTCATGTATTATTGTTTGCGGGCTTACATAGGGAGTTTTGATGGTTAGTGTTACCAGCCCCTGAGCTCAATTTCAGCATGGTATTTCAAAACTCTCAAGGCTTACTTTTCCCAATTAAGGATTACGGAAACAGGCCTGGTGAGCCTAGAGGGTTTTGAATTGTGCTTGTCAAACATTAAGCAAACATGGGTATCTCCAGGCTCACAAAGCTCTGATAAAACTGTGTGTGTATAATTAGATCAATCAACAGGAAACATTATGTGATGTATGTCAGTGATAGCTTCATAACAAACACTACTACCACTACCAAAATTGCTACCACTAATACTAAAAAAACTATGTCTTTGCAGGGCAAAATACAATCCACGTCACAATAATATATTTCCACATATCTTTCTGCCAAATGATCTCCATGAACGTTCTCATCTGCAAACCAAATATCCTCAGCATGCCACCAGTCAATTAGGTGTGTATTTATCCTTAAGTTTTTAATTTATGTCACTTGGGATACAAGTCAATTTTCCTAATTAGAATATATCCATCAAGATTAGAAAGTAGGCTTGGGCAAATTTATATTGGATCAGTTTAGAAAAAGATAAATTTGCATAAAGTGCATTGTATGCTAATACAATATTTAGGTTGACTGTTCAAGGGTCAGAATTCAAAGTTTTCCACACTGGCATGTCCCTCTTAGACATACAAATTAGAAACAGACCCTTAGCATGAGTCTGGGTCTCATTACTGACTGTATTTCATTGCATCAAAGTATTAATTTCATGAAGCAACAATTTTAAGATTATTAAGAGTATGGACACGCTCACAGTGAAGCAGATGTTTGAACTAACTGCTGAGATTTTCTCCGTTGACATTCACAGGCATTTTAATATGTGCATGTGGAAAAAAAGGTATGTTGTAAACTGTATTTTTTAAGAAAGTACGGAGAGTACTACTGTAGGAATGAAGGATGAGGGGGCACTTGTACCAGTATTTCAAGTTAAATCTTTATCAATGGATAGACTATAAGTCACCTCAGGAGGCTATTCAGAGAGTCTAAGTTAGGCTGGTATTTTGAAAATCACCTTAAGGGCTACTCTTTCCATTAACACTAGGAGATCAGTCAGCTAATTTAGCTAACTAAACTACGTGATAAAGTTAAATATTAATAACCCCCAAGGAATATATACAACGTTATCTGAAAAACAACCTCTTACACTCTGATAGAGCCAAAGCTGCGCTGCCAGAAAGCAGACAGTCAAAAAAATCCAACCCGTCTTCCGAAATTGAGTGAACACTCACCGCAGCCACGTGGACTGCATGCTTCAGGTGAAGGGAAAGGAAACCTCCTCCATAAACCCACCTTAGGGATGTCTTCTGTTTAAAGGGGTTATTTTGCCAAGGTGCAGGCAAGAAGGTGCAATGCTAAATCTCCTTCCCCCTCCTCTCCTTCCCCCCTGCCAAAAACTCAGAGCCCAAACTCAGCAGGGAACAGATTCTTGCAGAACCTCCGACTATGGCATTTCCTGGGCGGACATTCTAATTGGACCAAAACAGAAATCTTGCCATTTATGTCTTGTGAGGAGTCATGTCCTAACTGGGACTTCTCTCTTCCTTGTTTTGTCTCATAATTTTTTGCTTCTGTTTTCAAGATTTGGGTATCTAGACACACTTCATAGCTTAATTCAGCCCAGTTCTACCCTGGGCTGCAGAACCTTGCAACTAACATAACTGCACCTTCCTGCCCCACTCCCACCT
>NW_009648822.1:685869-726087 GCF_000708025.1 Charadrius vociferus
AAAGGCATGCCTCTTGGAGTACTTTTTTTTTTTTTTTTTTCTTTTTTTTTATGTGTTGTTTTCAAAAGTGAGTCCATAAAATGTTTTTAAACTCTGAGCCTGCTGACTCAACCTTAGACCTGTTGTTACAGACAAAGAAAACTCACTGCTAGGTTGGAAAAATAATGTGTGCTTACCCGTAAAGATAAAACCAGAGGTTGAGGAAACAGCAGCTGAACCAGAGTAATGAAGAACGACATAATTTTCAGAAAAAGCTCAACTTATTTTTTAACTGCTGGCAGCGTAGGAGTAGTAGAGTCATTGGCATCAGAAGTGATCTCCTCAAAATAAAAACCCGTCGCTGTTGAAGGTACTGTTTTGATACTTACCTAGAGATGGCTTATTACAGTAGAAACACTACACAGTGTGGCTCACAAATTTTAAATAACACATTTAAAATTAGTGCTGACATTAGAATCAAAAATAATCATCTGAAAATGACAAAAGCCCTCATAGCTACTTCCTATGAGTTAATCTTACTTTTATTGCGGAGAAGCAAAGATACAGCCAAACTCAAATAAACCCTAACTTTGAAACTACAGGATAGTTGGAAGTGTTGTGTATGACTCTTAGAGACCTCTCTGGATGAGTAGATTTGTAGAAGAACAACTGCAGTTCTCATAAAAAGTGAGTCCTTGAACGTGTTTAGAGACATGTATGAAAGCAACTTCATCACTTTCACTTCCCCTGGGCAGATATAGCTGGATTTCTCCATAGGAGTCTGTTTTCCCTCCTTTATATATATATATGTATGTATGTAGGTATATATGTATGTGTTTGTCATTAGAAAGTCTTTATCTTCCCAACTGTATCTGAGATTATCAGCTCTTAGAACATAAAGTAGAGTACCTGATACTTGAGCATTGTGAGGTGCATCCTGATGGTTATCAGTACTATTTCGGAAGTGGTTTTTAAAACAGTTAAGTGGAGCAGGCAACCCCTGAGGAGATACCTATAGTCTGTTAAAGGTGTTTGAACTTCAGAACTCCGTCTCGTTCCTATAATTTACAGTGGTGTTTACTGAAAAACTTTACATTACGCTCTCCCTCTATTGTTGCAAAACTGAACGAATAATTGGGTCATCAGAGAGTGGGAGCATTCCAATGTTAATTATATCTTATTGACTGATTTGACTGGAGGCATTTTGATATTGTTATGCCAGAAATCTTTTAAATAGGAGACTCTCTCAATTTGCCTTGGAAGGGCACAAATCTCCACCTGGCTGTGCTGGTTATTAGCTGACACTTAGCTGAAAGGTTCAACCGTATCTTTTGACTTCTGCCACAACCAATTCTCCAACAGAGCTGACTACTGCTTCAATATTTCTTAAATTTTTAAATGTTAAAGAACAGCCATCGTTGTTTTCCCTAATTTTCCCCAGATCCACACAGATGCACAGGACACTCTAAGACTTCCCAAGTGTCTGTTTTGAAGAGGAAAAAAAAACCCAAACAAATACCGGTGGCTGAATTTTAAACCACCAGTTATAAAAGTGATTTTCTGCAGTAGGCAGTGGTGCCAGGATTATTATCACAGTGATGTCAGCCCCTGCTGTGGGATTGACAAATGCAAATCTAGCATAGACAGTGTAATGTCTGTTACAGTGTGATCCTAATAAAAGGTAAGTCTCCTAGTTTGGAAACAGCAGGACATGGCCATAACAACATAACGATAGGGACGGGTATTCTATGCTTAATAATTTGAAGAAATTTAATTTAAACGCTTGATTAGGACATAAAGCAGGGTCTATAGGGATGTGGGTCCGGCCCTAGTCAAACATCTCTATATGAAGAAAACAGTGAGCCAGATTAGCATGTAGTTATATGTTACAAACTGGAATTTACTGTTGTGACACTGAGAATCTCCTAATTCCCATCACGTCCATGGAAACTTCAGTTTAGGTCCATAAAGAGCCTAAAGCTTTTCATAGACTAATCCCTAGGCTGGAAAAAAAAAAGAAAAAAAAAAGAAAAAAAAAAAAAAAAGAAGTAGTCCTCAATGTTTCCTTTTTCTGGTCTACTTGCAGAAAAGATTTCCTCTGCATCATAGCATGAGAGGAGAATCATGCACATCCCTCCAAAAAAGGTATACTACTGGTGGAAGTGGCACACTCCAGAAATATAAAGAGCAGAAAATAGATTTAAACCGTTATTTATGACAGTCTTTTATTAAAGATTTTTGCTCAGTCCTGAAAACAAAATCTGTAGACACTTATTCTCAAGGAGGGATTTCAGGCTGCTGATCCAAAGCTGATAAGGATGTCCAGAAAGACAACTGGACCTGAAACATAACTCAGCATTCAATATTTCCTATTCAGTAGCTAAAGAACACCATTTGCCAAGGCCCAAATTGGTAAGGAACTTCATTCTGGCTTCAAAAGCCTTTAGCTTTCTGCCCAGAAAACTTGGAGGGTTGGGGATGGTGGAGGAAATCCATGTTTTGAGGACAGGCTTTATGTGCATAAAGGGAAAGAAGATCACATTGCACGCAGGGAGAAAGTTACGCGTGTAGATTGACACATTTCTTTCTTATTGCAAGGATAACGCTTTGAGGATAAACAACACCATTTCCAGCGTGTTCAGGATCAGGATCTAAATGTTAAGCCCCAAACTGGTTCCCAAGCTCTGCTTTTTTTGCATCAAGATATCAATAGCCAGCTAACCATCGGGTTTTGATTCCATATCATCCAAGAAGCATAAGCTCAGCTTGCGTTGACCTTTGAGGGCATCGGAACCTAAAAAGCCTTAATCTACCGCACACCCATACAAGACTCCCTGTCCCATGGGAAACTCGGAAAAAACACGGTAAATTAAGTTGACTGAGGCCCGATATAGCAATCAGTTGGCAGTTACTTTGACTATTCCCTGTTGCTAGGTGTGCACCACCATTAAGCTAATTTCCTGACCATTTTTCCCCTGCTGGGGAATGCAAGAGCTATCATTCTGAAAATATTAGCAACATCTAATCAATCCTGTTAATTCTGTCAAACTTGTACACATGGCTTATAAACAGTTGAACAAACCTATTGGAGCCTAGTTAACATCTTCATCATGGACTACAGCTGATGGAGCTGTGTGTGATCAGGTTCATGAGATTAAGGGGAAATTCAAGCTTGAATTTAAATTGCAAGCCAATGAGATGAGGATCTCAGTGCTGAAGATGAGAAAACTGACAAGTCTTGCTTGAGACGTTGTGGAAGCTCCATCCCTGGAAGCGTTCAAGGCCAGGCTGGACGTGGCCTTGGGCAACCTGGGCTGGTAGGAGGTATGCCTGCCTATAGCAGGGGGGTTGGAAGTCAACGATCTTCAAGGTCCCTTCCAACCTAAACCATTCTATGATTTTATGACCCTTCAGTAATGCAAGGAACATCTATGCAAGTACAAATGACATTGTGATAAATGGTACATTGGGCTACTATGTTTTGTTCACGAAAGCTTTACTACAGTGTGCTTAAGCAAGTTACTGGTTTATTTTGCAAATGGCAACAGGAATTTTCAGGGGCTCAAGAGCTAATCGTCAACTGTCACTATGAAAACATTGTTTATGAGCAAGTCATGCATGCAAAGCAGCTGAAAAAACACATCAGCCAGGCAACCAAAAAATTTGTAGCACTATAACAGAAAAAAAATATATGATAAATCTAAAAACATTTTATAGATTACAGGAATGTGGATCATCATTCAGTGACTTGTAAAAATTGTCTTGGCAAATAAATGCAGCATACCTTATTGTCCAGCCATTCTTAAGAAAAAAAAAAAAAGATTCTGTGACCACATCCCTAATACAAGAAAAAATAATAAAGCTATTACTGAAATTAGTTTTTGGGTAGTAATGTGACCAAGGAATAGACCACTGCAAGCAAAAAAAAGAACAATTTCATTAGACCCTAGGGATTCTACACGTTGACATCTTCAGTCAGTCAAAACACCAAATACCACCGCTGTGAACATTTTAAGCACCTTTTTAGTCACTGTAAGACACCGTGATTTCTCTGGCAACAACTTCCAAGCTACCAGGAGAGGAAACTGGGATTACAACATAATGCCTGGAAAAACAGCCTCAGCTGATTTCGTGGTGTTACACTGATCATAGGTTAGAGCCTGCGCTGGAAAACATTGTGTGAAACAGTTTGTATTTCCCCTTAAATCCTCCACGAACTATAAAAATGTGATGCAGTGTTAAGTGCCCCCTTGACCTGTGTCAGCCACATCTTGAGCACTTACATCCAGCGTCAAGTGTATTGTCAAATCATACCCTCCGAAACAACTACTCCACTTTGCTGAAACGCTTCAGAGCAGCAGCCACGATCCAAGGAAAGCGCAAGGTATGACACGCTATAACACGTTGTTTGGCACCAACATGGCATTATATTGGATACGCTGATTGAACTGGAAGAGTTGTCACTCAAGCTGCAAAACAGTCTGTAATGTTAACTAACGCGAGGTGAGTGGATGTAAGTGCTGTGTAAGGAAAGAGGTCTCTCCTGCTGTGCAGTCATGTATCCCGCGTTTTCCCTTCCGCTGCAAACACTGGCCGTTCCCACTATTTCCTGCATGCATAGGGCACTAATTTTCTGAAAGTTGAAAATCCTATACATTTGCAGAACACAGACAGCATCGATCGGAAAAGTATAGAAAAGTAGGAGAGGTAATGGCATGAACGATGTTGCAGGAGGAAGGTGAATAATAGTCATCTTAGAGAGACAGCACTATTCTGTGATAGATGTTTAACAAATTTTTAACTTTCTCACTGCAGGTATAACAGCAACATTCGCCTCCTAGCCTTCACCATTGACTCAGGAAATCCCTAAAGCTTGTAGGAGTCCAGGTGTACTCCTATAACGGAGCAATACTACTTTTTCAAATGCTATGAAATATGCATTATTTTTTTTATATGACTATGCAGATCTATTTAATTTTAAATATATTATGGGAAGCAGTAAAGCATCTGGAATGTGTAATTCTCAGTATATGTAACTCATCTTCATTCACAGTGCCTCAAGGCCCAGTTAGCCAAGGGCTCAGTGAACGGAAACAACCAGGTTGAGGTAAGTCTATTCTTAACTAAGACTTTGAGTTCTGGAGTTATTCTGGTAATTCGTGAGGTGGCAGGCTTCCCTCTGTATTGCTGCAAGAACAGATGCCTTGCCATCATGCTTAATAGCCTGCTGAAATGCTGTATTTGAGGGAAGATGTAAAGTTGACATATTGGGTGCTTCAGCATTAACCCAAGTGCTTAGGTAAATTTACCCATTTATCCTGAAACTTTACATGACAATTTTTGTTTATGTCCTCCAAAGCGGTTTTGTTTTTAATAATAAAAATCACTGTGCTTCAGACTATATACACTTAAGTCTCAGTTACATTATCCCTGCACTTGAAGTAAAAGAGGAAAGGAAAGCCTGAAGATAGACTTCTATATGAAGAATAGACAGACCTTGGGAAACAAGAGATTTTTTGAGCAATTTCATGAACCTTTCCTCTTGAAATCTTGAGTTCTGTGTCCATTACTAACCAACATAGTACTCTGTTGGTGAGAGAGGCTTCCTAAACAGATGTTACTTTCTGAGCACTTTTTCTACTTTCTTCACATCTTTGTATCTCTGCAGAGCAACATAAGCAGCTTTTTAAAATAAAAAAGCTAAATTTAACATTTTCTTCACACGGGCAACACTGCCACATTGGAGTGTTAACTGCTCTTAAATGCTTCTGTAGCACATTTCCTGCCAGACTCCTGGATGAGGTAGTGTGTTATGCAGCAATTGAACATCAGATATGTTAGATCTATCAGCTGCCTTGAATAACCACGAAGAGTCATGATCATGACCCATTTACATAACAGGGTGAAAATAGTACCCCTTGTTTTCCCCACTGATCATTTGTAAACCACAGCATCACTAAGAATTCTGTAAAATTAATTTCTAAAGTTAAAAAAAAAATAAATTACTTGTTTTAAATGAAGTCTAATAGTGGAAGCAGGAAACACTTACTCAGTAGGAAACCTTGTGTTTTCTCAGAAAAAAGTTTGTGAGAACAAAAATAAGTCATGCCTGGTAAGGATGAAGTTAGTCACATACATCACAGAAAGGAATGTGATGCTTCTTTCGTTATTTTGAAAGTAGAAAGGATCCTGTGCTGCCTCGAAAATGGCAGGATGGTCGGAGCATTCAGGAAAAAACTGAGAGTAGGATTTTTTTCCCACTCTGACGCAAAGGAGAGTGTCCCAGGTAAGGCATTTGTGATTTTATCAGGGAGCAAAACTATTTCACTCTTTTATTAAGAAAAAAGCCAGTTGATACATCCATGCAGTCAAGAGTTCCTTAATCAAGAACAGTAAATGTACTAATATCAGTAAATGACCTGACTGTACTTCAAACGTCTAGCTGTTAGAGGACTTAAATATGCCAATATATAGATTTTAAAAAGTCCTTTAAGTGTTGAACTCATTTTCTTATTCTGCAATGACCTTAGATAGTTTATTACATAATTATTGGGTTATGGTCACGGATATTGATTTTGCAAATGGAATTTTGATTGTAATAGATACTGTATCACCTGCTTAAAGAAAGGACCACAGTATAATGGTCAATATTAGAAACATTACAAAGAAAACCTTTGACTGAATTCTTCTGCAAGTTATAAACCATTATTTGTAACTGAATTTTTACAGTTGTGAGATTTAAGCATTGCACATATATATGGAAGAGGCTACTACATACCTACAGGGATGAATTGTAATTTTTAATACATTAAGAGGAAAATATGGAAATAAACTAATTCTATTCCAATGGTTACAGTTTCTTCTACATAAGCCTCCTGCTCCAAAAAGTGAGCAAAAAAAGTAACTAGAAAATTTTCAGGGTTAACTTATTTTATAGTTACCATGAATAATGTCATAGTTTTCATATTGCACAAAAAAGTTTCGACCACAAAATTTTTATTTTATTGTGCAGCAAAAAGCAAAACCAAAGCAAAGTATGTCAACTGACCATACAACTCTTCAAGACACCTGAAATGGATTAAGAAATGTTATTGATACGTCTTCATAAGGATTCCTTTTTATCTTAATTAATAATATAAATTTATATAACTCAGATGGCTAGTAAGAATACGCAGAATAATATTACATTCCTTAAATAAATAACCCGACCAGTGCTGATCACTAAATGGCACTTCATAACCAGCATAGTACAGTATTAATGAACTGCAGCTAACAGCTGGAGTTAAGATGTCAACTGCAATAGAAAAGACTGAAAGCTTTATCTCCTTCATCTTGAGGATTTTCTTGCCAGGTATGAAAAATTTAGACCAGGAATCTTTTTGAATTCTCTCAAATGATTCTTGACATTAAACAGTCAAGAGAGAGGAGTAAAGGAATATAATGGTATTTTTTTTGGTTGAACAATGTGTTTCAGATGCAGTTCTTGCAAGTTTGAACTGCCTCTTTGCCACAAAGAAACTGATTTACTCTACATGAACCAAACAATCCTCAGGAATGGTAGAAACTAGAAAGCTAATTAAATCTACAGGCTGTTCTCCAGACCGGGGGGCTAATTCTCAAGTGCAAGTCATGACTTGAATCCCTGCTATCTGTGAATTATCCACTCCCTGTATGAACCTAAATAGCAGATACTGGTATGAAACTAAATAGTCAGCTGAAGTGCCCTTCAGGTAACAGCTTCACAAGAAAGCTAAAAGAAAGCTGGTAGTTTGTTTTCAGTATATTACCTTTAAATTTCAATTTTCTTTTTAATTTAAGACATCTCTAATCTGCAAACTCTTTCTCCAAGATTCTGAGAGGGAACAAACTGGTAGATGAGAAGTTTACAAAGGATTCACTTTATTACTACTAGATGTCTCAAGGAGAAACTGGGACCACTTACAAAATTAAAAATAATTTAGAAACATAGACATTCATCTGCCTTTAAGAAGTCAGTTCATTTAGTTGAATAGGAATTGCTTTATTTTTTTCAATGGATAGTAAGAAATACTGAAAACAGTTGAAACTCTTTTCATAGATGACAATAATTCTGGAAAACTTAGTATTAACAGGCCTATGATAAAAAAACCAAGCGTGTTTTCACCCTAATTAGGTACTGAACATATTTTGCAAGAGTGACAGAAGGATTTTTAAGTACTGTACAGATTTTTAACAAATAAAGCTCTGGTTTCCTATGGCCGTAGGTCTCTTTCTCCGCATTACCCTTTATCATTCATCCATCCTGTAGGGCACCCTTTCCAAACCAGCTTGCAGTTAAGCATGTACGGGCTGGTCAGTTGGCTGATGCTAAACCAAAAACCTAACAGCAGAGCTCTGCCTGTCTTTCATAAGCTGTGAAACACTTGAAACTGGACTCCAAACAGCTTTGGTCAAACAATACGCATTTCGCTGGTTTATTCTCACAGTTCTTCAAATATAATTATAGCAATCAAAATGCCATAGAGGCTACATATGATTTTATTTTGCAGTCGATAGAAAAGTTGTTGGGTGTCTTGGAATTCACTGCCATAAAACATAAGATGCATCTTTCTTCCTTAATTCCTGGGTGTGTGTTATGACTCACAAGCAATTATGCAACTGTACATCACCTTCAGCATTCACAGTGACCCAGTGGACACTGCAGCATGATATTCTGTGGTTTCAATTCTTCTAATCACTGCTTAATCCTTTAATTTAGCTTTGTGTTTTTACGATAAATGGCTGTGGCAACTCTTCTAAGGAATGAGGCTTCCTGAAAAACCACATGAAGGGAACTGGGTAGATACTAATAAGAGGAGACACAGGTTGTCTTTGCAAGGACCATGAGCTGAGGGCAGGTAATCTTGGAACACTGAATGTAAAGCTTCTTGTACACGGAAAACTTTCCAGATCACAACTAACATCATTTTAGTTTGTTATTGTTTATAACCAACTAGTTTGCTTACACAACAATAGTAGACAACACTTAAGGAAAGAAGGGAATATTTTTTTAAGAGAACTACATTTGCCAAAATTCAAAACCACTTTATATTGACACTGTGGATTATGAATGAAAATAGATATTGAATCTCCACAATCAATTAATGCCTAGGAAGTGTTTAACAAGAAGAAGATATTAAGAAAATTTAATTAGATAATGGTTGCCTAATTTATTGTGGCGTTCATTTATAACGTGATGAAAGTATCCTTACAACCATCCATATTGTCTAGTATCTTAGATGCCGTGCCACTGCATTTGCATTCCTGTAACAAAAGACTTCATTTTCTTGAAACATGTTATGGCCTGGCCTCATTAATTCAGCAAAAAGAAAATACAATTAAAGAAATCTTCAGGGGTTCTAAAGTCATCTGAATTTTGTGCTAGTTAATGACATTCGGTATTATTAGCTTAACTTAATCCTGTTACTTTATTGTGTTATATATAAACTATTCACATTTTAATCCAAGTGTTTTACTGTAATTTCACAGTGAGAAATTCAAATGCAGACCCAGAAGGACATTCTTGTTTTGATAGTTACATCATGAAAAAATTAACAGCACCTTCTGGTCAAATGAGTGCAGTCACTAAGACTAACTTCAAACCAATTCTACTTTCATATTTTTTCTAAATATCCATCATATCTTCTCTTTTATGAGGTGAAGTCAGTAGACAAAACAACAACCTTTCTCCCTAGCCAAGGAAGACAGAAGCAGCAATGCAATAACTTATGTCGTAGATAATTAATTGCTATATAAAGCCAATATATGTGTATTATACTTGTGAATCCACTTCACTCTTGCTTAAATCCTTCCTTAAAATTTTCATATGCAGTATTATCTAAAAAGAAGTTCCTGTTAACAGTTTACTAGTGTCCTGAGACCATTTCCTTTCACATCTAATATGCTTGGCCGTTTCTATCATTTCTTTCATTAGTGCGATTGCAAGCTTGTAGAGATTGTCCTTTTATTTGCCCGTAGGTGCTCTGCAAAAGAAGTGTAGTTCATGACTGGCTCTTGAAAAAATACAATTTTATAAATGAGTATCAACTTTGTATCTTCATGCACATAAAATGAAAGCATTATCATTGTTAGTGGTTTACAACTAGTATATTTACGACTTTTAGCAACCATCTAAAAATATTACATATATTATTGCTATCTGAATTGAGTTGCTTGAGATCAAACTAATGCTTTTTAATATCTTACTACCTGTCACGAAACTGGTGTGGCACATTCATAATGACTTCTCCAGGAGATTTGCTTGTGCACAAAAACCTGGCCAGCAGTTAAGGCATCTAGTTTTAAATAATTACAAAGAATCACAATATTTGATTTAATACTTTAGAGAATATTCACTTTTCACATTGAAAATTGCAAGTTATTGACAGGGCAAAATAACCAGATGCAATGTTTGGCTAATGGAATATAATAAACATTCCTTTAATATGCATTGTTGTATATTGTCTAGAAGATTATAAACAACAATGGTGTAATTTGATATTAATATGTATGAATTAATCCAAAAAACTGCATTGTCATATTAATGATTTAAGGACTTGTTTGTTGAGCCTGATCAATGTATTGATTTAAACATGTAAGAATGTTCCTGTTACTCAGGCAGCTTCCTTTTGTTATATCAAGAATAGTAATTTTAATGGAGAAAAGCACAATAGAAGATGATTGATTGTCTGCTTTTGTCATGGAGATGAATTATTGCAGAATGAGAACATAAAAAAATGAAAGCATTGTTCTATAAACTGTCCCTTGATTCTTTGCTCATTTTGGTGTATTGTTTGCAGACTGTGGCATAGGCTAATACAAAATAGCATAGTAAATAAGGCATTTTGCTGAAGTAAAATTACTTTTCTCACCAATGAAGCCAGGCTTTCAAAAAATCAGAGTACTGGCCTGCATGCTACATATAAAATGTGCAATTTAATCTATGCCAAAAGCAGAGTAACACAAAGTTCGCATAGCTATTATCATTATATTAAATTAGTAATGAGAGAACATAATGAAAGATGAAAAACTTTATTTAAGCCATAATGGAAAAGCTGCTCACAAGCAACACAAATTAAAAAGTAATACATTTAATTTTAGACAGCTGGTAGAAATAATTATATTTTTAGTTAATTGTCAGTAATTTGTGAATGAAGCCAATTTTTTCTGTGTGCGGGTTTGTTTTTTTTTTTCACTCAAAACAAATCAGACTGTGGTCTTAGAATTGTCATACAAGTGATAGAAATGAAAAAAACTATGGAAAAGTTACTGTCATGTGGTCTAACTTTGAAACATTGAATGACACAAGTTTGTGTGAGCAATCCCTGTCCAATGATTCAAATAGTGGTCTATAACAAGACACAACTATTCTAAGTGCAGAGTTTTTTTAAAATACTTGGATTTCTAATAAAACAATACTATTTTTTAAGAAGTCTCAGGGTTAGTCTCATTTTGAATGGCTTCTGGGTTCAAATGAAGACTCGTCTTTAAATGCCCCTGCAGGATACCATTGGATTTCATTTAATTATAAACTTATTTTACTGAGGTTCATTTAGAAACAATATTACAGAGGCTGTGGAAAAAAACCCCAGAAAATCAGATAAATCTAGCAGTCCGCTTTTTATATCGTTCTCTGATTCACTGCTACTGCATTAGCTTGGAGACAGAACGCCTCATTCTAGATACAGCTATCACCTGGTGTTTGCTAAATTGCTGTGAAATTCTTGCAACAGCTGTTTGTTCCTGGGGAAACATTCACTTCATATTGCTGCAATAAACTGATCATTGCCAATTAAATGCCCATTAATTGTGTAAGCAAGGATTACTGCCAGATGTTTACATTAGAAAGAAAAATATCCTTTGCTATTTATTTTCCACTTATAACCATACCCTTTCATGTAGATAATTATATGAAAGTGTTTTATTTTTTAAATATTCTACAAATTTGGGTTTGAGAATTAATAAAATACAGTCTCACTGGAATTTGTTTAGAAGGATACTAATACATATTCCTAGCACACGTACTTAAAACTGGATGGTTTATTTAAAACTGAAAAGTTTATACCACACACAGTTTTCTACTAAATTTATTTCTAATACTTATTGACAGATTTAAGTTTTCCAAAGCAATTAATTTGCTTCTACTGGAAAATAACTTTTTCAAGAAACAGACAAACACATCTCCCTATCATCCCTTGCTGCCATGTAAACTTTGTACAATCCTAGAGATTATGAAAGAAATCTCTGATGAAGATCTCTGTCAGGAACGGCATGTAAGGGTTTCCCTTATCATCTGAACTATTAAAGGAATTTTAAGCAAAGGTATAACAGTAAGCTGCAGGCCCATGTTCCTACGATGAAAGCTTGAGAAAGCAAGGATGCAATTCCAAGTACATCATTTCTTTAACCACTGTTCACAAATCATAGAATCACAGAATCCTGGAATGGTTTGGGTTGGAAGAGACTTTGTAAGATCACCTAGTCCACTCCCCCTGCCATGGGCAGAGACAACTTCCACTCGTTCACATTGCTCAAAGCCATGTTCAACCCGTTCCTAAACACTTCCAATGGTGGGCCAACCACAACTTCTCTGGAGAAACTGTTCCAGTGTCTTACTACCATCATCATAAACGATTTCTTCCTTATGTCTAATCTAAATCTACCCTCTTTCACTGTTATCCCCTCATCATGTCACTACAGGCCCTGGTAAAAAGTCTCTCTCCGTCTTTCTTATAGCCCTCTTTATATTTTGCGAGGTGTCTAGGTTTGGTGTGGCTTGTGGGATATGAGTAGCACCAGCATATGTCATATAATACCAAATCCTGCACTGATTTTTAATAAGAAACAACCCCTGCAGTACATTCAGGAGAATCAACACCAAAATAATGATTTTAAGCAAGTAATATTCATTTTCGAAATCCAAAAGTTTTCCATCTCCTAGCTCTGATGGCGGGTCCAGAGGAGAGCCATGAAGATGATCAGAGGGTTAGAGCACCACTACTTCCCTGGGCAATCTGTTCCAGTGCCTTTTTCTTCCTAATATCTAATCTAAATCTCCCCTCTTCCAATTTGAAACCATTCCCCCTCATCCTATCACTATATGTCCTTGTAAAAAGCCCATCTCCAACTTTCTTGTAAGACCCTTTCAGCTACTGGAGAGCTGCTATAAGGTCTCCCCAGAGACTTCTCTTCTCCAGGCTGAACAACAACAACTCTCTCAGCCCATCTTCGTAGGAGAGGTGCTCCAGCCCTCTGATCATCTTCGTGGTCTCCTCTGGACACACTCCAGCAGGTCCATGTCCTTCTTATGTTGGGGACTCCGGAGCTGGATGCAGTACTCCAGGTGGGGTCTCCCCAGAGCGGAATAGAGGGGCAGAACCACCTCCCTTGACCTGCTGGCCACACTTCTGATGCAGCCCAGGATACGGTTGGCCTTCTGGGCTGCAAGTGTACATTGCCGGCTCATGTTGAGTTTCTCATCCACCAACACCCCCAAGTCCTTCTCCTCAGGGCTGCTCTTGATCCCTTCATCCCCCAGTCTGTGTGGATACTGCGGGGGTTGCCCCAACCCAGGTGCAGGACCTTGCACTTGGCCTTGTTGAGCCTCGTGACATTCACACGGGTCCATCTCTCCAGCCTGTCCAGGTTCCTCTGGATGGCATCTTGTCCTTCCAGTGCGTGTCAACTGCACCACCAGGCTTGGTGTTGTCTGCAAATACTTCTGTAGGGCAAGGCATTACCTGCACTTTTACTCATACACATAGCAGAGTAACCATCAAAAATGCATTGAACAGATGTACTTTATCACACATAGTCATCATATTGTGAATTAAATTTTTGTATTCCCATCAAGAAGGTCAGTGAACAAAAATTCAAAACTAGTAAATAAAAGAGACAAGTTACCTACCTGGTTAAAACAGCCCCCAAAATTTATAGCCATTTACCACTATCAGAGTTAGACTAAAGTAGTTATGCTTACTAAAATATACATAGCAGCACCCAGATAGAGAGGTAGTCCACCAACACAAACAATTTGGCTCAAAATGAAATTTCTCAAAAATACTGAGCACAAAGAGGATCCACCACTTCTGACTGACTGTTAAATTCCTCTGTCCAACTATTGAGTGCATCCTTTCACAATATCCACAGTTTCAGGAACAGATTTGAAATAGCATATAGCCCCAAATTACACGCACAGTTTTTATAACAGCAATTTGCTGAATAAGACAGCAAAGAGCAATATTTTCATTAAGGTATTTCTGAAAAGTATTGTGAGAACTGGGAAAGCCTTTAGGATTCCATAGGTGAGGGGGTTTTATCCCGTCTCCTCAGGCAAAAAACATATCCTATCTTCACCAACTAAAACATGAAATAAGTGTGATGCCATCGATGAAGGTCATATCACCATGATTCAAAAACATACTGACAGGTCTCACCATAATTGTAAAGAGACAATGAGTTGATCTTCTGCTGAAATACTTCTGGAATCAGTTCTTACTCCAACTTTATTAAACTGACATTAATTGAACGATACTGTATAACTTTCAATTTGAAAAATACAGAGGGTGTTCATGAATGTGTGTATTTACAGGAGAGCACGTCAACCAGAATTACAAGATAGGAAATGTTTGGATAGAAAAACACTGAAAGTGTGTTGCTATTTTTTTTTTTTTTTTTTTTTTTTTTATCCTGAAAAGGAGTAATTCTGAAAAAGTGTTAGAGTTACCAGTGTCTTTGTCAACGGAATAAGAGCTCCCAGTGTGATGCCATCCTTGTTTGCACTAGTTATAGAAAGTGCAACATGAGGTAAGAAGAAAGTTTGCATTAGTTTTGAATATGATGTTGTTATGGCTTGATCATTTCCTGCACTCAATTCAAGAAAGATGTGGAAGACCTTGGGTAGTGTTGGGAGAAGAACCATGGGGGAAATGAAGGGCTTGAAAAACATGCTTGATAAAATACAATGATTAAAAAGGGGTTTGGTTACTAATTACATGTAATGGCAAAAAGATTTGCTCAAAATATTTTCAACTTCCTTTCATGAAAAACATATCATCTACCAGGTAAGAAATTTCCTCCTGAATTATTTGGTATTCCAAATTCTTAACCTCATTTTCACTCTTAAATACACATATTGTTAACAACCTGCTTCAGAAGGAAATCAAATCCTGAAATCTGAAATTTTCCTCATGGAGCAGTATTATGATTTTCTTGCTACTTTTAAATTAGAGTGACCTCATCACACGCAGTAAGCAGAGTCATGGGCAAACTGACATTACCTAATCAAAGGCTATTTATGTTAATCATAAAGCTTTAAAATGGCTCAATGGACAGACTTCAATGCTATATGAAATCAGGTCAAAAATAGAGTGCAAACTTTTTGCAGAGATGAACTGACCAACCGGAACAATTTAACTAAGGTTTTTTATAGATTTTTCTATTGTTTAAAATTTAAAGGCTATATATTGTAATTTAATTTTTTGAGTCCTTCCTCA
This sequence comes from Charadrius vociferus, assembly GCF_000708025.1. NCBI lineage: Eukaryota > Metazoa > Chordata > Aves > Charadriiformes > Charadriidae > Charadrius > Charadrius vociferus. The sequence goes on from NW_009648822.1 coordinate 701,361, forward strand.
CCCTGGGTTGGTTTGGTTTTGTTTTTGTTTTTGGTTTGTTTTTTTTTTTGAGCAGGAATTAATTTGGGAAGCTGCAATGGATTGCGTTACATAGAAGCTGAGAATAAATTATCACGATTATCACTTTTGGGACCTTTTTCCTAACAGGACATGACTTTTTTCCTGATATAGAGTTAGATTGCTTTTCCCTACTGGCTAATAAATAAGATAGCAATATAAATAATATAAACGAAATGCAGTATAAACATGTAGGAAAGACAAAGCATCCCCAGTCCTTCTTTCCAAGCCAGCCAGAGGCAGGCAGAGGAATCAGTCTGCTGATACCCTTCTTGCCCAGGCCAAGGCAAGGGCTAGCAACAAAATTGGTTTACATTTACTGCTTACATTTATTGTGAAATAACTTGAACAGAAATAAGCAATGTCTACCCTGCAAATGCAATCTAATTAAAACACTCATGATGTCTTGCAGTTTGGGGTTATTTTTTATGCGCCTCTATATTAATCTATGCTCAGATAAACTCTAAAATAGATTTGTCAAATAGCCTAAGAGGTGTCAAAGCACACATGAGCAGAGAGGGTCAGGGAGCATGTGTGGATATGTGTGTGTGTGTGTGTGTGTGTGTGTGTGTGTATGTGTACACACACATACTCACTTATACTTCCTGTGTACATACATGTGTTAAGTGAGTGCTCAAGACAGATGAAAACTGACTAGATGGAATATTTTTCACTCCAGCATATTGAACCACACACCCCCTTTGGAAGGTGATCACAGGACACACTCTGAGCTGTGGAAGATATAAAGCAGCAGCATCTGGCTCCTTAAATATCTCCACAGGCACTTGTAATGGCATCTTTGAAGTCGTCTGTGCATCTGTCACATATTTAGTCTGCTTATTGACTGCCCCAGCTGAGCACCATTTTGATTCCTTCAAACATTGAATAATCTGAGAATAAATCTCAGGAAAATCCCTCATAATATCATACACATACTCTTCCAAAATTAATAAAGGGACAGGACACTGCTTCATTTCCACATCTGATTTTTTTTTTTTTTTTAACTGAAGCTAACTTTTCATTTAACAACTGCTTTAGTGTGATCACACTATGTACATTTTTATTTTCTGGATTCCATGTAATACTGGTCAAGGGATAAAGATAACTATTAATCCCTTATCTCAACTGCAAGAGTCATAGGAGTTTTTCTTTCCACTGATGCAAATCATAAAATTCAACTTTGTAGGTGTCCTAGTGGATAAACTATTGCAGAATAAGATTTTTTCTAACTGCTTTAGTGTGATCACACTATGTACATTTTTATTTTCTGGATTCCATGTAATACTGGTCAAGGGATAAAGATAACTATTAATCCCTTATCTCAACTGCAAGAGTCATAGGAGTTTTTCTTTCCACTGATGCAAATCATAAAATTCAACTTTGTAGGTGTCCTAGTGGATAAACTATTGCAGAATAAGATTTTTTCTTTTATGTTTTCCCTTGCTATTTCATTACTCAAAATCTCTACTGAAGACTAATTTTGATTAAAAAAAAAAAAAAAAAAAGAAGATATAAAATACAGAATAGGGAACAGTGATAATATGTTGGTATAAAAGGTGAGTATTTTAGGCTGCCTGATTTCACAGTTATGATCTTAAAACATACCACAATACATTTTAATCCAATATACACATTTAGGTCTGTGACAAACAGCAAATTAGCTAAAACAAGGCTGGTGAAGTTGGAATTCCATTTTCCATCTACATGAGTCTGAATATTCAAAGGCTTAGAATTAGCTTGCGACGTAGTTAAGTTATTGACCAATTTGGCCATTTTTTCCAAAACAGTAGGATGTAGCAGGAGGTGCTTTGTCATAGCAGAATTCCTGAGTCTGGACAACTGGGAATGAAATATCTTGATGTAGAAGATTAAGCCAATTTTAAGTGGAAAAAACAAAGAAAAAAATGGTTGTCCCTTAAAAATTCTTAAAGCTCCCTTCAAGCCAAATTTCATTTACGTAGAAAATGGCTTTCTACAGAAATCAACTCAAAAAACGCAGGGGGGGAAAGACAGGAGAAGGAAAGAGGAGGATCTGTTGAGACAAATGAAGATGCTACTGGAAAAAAAACCCAACTATCTTGTGTGATAAGTTAACAAGGGGTAACGATCTAAAGAAGAGAGTAGTCCCATGTTCGCATGTTATAATCAGGTCTATCACCCTGTTTTTAAAAAAGTTGAGTTCTCTGGGGCTTCCTAAAAATTGTCTAATTTGTAAGAATGCAGGAACAATCTGCTAGACAGGTGGTTTAACCCCACTGCTACCCAGATATGTAGGCCTTTTTATAATTGTTAGGAAATCTATCCTGTCAAAACAATGGACTTGAAAAACAATGTAATTATCCTACTGTTACTCATCACTTTCTAGTTTATAGTAAAAATTCTTTTTTACCTTTTTAACTTTTACACTAAAAAGAAAATAAGTCTGTGTAAAATGTACTGAAGTTTCAAAATATACAAAATGTAACAAAAATAACTCACAATAATTTTTGTCTCTCTTTCCCGGGGCTTCTTTACAAAAAGAGGTATCATGTACTTCCTAATTTGATTCTTCCTAGCAATACTCAATTATTTACAAACATATGTATTATTTAAGGGGATTAAAACTCTTTTCTTCCCATGAAGAAGCTTAATAAAATTTTAGTCTTAAGTGTAACTCCTGCCACCACCTATGCCCCCCACATATCCTAGCCAGAAATAGCCATAAGTGGAGAAACTTGGCCAAGGTGTAGGAACGCAGCACAAAACAAAAGTTTCAGGCAAGCTTCCTCAGGGACTGGAAACAGAACAGAAACTCATGTACAGCTCTTTGCCTGAGCTAATATACATCAGTTCTTAGATGGGCAAGATAACCTTAATTGAATGTAACAAAAACAAGGCTGTATTGATTTTGGGACTTGAAGAATAGGTCTACCTTGCACTGTGCAGAAGATACCATAACTGTTATGTCAGTGTATGCTCTGAAAGCTCCCAAATTGCACAGCACTGCAGCTTCTCTTTTGGTAACTGCTTAGCCTTCCTTGGTGTACTTACCTTGCTCGATTACACAGGCAACACTTTATGTGTTTGTAGGTTTAAGGCAAACCTAAAGGAGTTTCCAAATACACTAAAACCTGTGAAATGTTATCCATGGTAAAGGCGTTTGGGAAAGTCATATCACCCTTTGACAGCTAGAAGAAATTGGCTTATCACAAATGTAATTAAACTGCAAATATTCAGGATAGGAAAAATCTCTTAACATAAAGGCATTCCCCTCTTTCCTCCCACTGTCTCACCCCTGCTGGTGGCTCTGCAGGTACATCTTCTATATTCACGTTTATCCCCCACCTCCACCATGGAGATATGAACAAGAGGTCTCACCTCAGGATAACTCAGGTTAGAGTGAACTTCAGTGGATCTCAAGTCCAACTTCTTGCTTAAAACAGGACCACCTATGAGCTGAGAACTTAATCCAGTCAGGACCTGTTCTTAGGTCCAAGGATAGAGACTACACAACCTCTCTGGACAATCTGTTCCAATGCCTGATTGCCCTCCCAGTGAAATTGTCCCTTGTCCTACTGCCATGTATCACTGCAAAGAGCCTCACTCATCTTTTTTAGCCTAACCCATTATCTTTTTTACAACTTTCTTGTAGTTATGGAAAAGCTGTGGTAAGATCTCCCCAAAGCTATCTCTTCTCCAGGCTGAAGAGTCCATTCTCTCAGCCTCTCCTCCCACAGCAAGTGCTCCAGCCCCCAACCATCCTGGCAGCTCTTTGATTAGCATCTTGCCTGTATGGTGGGCACCAAACTGGTCACAGTATCTAGAAATGGTCTAACAAGTGCCGAGTGAAGGTCGGCAGATCCCTGCTCTTGACCAACTGGTTGTGCTCCCTTTGATGTAGCCCAAGGTGCTGTTAGTTTCCTCTGTGGGCAGGGCATGCTGCTGGATGTCTAGCAAGACATCAGCTTGGTGTCTAACAAGACCCCCAGAACCATTCCATCAGAGCAGCTCCCCAGATAAGCAGTGTCCAGCCTGTAAAATTGCAGGTATTAGTAATGCAGTTTACGTTGACAAACTATATTATATACATATAAAATATGAGATTAAATGGTATAAAATAGTCTTGATGAGTATTGGACAGAAGGTGAAGGATATTCACAGCACTTCTGGAGTCTTCCTTCACTTGTAGAAAGAGGGAAACTTTCTCATCAGTGTTACAGGATAAAAGACATTTACTCTTTTTACTTACTTTGATCCCTTTTCTTTGTGGCTCAGAGATACATTTTCAGAAAAACATAAACCTTAATTCTTATACAGTCTTTTAAAAGTTTACTCCTTTTGGAAGAGCAAGGAAAATCACGTATACTGTCACAAACAGGACAGAGAAGATCTGTGCGGTCCCATCATCTCAAAGGCTCCAATTATTACAGATCTCTGCTGTTCTACAGTGAAGAATATTTCTGAATTTCTGAACATCTAAGGCTCTCTTTTGACCAGGTCAACTCTTTCAAAGCAAAAACATCCAACTGATCTCACTATCACACCAATGAACAACCCCAGAATAACCAAGCTTTGTATGATCTTCTGTCATATACTTTGAAACACTGATAAGGTGGCAAATTTTTTAAGGTCTCTGATGCTATACAGGCTAATAAGAATACTTATGCTTTGATGAATTTACTGTTTATCCTTCATATATAACAACAAATAAAAGTTAAAGCATCTATGACACATTTACTTTCTGTATTAATTAAAAACAAAATAACAAGTGCTCTGACACTGCTTTTCTTTTTTAACCTTATTAGTTTGAAAATCATTTAACAGTTGTGTTTAATCACCATTAACATCTCACCTCGAATACGCTGCATCTCGTACTGCACAGAAAAGCAAAGCCTCGTATAGACAGATGTACTCTATGATGCTACTTTGTGTGTCAATAAAACTGACAGAACAAAGGAAGACGGAGAACGTGTAATCCATTTGTCTTACAGGACCTCTACAGAGAAGACACAGCACCCGTTATTGAATCTTATTCAAATAACAAGGAAGCGTTTAATAACTAGTGTCATGCTCAGCACAAAAGATAAATGTAGACTACACCTATCGTGGGCAGCGAACCCCAGTGCAAACACTCTTGATGAGCACACAGCTGACCCGGTAGACCCAGGAGTTATGGCACAGCCTTACACACGCTCCAGTCAGCGAGTGGCATAGCTGCACGACCGCAGCCTGTGCCCACGGTGAGGAATGTTCCAGAGAAGTCACAACTTGCTGTGCAGAGCTCATTGCATCATGTGCCATTGCCCTTGAAGAACTTGCGTATTTGTGAATGAAGACACTTGGTCCTAAACTAAGCCTATTGTTGACATGCATTAGTATTTCAGATGTAATATTTCCCTTATCCACCTCTTCCTCTTTTCCTTTGTCTTATCTGTTCAGGTTAAAAGGTCACAGTATCTAGACATAGTGGGTATTTAGTCCTTATGTTAACAATGGATATAACTGTAATACCTTTAGTAAAAGTAACTCATTCAGCTACTGAAGCAACATATCCTAGCAGAGATTCTGCATTATTTCTGTGCCAAAAGGCATCATTTTTGTCTGTTGAAAGTTGATCGGCTTTGTACGTGGGAAAGACAGCGCACTGCCAGTCAGAAAAACAATGCATATGTCCTTACTTTTCTAGTGAGAAACTAAGCAACATTTTCAGGGCAAGTTCATCCATCTCACGCATGTGCCTCAGCTCGATCCAGAAACAGAAGTCTTGTATGAAGAAGCACTATGGAAGAGAAGGAGGAACTCGGCTAGTTTTGCAAATATCTTTGAGATTTTTTTAAGGAAAAAAACCTGTTCATAGAGAAGTTCCAAGAGATTTCTCTGCCAGGGAAGTTCTACTGAAATGATATGATGTATATACATCACACCTTGTGATGTATACACCCTTACAAGGCAAGCAGCATGCACACCTAGATCTGGAATGGTTCTTTCCACTTTCTGCAGTCATTTGCTTTAAAAATTCAAAAGGAAAGTTTGCCCATTGATTAAGGCACTACAAAATCATAAAATGAATGATGGTCGAAGGGACCTAAGGAGGTCATCCCGTCCAACCACTGTGCTGAAAGCATGTTGCCCAGGACTGCATCCATTCAGGTTTTGAGTATCTCTGAGGATGGTGACTCCTAGGTCTTTCTGGGCAACCTGTCCAAGCTTTTGACCCCTTTCACAGTAAAAAAGAGTTTTCTTATATTTAAATGGAATTTCTTGTATGTCAGTGTGTGCACACTCAAGAGTCAGAGATTAAATTCTCAGTTGTGCCAGACTCTCTCTGTAAATCACTTTCTGAGGCAGGCTCCTTGTGAAACAGGAATAATAGTATCTGCTCTCTCAGGCTCATGTCATAGAATACATCTATTAAAGTTTTTAAAGCACTTAAGATGCTCTGAAAATACAGTTTAAAAGAAGACTTTTAATGAGTCAAAAAACAAAGGTATGACATCCTTTGCTTCCAGGAAATGGCGTTTCAAAAATGGTCAGAGCAGAGGTTCAAAACACTTTTATCAAAATAAAAATTGCTCTCCAGTAGATATTCAACTTGCCCATCCAGAGTGCTAATACAAACAACGTTGCCAGAAGGGAAAAAAACCCTGAACAGCTCATTTGCTGCTTCATTCACTAGAAAAAATACTTAAAAGGGCAAAGATTTTTCAAGTTACGTAAACGGTAGAAATAAAATGTAAGTTTATTGTGATATCTAATATCTTATTATTAGTGTCTAAATTGCATTTCTAAAATTCATATTCTAATAATCTACATTTTTTAGAGTCATATGCACAAGGCAATATGGCCGTATATGTAATTTGTGTACATATACATTGGAGATGCATCAACTCTCAAAACAGGAAAAGATAACCTACTTTCCTTTTCCCCCCATCCCCTGTGTCTCTTCCAATGACCGTTCTGTCCTGCCTTTGAAATATCTTTGAGATGGCATTGAGGCTATGCTGAAAGTCACTACGTTTAATGATCCAAGAACAGCTAAGACTGGTGATTCCCACTCCCTGACCATTCCCTGCCCTGTGGCCTGCGTCAGGGTGGCATTAACTCCATAAAACCCCCACACAAATCGAGAGATACAATCCTGACAAACTCTTCATTCCTTCCTCTAATTGTATACCAAGAGCAAAACCAAAAACATTGGTTGTTGGCGCTGTTTTTTGGCCAGCCAGGTCAAAGAGTTCCGAGATCTATCTGATGTGACACAACAAGGTAGAACAGCCAAGGCAAAACAACCAACTTCATGCAGAGGAAAAATACGGTCGGTGCTACATTCCCACTGGTTTAACTCTCCAATTTAAATGAAAAAGAGCTGGGTCAGTTGAGGTGACATGGGGACACAAGTCTAGAACAAGGTTGGGACTTATACTTCTGGATCATCATCAAGCCTTTCATTCTGGCTTTCCAGTAATTTCAACTTGTCAGTCACACGTACTTGCAGAGGAACCAGCTTTTGCTTGTGGGAATGGAAGAAACTCATTGAGGGATACAGGTGACACTGAAAAGATGATTTGTATGTGAAAGATAACATGACACAAACTGGAGATTACTACAATCATGTGAAATTTTCTATTTTGGGCTGCGGATTTTCATGCACAAAATAAGATTTTAATTAAATGTCAGTGCTTCATCCAGACTAGATTTATATACCTCAAGTGACGAAGCTTCTGTGAATAGTTTCAAGGTGAAACGATGCCAGTTTTATTGATGAAATGGTGAAATTTTGCTATCAGACAGATGGAAAGGCAGCTTCTCAGAGAAAAAGCTAAAAATATGAGGTGAAACCACAAAATGATTAGATATTTTTACAAATGGTAAAAATGTGATTGTTCTTGCTTGTTTAGCTTCAGTTTCACAAGCAAAAAAGTTCACACTTCTGCTTATACAGCTGTATCATCTCTGGGAATTGTGTCAGTATCTGTATTTCCAGAATAGCCACCATATTCTTTCCATCATAAACCATAAACCTGAGTCTGTTGCCTTTTCTTCAAGTGGGGATGTTTTATTCTGAACACTCTCATCAAAATCGATGGCCAAGTAAAGTATTTCTCAAAGTGGAGAAAGAAAAAATTACAGGATTTGACATTTGCCAGATGTTATCATTGCACATAAGAAGCTAGACAGACAGACAATAATTTCTAAAGTTATGGAGGCACCTTAGAGGGGTTTTTTGTAATCTTATTAAAAATCAAATTCACAACATCAATAGATCCTTCCTGTGCTATGTAATTACATTACAGGCATTTAATTGAAACTAAATAGAAATGAAACTTTGCCTAGCATAGACATGTTCTGATGGTAGAAACTCAGCAGGAGGGTGCTAGCTTATTAAAGATGTTCTTCATCTGTGTAGCACTTCAGGAAATAAATATGTTTTCTTTTGAAGTACTCTTGTACTCTTTGTCATTTGAAAACATACTAGCCACAAAACTAAGATTTTCCAGTTAAATATATTAATAAAGAAGTTGCATTTTAAGATTATGACCCATTGAATTAAAAAGTTGAAAGTGAAGGTTTATCACTGAAGAGTTTCAGGTGAATAAAAACAACATACAGGCATACAATTCCGTTGTTAGCTAGTGAAGCAACTGGTTTTACTCACATTAATATGAAGCACACTGACTGCAAAAATAAACTCCTCACTTTAGCGTATAATTTGATATATTGCTCGGGGAGAAGCAATTTTAAAAAATCTGAACTGTCTTGACAACCCCACTGCACACTCCCCTTCCAGAGGGGATCGTAAGTGGTTCCTGCAAGCAGGACTATGTAGGGGGTGTGTTTTGCACAGAGGAGAGTTTTCAGTAACAAATGTACAGGAACGACTTCTGATGAGCAAAACAAAATCGCTCTGAGAGTTTTTGAAGACATAACTACCCCAGCAAAACCCTGTTGTACCCTGAAGTCCAAGCTAGAGGGGATTCTGGTTTTATTCTCTTCTTATTCCTTTGATTACCTGTTTATCAACAGAAGATCTTGAGTATTAGCCAATGTTATTTCCATATGCTGCGTTAACATTTAGCGAGACATCGCTAGCCAAAAAAGGAACCTTCTTAACTGTCAGTCAGTTCATATTTATTTAAAATGCTTTTTCTCAGGGAAGCTGGCAGTCGTGTCCTCACACATTACGTGAAACTGCAGAAAGACTGCCTTAGGTTCTCCTGAGAGATGCCAGGAAGGGGTTAAATATGGAGCTAAATTTCAGAGCAAAGTATCACAAAGTTGCTGATGTAGGAACTCTCTCCTGAGGAGGCAACATATAGACTGCACCATTTGCTTGCCAATTAATCCAAGGAGATACATCGACATTAGTTCCAGAAGGAGATGCTTGCCTGCCCACTTGCCTAGAGGTAAAAGCTAGGTTCACAGCTACCAAACAGCAGGACAGATGAAATAAATGGGGGGAGAAATTAGGAAAAAGAATTTAAGTTTGGGTTGGTTTTTTTTTTTTTTTTGCCATTGTTGTTTTCTTCAAAAAGAGACTTAAGTGTCAAGCAGCTATCCTGTCTGACGCAATGCAAACAAGCTTCATTTATCACAAAAAAATGCCTTAAAAGTTTTTAGCTTCTCTTACAGAAGGAGGGACTAAGCCAATGCCTAAAAACCATAGATTTGTCCTAACAAAGGAATGGTGAGTCACTACGTGCACCTTGCAGAAAAAAAAACCCAAATAAAAATATATTTCCTGCATGCAAGATAAATATTGACACGGATATACTTATATTTACACTCTCTTGTTTGCTTAAACCTCATAAAAAATGCTTTGATGAGGTAAAATGAATCATATAGTCTGTGCAGTATTCAAAGCAGCCCACTTTCTCATATCCTGTTTGAAATGGCTCCAAGTATGTGAAACAGGTAAAAATCAGATACCTGAGGTGCGCGTGGCCCGTCCCCAACAGCAGTGGTAGGTTTTGCTACTCGCTGCCGTTCCTCCATGTGGCTCAGTGTAAAAGGAGTCCATTAGGAGCTGTTGAGAAGAAGCCACTGCCAATGGACCTCTCCAAAGTCTAGGGGGCCAACACAGAACATGACAGCCTGAGTGCAAACATGTCTCTTTACTTGAAAAAAAAGACACTTTGCCTTTCTTTCTGTTTCTATTCTATGAATATTTTTATTTTTGGTAGCTCTATAATTTGTAGGAAGGGTGATCTTCCTGAAGAAGAAGTAACTTTCAATTACTCCATAGGCTTCCTTATGTTTTTTTTAAACCCTCCAGGGTCTGAGGTCCTTTCCTTTGATTTAGACAAAATTTCTGCTCCAAGCCAATGGAAAGTTCTCCTGAATGAGGAGAATCTGATTGGCAGAACAAATTATAGCTGAACTACTTGTGCTTGGAGAAATTCATTATTGACTCAATAAAATTCTTTTACTTTTTATATCTAGCAGCAAAGCTTTGTTATTCAGTTATTGAGTTATTTTTCTCCTTAATGACCATGTTGCATTAGCATTTTTGTTTATTATTTTGTGTATTGTCATTATATACAGGCTACCCAGCTAAATGAAGAAGAATAATACACGCTGCCATTTTCAAAGCCCTGTAGAGTCATTGAAACTTTTTATTGAACCAATGGTTACCACACACAGTCATTAAAATGATTCAATTTCTCCTGGCCTCCCAAAGCTGCAGCACTTCCAGGAGACAAGTCAGTTTTGTGATTTCTATAAACAACAGAGAGCAATTGCTCGAAGGCAGGAACGGGTGCCTCCCACCTCTGTGCATGGTCGCAGGGCCCCATTCACGCTAAGATGAAGTAACGGTGGAATAAACTGAATTTCTTTATTTTACAACAGCTGCCAGTGCTGCCAGGGGAGCAAGGGCAAGTCCTGGAAACCCAGACAACTCAAGAAGAGGCTGAAAGTATGAAAAACACAGCTGGAGTGAGAACAACCTTGTCAGGCAAAGGATGTTAGCTCGATTATGTTAGCCCCAAGAAGTATGATACTTCGGTTTAAGAAAACGTAAACCCTCAACACCTCCAATAAAGTCTACCCTAAAAAAGCTTCAAATAAGGCGAAGGCCATAGAACTACACCAGGTCTTGTTAGTCTAAGTGTAAGGTCGATGCTATCACGCACAAGTGTTAAGCAAGTTAAAAAAAAAACAGTTTTGTATCTAGAGAATCGCAGTCATCTTTTGGAATCGTGTCATCTGTTGCAGAGTTTATATCTCTACTGTACATCACAGGGAAATAGTGAACATTCAGCAGTTTTTATCCTTTCCCTTTCTTTACATATTTTTATGTATATGAAGAGTCATTGCAAAGAAAAACATCTTTGCTTTTATTGCTATTGCTGCATGCCATCCATTAGCAAACAAGTTTCACTACACAACTGTACATTTCTATTTTAGATGCATTACTGCATCCTGCCTTCCAAATTACACAATAACCATGCTAAACAGCTTAGCTTTATTTTTCTAAGAATAGGATAATTTGTAAATGTGACAAACAGTAATCATCTTACATTTAAGATGAGTCAAACAGACATTCTCCTTCAGCTGAACTTTCTGATGACAACCTTTGAAATTGACAGATTAAAAGTGATTCGTAGCTGTCAGAACTGTATAGCTTGCTGAACAAAATATGCATAAAAACTTTACAGATGACTGTCTGTGGGCTTACATGGCAGGTTATCTTCCTATACCCTCTGCCAGTTAAATTAATAGTGTCATAATCTATCTTCTCTGTCAGGTGTAAATGACTTTAGCACATCAATAACTAGTTTACAATGATGTCCCTCCAATATTTAAGATTGTATATTGATTTCACAGTTCGCACAGAATAGCACATGTACAATCCCCATATTTCGTTGTAGGATGGAATTTCAAACAAATGAAACATTTACAGTCTTAGGAAAAAGTAATAAAAATGGAAGGTCTTGCCAGCTATCAAGGTATCCGATAACAAATTCTTTTAAGACTGCGACTTTTACCAATAATGATCCTATGTTAGTTTTCAGCTGTTTGAAGTCATGGTACAACTGACAATCTTTACAGCAGTATCAGTTTATGATTTTGCACCTTAAAATGTCTCTATACAATGGCAGTCAATGAAAAGGAAACGGCGCTCAAGAATAAAAAAAAGAGATTCCACAAAATTTGGGTTATGACCATAATAATTCAGAATGAAGTTTGTTTGCCATTACTTTATATATAGATATATGTTTATGTGTATTTATATTTATGTATTTTATATACATGTGTGTGTATATATACGTCTTTATGTTGGGGGACAGGATGAAACAAATGCAATGTGGTTTGAGCTGTCAGAGTGCCTCACAAACACTTCTGTCCACACCTTTGCTTTGTTTTGAAATGAGCATGTGTTATCCAAATTAAATTCAAATTCAGAGGCCACCCTGAAAGACATATAAAATGCATCTAGTTCTAGCTGCTTGAATGTTCCTTCAAAACGTATTGAGCACTCATTTGATTTCTAGTGAGACACAATAACTGAACTATCAGCAAAGCCATAGCACAAAATAAATTTAGAAAAGTGATTTTCCCTCTCATTTTATGAGTTCATTTGAGACACAAATTTAATATGAATGTCACCATAAAACAAGCTAACTCAACAAAACGACCGCCTCAGGAATCCCAGCATTCTTGCTGTACCTTAACAAGCTAAGAAAAGCTTGTGATTAGAAACCAAAACCGCATCACATCCCACGCTGAATTTTCGTGTGCTTCAAGATCAGTTTGTATGTTTGTAGTGGCTTAGTGAAACCATGTTTCCCTAATCCACCCCCTGATTAGTCTGGCTCAAATCTCTGTCATGAGAAGCCATGAATTACTGCAGGAAGAGTTTTTATACTCTCACAAGATTGATCATTTTATCTGGAGCGGGAAAAAAGCTTGCACACGTGCACACCCACATACGCACAGTGCTTACTATAACTACCAAATAAAACTTCTGTGAACATAAAGTGTGGACTAGTAAACTTACATTAAAATACATATCTAAGACAAAAGGTTTGCTTATTTTCATCACTGGTAGAACAGAGAATTTAAGAAGTTCTTGTAGCAGTTATTCTCAATTTCTTAAAGGACTTCAACCAATCATTTGAACAAGCAACATATTTTCAGTTAAAAGTTAGTTTCTGTCTCCAGGAAAATCCTCTGGCCAATCCTGTTGTTATAGAAAACCTGCCTGCACACAAGTATGTTTGTCAGAAGTTTCCGTAAGCTTCATGATGCAACTTCTAGGAAAAAGCAGAATTTTCTCACATGGTTTAGGTTGTCCAATACCTCCTTGGACATACCACTAGACCACACAAAATTAAAAACATGTGCCCCTCCTCAAGGTAACAGAGTAAGTGCTGGAGATGTGCTGTGTCATCCATTTCTTTTCCAAAATAAAAATCTGACCTACTCCTCTCTCTGTCTGGCAAAGGGAAGGTACCACACAGAATTCATGAGTTCCCGCTGATGCACCGCAGAAACTCAATACTTGGTTCTCAATGCACCTTGGACTGCAGGGAGAAGACTAACAGCACTGAAGACAAGAACGTACCGGGTTTTGTTTATGTATCACATCGTTTCCGTCCTGGTTTGTTCAATTAGGTACAATTGCATGGGGTACAGAATTCATTCGTTTCTCTGCATGCCTGTAAGATGCGCGCATGGGGCTAAGACCGATTTTAGAATTGATCTGTCGTCCATAATGTATGTCTAATTTGCATCACCCGAGATTATTAGTGAAATGAAGCTATATTTTCTTTTTGGATTTTGAATATATGTACTGCTGCAGAAAGCAAGGGTCGGTACGTCTTCCAGTGTGAGCAGGAGATTAAGCAAAAGTGTTAAGCAGGAACCAGCCTTGAGAGCAACATAACCGACAACATGCTCATTGCATACTATTAGCACGCCTATACTTTAAAAGTTCTACTAAATATTTCCGTAAGCTAAAGCCCACAGAGTTGACCATATAGCTCATATCATTGTTTCAGGATCCATTTTGCCCTACTGTGTACACTGTTCTTCTAATGCGTTTTGGTTTTGGAAAATAGAGAAAAGGATTAAGGGATGTCATCATTGCTTAAGATGTTCAGCAATTTGCAGATCTTTGCTGGTAAAGATTTCAGTATATGACACATGCTGGTTTGGATGTATCAAATGAAGGTATGAATTAAACAGTAAATCTGATGCACACTGGTACGAAACGAGGGGGTGAAAGAACAAAGGTTAATGCAACCAAACAGAAACAGAGGAACGCCACTATGAACTCAGGATTTCAGTGTTGTGGCAGATGACAACAGAAGAGATACAGTCACCACTGAGGAAAAAGAAGATTCAGCTTCATCTTAAAAAATACCAAACAGAAATCTGAGAATTCCTCACTAATCTCTGCAAAGTATCACCTTCCTGGTTCTGGAGTCACACTGACTTCATAAGGTTGCTAGTTGGAAAAGTCCTGGGTGCAGTTAAGAGTTGTTTTTACTGAAAAAATATATTTTTTTTTCCCTTTATATTCTCCGTTCAGTCAATCTAAGTAACTCCAAATATTGACTGCACCATCTTGACCATTCAGGTCTTCTCACTGCTGCTTGAAACTCTGGCTTGAAGCCAATCCCAGTTTCATGATCCGATACACAGCTCACAGGAATGTGTATATTTTCCCTTAAAGATTTTAAATGGGGTCAATTTTTAAGGACATTTAATGCCTATATATGTATATGAGCATTACTTTAAAATCACCGTTAAAAAATTCCAGATGAGGGTCAGTTAATCAGACATCCAGTAGTTTGCATGACAAAATACAAAACAATAATCTCAACTAATTTAACACTGCCCTCTAGAGTTCATATTTCTTTCACTAACATCTGCTTAGGAAAATTCAACCTTATTAAAGAGGTTATTAAAATTACTCATTTAAATTTAACTTATTAAAATCAAACCTTGCCCAAGTGAGATCTACATTCAGACACAGGTTTAAAATTAAAACAAACAAACAAACAAAAACCAACTAGGTTTTGAAACCTAAAATGGGTCTTAGAAAAATATTGCATGTTACTTCTGCAGAAAACTCTTTTTGATCAATAAACTACCTAAAAAATAACACTTGGATAAATAAATTTTATGTCTACAGCTGTATTAGGAGAACAGTTTGTAAAGCCATATTTCCACTTTGAACGCAGAAGCGCTGGAGCTTTAGCGATCCCAGCAAATGGGGGGAAAAGAGATCCGGTCCTATAGTGACCTGACATTATAATGAAAGAGGGCGGAGGTGGGAGGTGAGACAGAAGGAATTCAAATTGTGTGACAGCTTCTTCAGCGATATTGAATGTTTCTTTTTGACGCTTATAAATAAGGCCTTTGCCTTGTCTTGAAAAACGTTGCTTAATTTCTGTTCTTCTTTTTGCTAAGGACAAAGGAACTATTATTCAGAAATAAAATGGAATGCCTTTTTTCGACAATAGCAGAAGCCAAACATGTTTGTATTGGAAATGTTGATTGCTATCGATATAAAGTCATAAATTACTAAATTACTAAGGTATTATATACAGCCATTTAAAGAAAAGAAACTGCTAGCTGAAATAAATTGCTGCATAATTATGTGAAAAATAAATTACTTCCACTCATTTCTCCATCTTGCTGTTTGTACTCCATGCTTCTTTTCCACAGCCAGAGATCCTAAATTCTTATTTTGTCAGCAAGCATTCTGCATAGACTGAAAATTAATTGTAGAAGCAGTTTTTCAAAAGCAAAGTTTATCAAAGATAAACTTTTTTGGTTTTTTGCATTGTTCTACATATGGTACCAATTCCCCTCATCTGAAAATGTGAAAATGGTCTGTGCACACATATCCTTCTAGCACTAAAATAAGCAGTATGGAGGAATAGATAAAAACTATACATTTGGGGGACAAAAAAAAAAGTCAAATTGTTAGACTCTGTTCATACCAACTTGTCCACATAAAAATATGTTCACTTTTCAGCTCCTTTGACTCTTCCCCATGATCACCTTGCTCGAGATATTGATCCAAACTGGTAGATTTAATCTAGTTTCTTTGGGGGCAAAACACCCCACACAAATAGAGTCTGTGTCAAAAGCAAAGTCTACCTAAAACTCTTTCCAGCATGACTTGTGATTTCTGAAATTACAACATCCAGTAAGTTTTACTGGGAAATTTGCCAAACCATTTTTCTGAATCAAAGGGGCGTTTTGCTTTCAAGGAGACCTGCTACATTTCTTCTTCAGCTTCCTGCTCCTCACAGGGACAAAGAAGTTCCATCTTTCTCAGTGGTGGAATTAGCTCATGAAGAAATTTCTTTCCTCCTGTCCCTCTACCACTTTCTTTTACTTCTGAAACACGGGGATCTCATTCACTAGCATGAGAACATTTCGAATGGGTCCTGTTTTTCACCTAATAATGCTACATTTTCTTCTTCCTTATTTGCAACTCAGCCTGTACACCACAGCTTGTAATGGCAAAGGAGCTAAGCACAACAAGTTAAGCTGACAAAAGCTGTAAGACCTTGGGTTAATTTCATACAGATATAGTTAAAAGTATAAAGTTACCTGGCTGTTACAAGCAAAACTTGTGTATTAGAACCTGTTGCTCTTCTCATCCATGCCAAAGCGATGGATGTTGGTGCATGACAAAAGACTTGTACTCTCAGGCTCTCTCGTAACCCTTCCCAGCCCAAATATTGAAGTGGGAAACATTTTCCACTAGAGCTTCAAATGAATAAAAAAGCTATAGTGTAGCACCATAAGAAAACATTTTGGTTTGGCAGGACTGTAATACTTTCTATGGGAAGAGTGAAAGCCATAAGGAATTATCTTTGCACCTTAAGCCAGATCAGCCAGTACAGCTTTACTAATGCACCAGAGTGCTCTATAGTTGATACGGATCCAATGCAACTGACAATTTTTCTTTCAACCATCAGAACCGGCTCTTGCTCTGGCCTCATGATAGTCAAATCAGATGAGGAGAGGGGAAAAGATTGTGTGAAAGGTACTTAAAAGTTAAGTTATAATTGAAAAGATAAACTGGCTGTGTTTGTAAACATCTCATATAGCTGGCCAACACCTGATTTTTAATTTAACCTATACTGATCAGTCACACCTGCTTCAAGTACTCACTGGTTCATACTACGAAACAAATTGACAAGGATCTTCAGTGTGTATAATTTAACATAAAGCTTGTTACTCAAAGAAAGAAATATAGATGGTTTTTATGAATCTCAGTATTTTTAAAGGTACTTGAGAGTGTAGAGTTTTAAGGAAGCAGATGGTCATTTATGACTGGCAACACCAGAACAGTGAGACACATAGAAAATGACCTTTTGGTTCTATATTATGCTTCAGAATTTGCTTTGACACATCAAAGTGTATTTCTATTTTCAGAAGAAAAACTGATTGTTGGTTGAATATAACATTCCACACGTAAAATTTCTCCAAGTGGAATGCCTTAATCACCTTAAAATATTGGACAATAGTGAGACTGAGAAGGACTTACAGATGACAGTCATAAATCAAAAAGTGTGATGAACATGTTCCGATAGACACTTTAAAAAGGTCTTTTATTTTTATTTTGAATTAAAATTATTTGAACTTGGCTATATTAATGGATACATTTTAGGCACATTTGGATTAACTTTATGGGCAACTAAATGCTTCATTAATTGAAAAACAAAAATCCATATTTCCTACTTTCTCAGTCCATTGGAACCTCTTTACAACATGAAAACAAACAAACAGGAAAACAAGTCTTGCAGTGAAAATAGTGTTTGCTTCAATACACAACCATACCAGGACTCTGGTATCAGAACAGGCTTGATCAATTAGATAATCAATTTCCCAGTTCCTGATAAGCACATGGTGCCATTTCTGGCACATTTTCCAATAAGCAGAATCAACAAAATGTGTCTTATGAGTCTACAATAAAGTGAACTTGAATTTGCCTATTATCAAGTGAAAAATACAGGACATGGTGCCATTCAAGCATGACGTTTAAAAACTGACTTTTCCTTAATACTAATGTAGAATTTCTCAGATAAGATTGATCATCAGGTGTTTAATGTACCCATCTGTTTTGGTGTTTGGCTCTAAATGTTTCATTTCCTACCAAGGGCAGCAGAAGGAAGGAGCCAGGTACTGCAGTGAAAGGAATAGATATCAGTCTGGTTTTATTCTTTTCTCCTCATAACCTGGACAGTCTTTGTCAACTCTCAGGGGACAAGATGTCTCTCAAGGTTGTGTTTCTTACTGAGAAACCTTTAAACCAAGTAAGAAATAACAAACAAAAGGTGCAACTGAGTATATTGGTAATGGTACATTGTGGAGACTTAACAATTCTCCATCTGCTAAGTGGGTCCAGGCTGACCAGGATTTCAACATCATAAAAACCCACTTGCAAGGGTAGGACCTTAAATGTCAAAACTTTTTCTAAGGGTCTTATGAATATATATGAACGTATCTCGCTCAAAATATGTCATTTATTTAAAAAAAAATCTGAACTCGAAATGGAAAAAACAACAGCTGAGCCAAACATTAAGAAAAAATATGTTGTCTGTATGAACTACAACAAAAGAAAGATTTTTACTTGCAACACCATCAGAAGCTGGAATTAAATAAATCTTCAAATTATTGCTGTACATACCAGCTATTATTATGCACCTTTTCTCCTTATTGCTTAGGCCAGGACCAGAAGCAACAATGCTAAAATAAGAAGATAAATTATTTTCAACCTGGATGAAAAAAACATGAAGCTCTGGAAATCTGTCAAGGAAAGATCCATTCTCATAAAAATTCTATCTCAGTTTTTCTACCAGGAGATCTGACTATAACTCATCATTCCCCATGTTTATTTTATTTGGGTTTGAATGGGGAGATCAATTAGAACTTTTTTTCTCATTTCTATTCAATGTGAATGGCAATATTAGTGCAATCCTGTTTGTATAACAAGATAAAGACTCAGTAATTAAAATAAATAAAAAAAACCCAAACAACAAAACACCACAAAACGCGACTATATAGCCTGTGAAAAAGAGTCAGTGCAGGAATAAACACAAAAGGTAAGAGAATTGCTGATGTATTGAATTGACCTATTGCATTTACAGGTCAAGTTTTCAGAACTAGCCTCTAAAACTGCATGTATTTGCTGTTTATGCACATAATCAGGTACTTGTGCATTCAGATCAGGCCGTCAGATGCAGGCAGCTTGCAGCTGGACAAAAAGTTCACAGCATGCTCTTGTTTAGGGATCAGCTTGAAAATATGGACCAGAATAACTGTGGGATGGGCTGGTGGGGGAGGGAAACAGCAGCGTGTGGCTGTTTATTCAAAAGACCTCACTGTTAGTAAATAGTTCTTAAATTGGATCAATTTAGCCTCGTAGCTACATTAAAGGCAGTGGCAATTATCATCTCTACAGAGAAGTAACAGAAGCAAAAAAAAGGCTGAGAAACTTGCCTGTGGCCGACATTGGCAGAAGCAGCAGGAACACACCTGAATGCTTCAGAAATTCTCTCCCTTTCTTTATCAACACTTCTCCATCCTGTGCAAGGTGGCCTGAGCATGGCTGCAGGTCCTACTGCTTTCCAACTCCAAGGCTTACAGCAGCCTGAAGGTACATCTGTGCCAGGACACTTCCACGCTTTTCCTGGAGCAGCACAAGGTCTGGGACTTTGCTTGACGTTTCAGCATGTTCAACCTTCCCTTACTCTGAGAAAAGCCGGGCTTGCTTGCTGGCATCTGGGGACTGCCCCTCACTCTGCATCAACGCCTGGAGTTTGGCGAGCACAGAGGCGTACCGCAAATGTCTACAAATACACACCTGAATTTACAGAAGATTGGAAAAACAGACAGTGTCTCATCCTGATGCTGAATTTTCATGAAACTGAGAAAGATAAAATTGCTGGAGAAAGGAAAACGCTTCTCTCCTACAGAGCCAAGCCTAAATCTGTCACTTTCTTGATGAGGGATGCATGATCTGTTCTCCCTTTTTTGTCTTGGGGTCATGATGTGCTTTGTTCTCTTCACCCACCCCCTAACTCACTTCTGTACTTACAGTTGCCTTTCAGTCCATGTCCTGATAAACAGTTACATTGAAGCAGAACATAGCCGAAAGTTTTGCAGAAAACATGTCTAATCTTGAGAGAACAACACAAAAACTAACACATCCAGAATACATAGCCTAATCCCTCAAAAAATATTACGTTTTCAGCAGACCCATTCAGGCCTATGGTTAATCCTAATTTAAAGCGTAAGGAAAGGAAATTATTAGTATTAGGTACTAAGCATGAATAGCCCTTCTCCCAGCAGGTGTCAACAGCTCTGTACACTCTGACTCATCCTTGTGGATCTAGGGAATGGGATCCCAGGAAAAAATCAGCACAAGTATTATCTTTGGCACTGTAAGCTCTCCCTAATAGATCAACATAGCGATTTTTCTCCACTTCAGTGTCTACCTGTCACTGCTCTTCAATCTCCCTTTCACATGAAAAGTAGAACCGCCTGTTAAGATTTCATTTTAAGAAGCTAAATCACTTGTTATTTTCAAGCCATTATGACTGCAAAGTGCTGTTGAAAACTCACACTAATGATACACTTGTAGGTGGGCAGCTGACGTAAAAGTTCATCCTAAGTAGAAGTACCAACATGTTGGGTTTTTCTTGTCCCTGCTTAAAGAAGGGGTCAATTTAAACACCTGCCTTTCCTGGCCACCATCTCATGCATTTTCTGCACAGGTCTTATGACATGTTGCGTTATTATAAATGACTCCAGTAAGAGCTTCCGGTATCGTATTTGGGAGTTTTGTCTGTAAATGCTCAGCAAGAAGTTCGTAGGGAGTTATGGAAGCAGCTGACACGTGAGAGGAACGAAAGGGAGAGGCGGTGAGGAGAGGCAGGAGAGTCAAAATGTCTTATGTTCTTTCAAAGAAGTGTCTTAGTTTTATTTATCAGATGTATCAAAATTCGTGTTGCAAATTGAGGATCTAGAGAAGAGATTTATATTAACAAATGCTTCATTTCTTCCTCAACCAAGCTTTCTTCTTCTAACTACTATGAAAGACGAGCAAAACCAATTTGCTAGACACAATTTGAAATAAAATAGCTGGGGAATGTTTTCTCAAATTAAATTAGTGACGGCAGTCTCAGCGAGACATAGGTAATGAAAACATTTCATGAGTGTGCATGTGACAAAAAAAGCATGTGCTCCAAGCCAAACTTGCTTTTCATTGCTCTTTTGTCACATCAGATGTTTTCATACAAAAACATAGACTGTCCATGTATTCACCACATCTGGTGTCCCAGTTTGGGTTCTTAGTGAAAACACACAAGAATGTGACAAACTTTGATTGATTAGCTAAAGTGAGTGACAGCTTCCTTCTAAGTGCCTAGACCTGATAGCGTGCACCAGCGCCGGGGAAACTGAGACGTAGGTGTCAGCCGAGTGCAGCAGTGGCTCACGCTAATTTTCGTCAGGAGATCCAACCTTCGCATCCTGTTCACATAGACACTTAGAGCTCAGCTCTGGGTTATTCCAGAAAATTGTCAGAGCCTGACTTTTATTAAAGCTCGCTTTGGCTGACAAAATGCTGACACTTTCAGAGAAAACGCCTGTAATGTTATACAGTGTGAAAATGTTAACCACTAGGCAATGCGCAATCTTCAAAAAATATATACTGTTTGGAAACTAATGTAATCTTCATAATATCAGTAAAAAATAGCATTTTAAATATGTAGAGGGAAAAACACATGGAGTAAGATCTTTGTTGCTGGGTCCCAGTAGGTACCCTCTCTTCCTGCAGATGTTATCCAGTTTAACAAAGCAGACCTGGAATAGCTGGGCACAATAGCAACATCTCAGTTATATATATATATATATATACACACAAGTTATACATAAAAAAACATGAAGTATTTTTATAGGTCTGTCCATTCTAAAATAGACCTGGTTTTATGGAAAAGTTATGTACATTTTTCTAAGCAAAAAACAAGGCCAATTTCTTCTCATATTTTCTTAAGTGTTGCTAGAAGATATTGGCAGCATGTTCTCCCTTTCTGGCAGGACTGAGGGTGAAGAATGAAGGTTCACTCCTCGAGAGTGTGAAAGAGATGTTCATATTTTCTGTTAAAAATGAGACCCTTAAAATGAAATTAGAGATGGGCAGAAAAGGTTTTGAAAGATTTTCCTCTTTAAAAAAAAAAAAAATAAAAAAAAGTCCTAGTTTGCAGTGGATTCGATCTGGTCAGAGACCCAGTGTGTCCAAAACATCCAGCAACCTGTTGGGTACCATCTTCCCAGAAAAAAACTTCACATCATGCACCTGCCCTGCCCAGTTTGGGAGGAACTTCAATAACCTTCAGAGATAGATATCGGACTATTCCCTGCACTCATTCATTTGGTGTGCGCCTGCATGCAGAAAGTGACAAAAGTCTCTCTAAACGTTAAGAAAATTTAATGCAGTCAAGTACTACTATTTTTTTGAGGATCCATGTTTTCCAATGAAAAATTATTCCTGGAATCTGAGCTGTCTGGACCAGCTTTCTTTTGCCACTGTTCTCATCCTTTTCCCATGACAAGTTGTCCACTCGATCATTGCAGCTTGACCATCTACACTGTTAAATGGTCAGAACTGCTTTAGCCCCTGCCAGCTACAACTCCCCCTGATGATGTTGATGCAGAGGACCAAAATGGAATGTGCATGAGGCCAAGGCCGTGCAGTTGCAGCAGTTTCCCAGCAGAGTTGTCGGCCGCTCTCTGGCCTCTCTTCCAGAAGAATAAATTTACTGGGATCGATTCAGCTGTAAGGACTGAATTCATTCCTGTCTCAAAGCGTAACACAATTGCAATAAAGGAAATTTGGAGATTGATTCCTAATTGATTAAATTAATTTACCTGCGATAGCCCTACCACTGATAAATTAAATCAACTTAGTTTACCAAAGTTGGGCTGAATCCCGGTAAAACCACAGATCGGTGGATAATTGCTAGCACCCTCCACCAATACTCCATACATGGAAGGGCAAGACAGAGATGGACAAAACACATTTTTCTTCACTAAGCATACTCTCAGCTGGCTAGCTGCAGTTCATCTGTGAAGGCAAACATCATTCAATGGACATCATGCAGATGCTTCACAAGCTTAGGTCAAAAATAGGCATCACTGGTTGTACACAAATTCAAAACATCTCGTAGCCCTCACATTAGTACTACTCAGACTGTGTCTGCATCTCATTTTCACAAACATTTTTTTTTTTTAAAGCGGGAGAAACATGCCCAAATCTAAGCTAAATACTTTAAAATTCACTGAGTGTTTGAAATCCAGACATACATTCATTTCCACACTTTACAGATGTTCCCTCTCTATGTTACAGTCATGCAACAGGCCTGACTGTTGGATGCTTTAGGTGCTCGCATTCACATTTTGCACTTGAGCCCAAATTTCAGTCTTCTGTGCATATACTTCGCTGCCTCTCGAAGTTTCCTGCAAATGACATATCCCAAGCAGCTGGCTATGTAATGCATAAACCAAGCATACACCAACTCATCAGCTGGAAACAACCAGATCTCCTTCTGTTCCTCCTTTGCACTAGTTGGTCACAGGCTGACTAAGGCACCAATGTAGTGCAGCCATGAAAAAAGCCGACCGTAATCCTAAAATGTATTCCTGTTAGGCCCTAGGGAATATTAATATCCCTGCTCCAAATACTGTTGGCTTTCATCTGGAGTATTGTATGCAATTCTGGTCATGCATTTCAAGAGAGATTAATCCGAAGTGGAACATATGCAGAGAACAACCACTAGGATGATCAGAAAACGAGCGAACCTATTTTACAAGAGGCTGCAATTATGTGGTTTGTTAAGCTTAATTAAAAACAAACAAAAACTGTTGAGTGAGGGGAGAGAGTGGGAAAAGGTTTGTACGTATATCAGAAGAGAAGGGTAGAGAGAGAGAGGGAGAGAGGGAGAGAGGGAGAGAAAACATAAGGAAAAATTATTTATCCTACACAAGAATACAACTGGGATTAATTGGCCATAAATAAATTCAGGCTGAAAGGAAGCTTCCCAGCCACCACAGCAGAAAGTTTAGGAACAACCTTCAGATTATAACAGCAATAATACAAACCTTCAAATAAACTTGATGAAAAAGCTATTTCAAAGACCAGGCTTCACCAGCCAGTTTATAAGTACATTTAGCCCGTCCCTGATGAAGGACATGACCAGACCTGAAGATACACAGAAAGGTCCCATCTTATTCATACGTTTATCGCTTGGACCCCACGGTTAAAGGTGTCATTTTAACAGCCAGGATCATTAGCTGCCAGGTCCCAAATATGAATCAAAATTGTCCTATCAGATTTTGCATGTTGTCTACAAATTAGAAAGATGACCCTAGATGAATATGTGCAAGCGAACAGAAACGCTATTTTTAGACTCCGAGTTTATGTACAACAGCCAAAGAAAACTACCTCAAACTCTAGCGCTGATTTACAGAAGGAAACCCCCAAAATAATATATTTTTGTTTGTTTGTTCATTTTCAGTGAGCAGTTGAAGCTCAAGAGCAAAGCCAATGATAGGTCTTGAGCTGATAAACCAAGCTACGTTTCAAATTCTCTGCCACCAGTTCTTAGACAGTTAAAATCAGTTAAGCAAGCAGGAGAATGAGGGCTGAGCACATAGG
>NW_009648822.1:726113-727643 GCF_000708025.1 Charadrius vociferus
GGAAAGAGAACACATATATAAATTCTTGTGGTAAGATTGTCTTGTTTTTTTCTTGCAAACTGGTGTTTTGTTTTGTTTTTTTTTCCAAGTCTTCAGCTAACAGAAAAATTGTAAAGATATTGCTTTGTGATCATCTCTGAAAGTGTGGAATAATTCAAAATTCATTTTGACAATTTGTTAGCTGTTGTAGTTCAGATATAATGAAGACATAAGATCTCACTATCTTGCACACTATGCATGCAGAATTATGCAAATTAACGACATATCAGTCTAAGTCACAGTTTCACCATTGAAGATTTTTTCCCCACCTGCCTTTTGATAGCTTTTTTTTTAAGTGTACGTGTTCTTATTCCTTTTATTGATCTACCTCCAAAGATTTGATGTCTTGGATAGTTATTTTCTGATTTTGTTTTTTTTTAGCATCTCTTTTGGGAACTTTTTACTGTTTAGTTCAATAACTCATACGAAAAAAAGCACTAAATCCTTACATATTGAGGCTTTTTCACTCTAAACACAAAGCTGATACTGATGTGAGAGTTCAAGAGTAGGATACCCTGTGCAAACTCTTTGCTGTGAATGTCACACCCACCAATGCCAATAGGGGTTATACATTCATAAATCAAAGCCTGTTTAAAGCCTTCACTTGGATACAGTCCCTTAAAATTGATTGCGCTTAACAAGATGTTTACGTTACAAGTGTCGTTATCAATGAGCTTACAGGTTAAATGTTTCATTCTTCAAATTGCTATAATAAAATGTATAGAAACGTGAGGGTTTTGGGTTTTTTTTTTTGAAGCAGAAAGGTTATTTCAATAGAGCAACAACTAGAGACAGGAGAAAATGCTGACAAAGTTTTCCTTTTTGAAACAAAGCATATTCTGTCCCAATATCAAATTATATAGCAAGTTTCTGTACGCATCCTGAATATACAATTCCCATCCATAGCAGCTCTGCTGCTTAAGATCCTGGAAAAAACGCTGTTACTTACAGTTTTACAGGGGGACCTTACCTGTCCTGTCAGGATGCAGGACATCTGATCCCATCACTTATGCTTTAGTCCACATAAATGAGCATAAATGCTTTCCAGCCTTCCTCAACTGATTGCATTAAATGCAGGCTGAGTTCAGGAAAATAATAATAATAATAAAAAAGTGTAAAGCACAGCTGATTGTATAAAGATTTCATTGTTTCCTTATTTCATAACAGAAGCTGCCCCCGTGCATGGACTGTGTGTAGTGTACAGATTCTGTCACTTGCCTGTGTGTCAAGTGTAGAGCATCCATCTGTTGGGATTTGTGCTGCTCTCACAAGCAAGTCTTTGCACACTTCTTGGGTACCTGCAAATTTAGGGAAAAGGCCCTAAGTTTGACACAATGGGCCAAGGGGCGAAGGAAAAAAACAACACAATAAGCAGAAACCCACCAGTGAAACAAGACAACAGTAGAAAATCAGGTGAAAGTCTACAACTGGAAAGACAAAAGCCCTTCCCCAACAATTAATAACATATTCAGGTGATTTTTTTTTTTTTTT
>NW_009648822.1:727760-767481 GCF_000708025.1 Charadrius vociferus
GCCAGAGCAGGGGCACCTCCAGCAGTGGCACAGGACGGCGTCCAGGCGGGTTTGGGATGGCTCCAGAGGGGGAGACTCCCCCACCTCTCTGGGCAGCCTGTGCCACTGCTCTGCCGCCCTCACAGCAGAGAAGGCCCTCCTCAGGTTGAGATGGAATGTCCTATGTTGAAGTCTGTGCCTGTTCCCTCTTGTCCTGTCACTGGGCACCACTGAAACAGACTGTCCCCATCCCCCTGGCACCCGCCCTTGAAGGATTTAACAGCATTGATAAGATCCCCCCTCAGTCTTCTCTTCTCCAGACTGAACAGCCCCAAGTCTCTCAGCCTTTCCTCATAACAAAGATGCTCCAATCCTTTATTCATCTTCGTAGTCCTTTGCTGGACCCTCTCCAGAAGTTCCCTGTCCTCCTTGAACTGGGGAGCCCAGACCTGGACACAGTACTCCAGATACCTTTGAAGGTGTTTGCTCAGACATCTGACATGGGACAGCTGCCTGACATGACACCTGCCGTACACACACCTACCCCGGTCTTTCTGCTTCTTTGTGTGTCAATGTGAGCCCCGTTACTCCATGGCCACCTCATACGCTACCCAGAATTTACCATTCTGTGGCAGTATCCTGGATATGCATTGCAACACAGTCTCAGAGGATATTTACAGAAATCCTTATCCAGAAAGAGTTATGGGTGGCAAAACTAGGAAGGTTTGGTTTTGGTTTTCTTGGGGTTGGGCTGGGGTGTGATTTCTCCTTAGACAGCAAAGCTTGAACGTACATCCCAAAGACAGAGGACTGTAAATCCAGTCTCATCTTCTCTTTTAGTGGCCATCATCAATGCTTTCCATCCTTCTAACCCCTTCCTACCTTGTTGCTTTCCTTTATTTGCTCCAGTCCCTCTCCTCGGTTTCCTCCATATTTCACCTGCCTGGACCTTCTCCAGCACAGCTTTCACCATATTTCTCTGTTACATCCTTTTGCCAGGGCTGAAGGCTTTTTTCATTGCAGCTGTTGCTAAAACATCTTGTTGGGTTATGGCTGGCAGAGGTGATGGGGGGTCCTCCCAAACACTCTTCTGTGCAGGGTACCCCCATAAGAGCACAAAATCGATCTCAAAAAGTGGGATCAATGATAGAAAATTAGGGAGGTTCCCTGATTCATCTTGAAGTATTTTTTTTTGGGGTGGAGGATTAAATAGAGATTGAGTCTGAGATTTTACGAAGTTTGTATCTAATAGCAGATAATCTCACGGTTATCAGAGGAAGGATCTCCCAAGGCAGGGAGCACCCTCTGTTATGCACTCTACAGAGCGGGTGCAGACAAGAACTTTCTCAAGAGGGTCCACCATAACCTATTGAAGAGCTGCTCACATTCCCAGCTGTGCCCAAAATCAGGGAAATTTCTAACACTTTGTTCAACGGGGGCATAGAAGAGCTTCTTCCCTGAGGCCACACTATGCTGCTGTTAAAGTTTACACTGATTTTCCCCAGTTTGCATAGTGTCGGTGTCCTGCATTTCTGCCCAAGAGGTCCTGTGCAGGAGTACCGGGCAGCACAGGTACCAGGCTCTGCACACCCGATGCCCACGGCACTGGGGATGCGACCCCACAGATCTCCTGTTGGCCCTCTGCTTCCTGCCGCTGGGCAGCCAAAGAGGTACCAAGACCTGCAGCGGAACCCTGGTACTCTGTTCACTGCCAAAAAGATGCTCGTTTTGTTGAATTAAAACCAGCTAAGGAATCTTACACTTAAAATTCGTTACACGTATCTAAGTCACCTGCCACTGAATCAAGACAGCTTTGCAAATTTTTGGAAATTAGATGTCACGTCTTTTGATGGCAGTTTTCTAGAGATGTAAATGGATTATTATAAAGCTGTGAGTTATTTATAGGAAAAAAAATAAAATCCTCTGCTTTGCAACCTATGCATTTGTGCCTGCGTCTGCCCTTTTTCGCTTTCTGAAGAGCTGGAATGCAACTCTGAATGCCAGAGCACACACTTTCCTTTGCAGATTGGCTTACCAGCGATTAAGCATGCCTCTATAACCCCCGTGTAAGAAGTTACTTAACCTGTGATTTATATCGGGGCAGTAAAGGCAAGAAATGGAATAAGGTGGTACCTTCAAGTGAAGACACAGGAAGAAAATACAGTCGGTGTTGGCAAGACAGGGCAGCACAAGCCAGCTTTCCATTTAAAAAATATCATTAAAGAATTATATTCAAAAGTACGGAATAATGTGAAATATTTAGGATAAAATGTACAACATAACAAGTGTCCAGTGCTCCTGGTGGTTGACCAGTTTTCCCATGACTAACTGAAAGGAAAGCAAAAAGGAGAAAAACCTAACGTCTCTCCTCAGAAACTGAGTCAGAGTTTTTCACTGATTTTCCATAGTTCATGGCTCAGTCAGTCCAGAAAAGAAAAAAAAAAAAAAGAAGAAAAAATAGTATCATGCAATTTCAAGCACCTGGCTGATTTGAATGAATCCAGCTAAGAAAATCAAAACATGTACTGCGAAAAGTAGTGGTGACATTTTTGCTGACATCCTGATCTCTCTCCCTAAGCATTTATACCTTGATCATTCCTGATAGCCTGGATGATTTTCTGTGCTAACTTCAACATTTTCACACAAACGGCAAATTTAAATAGACAATGCATTTTCACTGGAGCTATAAAACCACAAAAAGCAAATTGTGAGACTTTCCAGTTTTACTGGAAATAGGCTGCCTTCTGGGAACAAGACACGTCAAAGAATGATACTTGCTTTTTTGCGAGATATAGAATGACCAAAAGCAGTGGATAGTTTAATGTAACAGATTGTACAGCTCTGCTTGTTTTCACTCTTAGACAATACTATGGCAGAGCTTTTACAAACAGTTAACGCTATTGATATTTTAACCATTATAATATGCATGTTACAGAAATTAAAATTATGGCATAAAGGATGCTAAGAAAGTTCACAGTTTTAGCATTCCAGGGGTGAAATAGGTTGTATTCTCTTGTATCTTAGCAATGACCACTACAAGTTTATAAAACAACTTCATCATCAGTTAAATAAACCTTTCCCTCACATTACTGTTACATTTCTGAGGACTTATAGATATATGTATGGGTGCTGTTTTTAAAATGTTTATGTAATGGTGTATTTAGAAATGAGCTCCTTTTTAGCAAATAAGTGTTAGTGAGCCTGTCAAAACACTGTTAGTTCTTTTACGGTTACTTGTATTTAATTTCCTACCTGCTACAATAAAAAAAATTTAAATGATATGGCAAATAGCTAGTGATTTCTCTACAGGGTTTATAACACTGCTTTGTTAGCGTAGCCTACAGTTTATCATGCAGCTGAGGTTATTCTCCATTCTTTCAGTTAAAAAAAAAAAAAAAAAAGAAAAAGTAACCAAAATAACTTTCCTTCCAAATTCCTGGCTGCCCCAAATGCTAAAAGCCAATGATGTGTAGGAATTAAAAAAAAAAAAAAAAAAAAAAAAAAAGGAAAAAATCCCTCATAACTCCTTGCCTGATAAATGATAGGGAAAGTTTGACAGATCAGAACGATACGAAGCAGCCTAAAACATTTGGCACAATGTGCGTCTGGCATACAGAGACTGCCTGTCAAATGCCTATGACTCCATACAGCAGCTAGGGACCCTATGGAGCAGCAGATGGACCATTAAGGTAGTATTAATGTAGATGCCATCAGTTTTCAGTTCTGACTGGGACATACTCTTTAGAACTATGAGCAGCTGCTGCCATTTATTGTGACAGCTTCCTGCTAACTTTTGCCAACTGGCACAATCTGACTCTTTGTACCTGAGCTATTAAATGTGTGACTTCCACCGTTTTATTCCTCCAGAGAACTCTTTTAATAATCCTCTGAAGAAGGAACGAGGCATTTATCACCAAAGTGAATACACATACCATACAGTTCTATTGTCCTTCTGCACTGCTGCAGATTTTACATCGGGAGTAAACATAAGCAAGCTTCCCATGCCTTACACAGTCCCCGAAACAGGCAAAAGTGGTGAGTTTTTAGACTGTATTTAAATGTACTGCATTTCAACTACTGTGTTAGATTGCTGGCTTACCTTGAAATCTTTGCTCTTTAATGAACAATTCAGCTGGAAAAAAAAAAAAAAAAAAAAAGGAAAAAAAATGCATATTTCATTATACACAATAAGGAAAGCACTTTCTTTTAAACTACAATTCTTTGCATCAATGAGCATAGGTCAATATTACAATTATAAAGGGATTTTTTGAACACCCGCTGCTCTACTTAATATCTAAACACTCCTTTTGTAGCAAGCAATTCTGTCCATTCTTGTAATGTCTTTACTGCATAGCAGGAACAATGCATTATAAATGATAAGTGATCATGTATTTGTTATCACCTGCACTATAATTTTAGCAAAATATGCAACAATACTACTGGCAGAAAAAAAAAAAACCACACACCCTGTTGTACATGTCTTTGATCCAGCTAGACTTCTAGGGATACATTACATCATTTGATTGTGCCAAACAAGAAAGCTAACAGTACAGCGCAGCATAAGGTTTGACATACAATAAGAACTGCAGCTAGTCATTATAAAAAATGGCTGGCAGACATTCATTATGCTGAGCTAACATATTTTCTGCTTCAAATCTTCCTGCAATCTGACTAATAATGTATGCATGGACTTCTACTGCAGATCTCCATTGCTTGATGCTACACTACCCATGTATACATTTATAATCTCCCCCCAAAAAATCGAAATGAGCCAAAAAAAACTTTTAAAAATAGGCTGTGCTGATATGTGCAATGAGAAGCATGCACACGATTGAAGCTACAGAGGATGAAAGTGTTGAGCCTGCACATAATGGGAAAATTATAAATTAAACATAACTTACCATTAATAGAAATCACTTGCCCTTTGTATGAGCAGAAAACATTTGAAATAATATTAGTAGTTCGAATAGAAAATTCCAGAGAAAATAAATCCTGCGTTTGGAACGATTTTACTTCAAATATAAATTAATTAACTTTTATGTAAGCATGCAGTATGCACCACATATTTCCAGGTTTTCTATATTAGATTTCTTTTTGGCTACATTTTATGGTTTCATTACACATCCTTTCAGTGAAGGTTACCCTAAAATTGTCAGTCTTTTGATCTGTGTCAGAGTTCAAGCAATTGTCCAGAGCATGCAGAATAATACCGATCCTAGGAAGTCAGGAGGATGCAGAGTAATGCATGTAGAGTAATACCAACCCTAGAAAGTCAGAAGGAATTAAGAAAATCTCAGCATTTAGTAGGATTATGCACTTACACCCCGATTTTAACAATATACTCAAAAGTAAATAGCATATGGTTAAATCTCAGAAGATATAATGGCCCTAAGAATGACGAACTGGAAAAGCATCTGAGTTCAAGGAAGACCTTTAAAATACATTCAGCTTCAAAAGCTTGCTCAAGTTCCACTGAAACGAGTATGCTTATTAAAAAAAAACAAACCCCAACCCCAAAACAACGACAACAAAAAAAAAACCCACCATGTAAAGCATATGCTTAAATGTTGTTCTGGATGAAAACCTGAGGTGGAAGGTGGTGGGGAGGGAAGGAGAAGGGGAAGCAGAGGAGGGAGGGAGTTAAAGTCTATGGAAACCTACATGCACTGAGTACATAGGCATCATAGGTATTTATTTTACCCAGTTAAGAACAAGCTAAATGAAATGGTACATAACATTCCACTTAAGTTTAGTAAATGTCCATTCAACCTTCACGGACTTAATGTGGCAGGTAACTCACATGTATAGCAAACTGCCCATCCAGTATCAGAGTAATACTTCCCAATTTTACTAACTGTACTTACAACAGACCTTCTTAGACAATATTATTCATAATCCACTCATTTTCAGGTGTGTCACGGAAAAATCCATTTCTTTTCTTTCCGTAGACTGTACAAATAGGTAATATCTATATTTATGTAAACTAATCCATAAACAGAGAATGTTGTTCAAGACCTCAGACTGGAGAACTACCTGTTTGAGACTATGAATGTATCTATGTGGAGACAGGGGAAGACTCGGTCAGCTGATGTGGCTTCCAAAGCCATCATAGGCATTGAGGAATCGCACACATGGAAGTGGTTCTTCCAGCAATATTCTAACATAAACTACATAGAATCATAGAATCATTTAGGCTGGAAAAGGCCTATAAGATCATCGAGCCCTGAGCTCTTCCATTTTAAATTCTTTGCATGTACCCTTCAGGGCAAGGTAATGTGGCACCAACTGTTTATAAACCTTCTGCAGGCTACATAGATATTACTTTTCTACTTGATTACTGCAGTTTTTATATTCTATATGGTACAGTACTCTAAACTAGGCACAAGGATAAAAGTGACGCCATGTAAGAACTCAATTCAGGTTTTGAAGCCAAGTACAAGACTACTTCCAGGTTATAAACTCGGCTCAAATTATGGAACGCTTTGCTGCCAGGAGAAGTATGTGCGGTCTGATTTCAGACCTAAGAAAGAAGGAACTGCCTAGTAGAGTTTTACATTGTCGGAATTTCTAGACAACATTTCTTCCACAAAGATAAAAGATGAAAGTGCGTGAGTCAAGTTTTGACTTCAGCTATTTCTTCCTGAGCAGTCACACCAAATAAATGCTGCAATAATTACATAGGCTTTAAGATGGAGTAACATTTTTAGTCTATGAATTTAGAAAACAGTTTACCACGTGGCTTGCAAATTGAAGGAGGGGAGAAGTGGAGGAATTACAGTTAATTTAGGAAATAATTGTTATCAAAACTTTAGATGATTTTAGATTGATAAAAAAAAATAGCTGAAAACAACATGTTCCACCCATAATCCCAATGGCTGTAAATTTTTGATATATTAAAATACTTAATGTTTGTTTCCTTAGTGAGTATTTGCATAATTATTCCATGGAGCACGCTGCTATAAAAGACAATGCATACCAACAGAACCTTTGGAAACATTTCGAAAGAAAGGGGATATTTACATATATCAAAGAATTTTCCTCATTTTACTCCCTTTCCTGACTATTTTGTTTTTGTTTTTTTTCAGTCTGAATACAAACGTTATATTTGACAGTTTTTTCTAAGGTCGCCTATCTTGTAGTCTTTAAAATGTGCTGAGACTATAGACTCAACTTAATTCCAAAAGGAAGAAGTTCACAGTATAAAATTACCATCACAAGCAACCCGAACCGACGCCCGTATCAGCAATTCCCAGCACAACAGGCAAGCACTGAGCTGTCAGTGGGACAAAACAGCCTTCTGGCCTTTCTAGCTCAAAGGTTGAAATATATTGGCAAAGCAGTGTGAAAAAACTCCACATTTGTTAAGTACAGAAGAATGGGTCAGACTGAAGAGGTCCATCCAGACCAATATCCAGACTCTCGCCGTGGCCAAAAGCGGGTGCCTGAGGAATGAGGGAAAGCACACGATGATATTTCCTTCTGCAAACTCTCATGGGAGTTTCAGTATAGGGAATATCCAAGAAAGAATTGTCATTCTGCTTAACAGCCCTCAATGAAAATTTCTTTAATGAATTTGTGTAATTGCTTTTTATCAAATTTTCATTTCCACATGGCATTTTGGGAAAAAAACAAAACAAAACAAAACAAACCAACAAAAAGTCTCACTCTATGTTGTACAGAAAATGTATTCCATTTTTGTTTTTGTCTTTTGAAGTGTTAGCTGCTAATTTCATTCTAGTACTCCTGGCCTGTATATTTATACAAAATACAATAGATAAGTTTCCATTTACCATGACATTCATGCTTCTGTCATTCCTTGACCACGTCTTTTCCTCTTTTAACCTGTTTGCAGTGGGTCTTCATTCTCTGTACTGCACAACCTTGTCCAATTTGCAAATTCTAAACCTACCAACAGGGAACTGATCTGGATGAAAATGAACCCAGAAAACAAGCGAATTAAAAACAAATGTGGCATTATTATTTTGCAGATGCGTGGTTCCTGGTCCAGCCGATGACATGACTGGATAAATGTCGGCACCAAGACAAATGCTGCAAAGGGACCTCATGGTTAGGTGGCAAAGGGGCAGGACACCCTTTAAACAACAGCCCACCTGTACGGAAAGTTGTGTTAATCAGCACAGGGTAAAGCACAGCTGTTGCATCCTGCCAGCGTGCTGCAAGGTTTTCTTTAGACTATGTTTCTCCCTGACTTGGAGCCTTGTTCGGAGGAGCGAGACATGGCTTCGGCTCTCAGGCAGGCATAGCACTTCTCTTTCCAACAGAGGATGAAGTCCTCCACCAGCACTCAGGATCCTCTCTGCGCTGCCACACATAAATGATTAGAATATAAACTTCATAATGCAAACAACAAACGATGCGCTTCGCTCTCCTTCCACCCTCTAGAAACAAAAGAATGTCGCGTCTTTTATTTCCACCCTCCCCAACCGGCAAATAGAGTTCAAAGACTTACAGGTGCTTTAAAAAAAAAATACCTGCTTTTCATCAATGTGCATATTTTACCAGTTTCAAAAGCATATTAATATCCTTTGTGACTTCAGTTAAAGTAAACAGAAATAATTGGAAAGGTGACAGATAAATTATTAGAAGACAGTATTTAAGATTTGCAATACAAACTAAGCACAAAAGAAGGTAGAAATTCTTCGCCGTTAAATAATTTAAAAGAAAGTAACACTTTTGCCTCAGCAGGGATTGTTAGTTTAGGATAAGATTTTTTATATATATGTATATATATGCTTTTTAAGAACACTGTGTCTTCATTTTGTCCTAAGCCACACATACAACTATTTATTATGGTCTAAATTTTAACAGAAAGAATTACAGAGGTTAATATGTAGAGCCTTGAAATAGCTGGGTCTAACCATTATTAATGCAATGTTTTCCTGTAAACCGTACATTATACCAGGCTGATACTTATCTCTGTATTAATGACTGTACATTAGATTGGATGAATGCAATTACTGTAAGGTAACTGTTTCAAACAATACCCAAATAAGAACTACAAAATTAATTGAAATCTTAAGAGTCTTTTGTGCACTTAAAGTGTATTTTTCTCCTTAGAAATCCTTTACCATTTCGAAAGGCAAAGGATTCTCCTTCTTGTTTTGAGGACCAAACCACCTTTATGAATTCTTTCTTCTACAATTAAGTGGATACAACTGAAGAAAATCTATGGGAAGAGGTAGCAAAGGCATGCAATAGAGCTTTAATAAATACTAACAATTGAGACTGAGTATATTGGTACCTATAAATGAGCATGTATTCAACTGGAAAATATTAGATTAAGGCAATTTGCAAAAATAAGCTTCCTGGTTATTTTTTTACCTGAAGTTATGTCCCTTCCCTCAAGCAGAAACCATATTTTGCAAAGGACGTATCTCTTGACATACATGATAACTACAGATGGCACAGAAACACCTGGAACAAATAAATAAAATGCATTCCTCTGCTCGAGGTAAAGCATCCCATCTCATAATATGAAAGCCTGCGACACGAATTTGGACACCCTAATGTCACGTATTACATATATTATCTCTGCGCTGGCTCTGCTCATCAGTTGTGTTTGTTGTCAGAGGCTGTGCTCCAAAAACAAAGGCAGTGGGGGCGTGTGGAACTGTGCGACACCTCCTCGGTGGAGGAACAGGCACGTCACATACCTGCAGCTTCAGCTGCGGAAAGCCACCAAGCTGTGCCATGTCACCGCTACCTTCTGCAACACCTCAGTTCAAAGAAAGGTGTGTGACGTGCCTGCCTCTCACTTCAAAGACACGTATGCCGCCTGGCAAAAACTGCTGCAAGCCCTTCTCGTGTTTTGGATCAGCATTTCATATTTGGGTTTTTTATTCCTTCTCCCACATGGTGCTAATAAATGGATGAAAATCGTTTCCATTTTACACACCCTGAAAGCATCAGATTTCAAAAGATAGTGTCAGACCTGTCACCTTGCATGTATATGCATTTTTGACTATTCACACTGAGCTTGGCTTTTGCATTTCGTAGTGTTGAGCTGGCACTTTTGAGAACACACTTTCTTTAAGTAGTATTGAACACAGGCATGCAGGATTGTGCAACGTGGTCTGATACACGGATTTTTATTTTGTGGAAACTCATTGCGAGATTACCCAAAATCTGCAAGGCAATGGAGCAAGCCTCCTACCAGTAAAATTAGTGATGCTGCACTAAAGGCAATAAAGCAAAATTGATTTACATGACTTGAGTATCTCATATGTTCCTTTGCATTATGCGTTTACGGTGAACCTGCAATCAGTCCGCATTTACAGGACGGTCTGGACTTTCATGTCTAAAGTACCTTATTTCTGAAAGAAAAACCTCCTCATGGACATTTTTGCATCTGAGATGAAAATATAAGATCTCCATTTGGACAATATTTTCATCATGGAAGATACTCAAGCACCTTAAGTTAATATTTTAGGAAACAGCTTAAGTGCCACTTGTCTGAGATACACACAAATGAACTAGAAAATGGGACTGTAATCTAAAGGACATTGTATACATTTGTAAATGTTAATATTTCTTCTTATTATCGCTTTTATCAGTCAAACTTCTGAACCAGTGAATAACATCTAAGAAGATCTTCGCTTACCATCAACATTGGAATTCTCTCTGAATCTGAGAAATTATATATTTCCCAACAGAATGCTTTTCTGAGACACTTTCTACCCACTGCAGAAAGACAGACAATCACACAGCACTTCAAATGGTGGCTCTTGACAAATTTCCTGGCCAATGTGTAGTTAATGGAATGGTTTTCACAAGGAGGACTTCCTGGGAAACACAGGTTTCCAGGTTTCAAAAATACATGCCCTTGAAAAAGAGAGGCAGGTTTGTACAGAGAAACTAGATGATGTAAATAGTCACACAAACAAGTTACTGTGGGGTAACTTCAGGCTGGAATTACACCAAGACAACTACCTGTATGCAAGTTTTTTACCCCATCATAAATACCATTTATTTTACCATGTAGGTTTATGAGCAGGTACTTCGGTTCATCTGGTGCACTACAGTACCACATTGTTCCATATTCTTACACACTTGTTCGTACCCCTAAATTATGTTACCTTAATAAGACTGCTTCTGAAATCCTGTTTGGTCTTTCTCCTTTATGATTTTCTTTAATTTCACAATTCTTTTAATAGAATTTCTAAACATTTCTAACAATTTGTTTAATTTCAAAAGATTTTTTTCTACTGTGTCTCTTTTGCTATGCCTTGTTAGTTGGGCAGTACCTGCAACATGACTTACGTCACACATAGGTCCCCATCTAAGAGTGAAAAAATTGAGCAACGCCACTTCTACATGGTATTAGTACCATTCTTTTACCAAAGTGAAACCTCTGCCAAGGGTAAAGAGCTCTAGTCAATGTTCAGACAGAGGTTATACTACTTTACCCATTTACCATGAACTAGATTCTTGATTTCTTATGCAGAGGATACCAATCAGCTAGAAACCGAGAACACTTCAGAATGACAGGTGATATAATTTCTGCGTGCCATTACATACCTGTCCTCTACAACAGAGAACTGGAAATACAGATATCCATATTTATTCTTCATAGGGAAAACAGGAACAAAGCTTAGACCTCCTGGGAGCTGCAGCTACCTAGATCTTCTGAGGAGTTGGTTTTGGTTTTGTTTTTGCATGGGCCAAATCCAACTTTCACACACATCAATAAATAGAGACTCTCACTGAACTCGGTGGGATTTATTTTGCCGTTGATATTTACGTTAATTCAGTTTGTACAAGCTGGCAAATTTCAAAGGCTTTAGGCTAGTTATTTTTATATATACTGCTTTAATAACGTCAAGTAACTGAACAACTGCATTCTTATTGCTCCAGACCCCCCATCAGCTCATAATCCTTCTACTATTAATTCAGCAATAGCTCTCACAGGATTCCTGCAACACCCGAAACTTCTGTTGTTGCCTTCACAATAGTTTGTCCATTTCTTTCTGCCTAAGAGCACCCTTTCTTGAAGGGACTTATTTCTTTGCTGTTTTCAATTGAAACTGAGCTGAACTCTCTTGCAATGGAAGATGCAGTCCTGTACCTTATGTGATATCCTTTGGCTCTCAAAAAATAGAAAGAATTCTTAATCCTAAATTTGTAGTTCTATTCTTACACAATAAAAATATTCTCTCAGCAATAATATTACATCAAGTTTATTGCCACTATCATAAGAGTCAAAGCAAATCCATTTTTCAAAATGTACACACTTAAGCCATACTAATTCTAAAATTGTTTAAACCTGAGAAAACCAAAAGTTGGTCAACTTCCCTTTTTCACTAACAGATATAACATATGGGTCAAAAATATCAGTAAACTAGATTGAAGAGCTGTGAACATATACTTATAGAATATATAGATGTAGAAATTTCTTATATAAATACAATAAGATAAAGGCAAGTGAGCAAGCCAGCAATTCTCCAGAGAGCAAGAAAGCACAGTTAGGTAAATATGAGCATAGAGAATCCAAACATAATTTCATCCTGTCATTCATAGAAAGACTAAAATGTAGGCATGGAATCAGACAAGACTTATTCATACGAAATAATTTTACTAAAGATCTGGTTAGCTGCAATCAACTTATCATTCCTGTGAGGCAGAAATCTGACCAGTGTTCTCCAGGGAGAAGGAAAATTTAGGGGAAGCTTGCCGTAACCTCACATATTTTCTCCCTAGACCTTCTGGGGCACAGGCAAGAAAGAGCAACAAGAAAAAATCTGGTATTCTCACATCTCAAATTACTTGTGGTGACTCTCTGAATTTTAGGTACCTCTTAGATTTCCATAAAAAAGGCTGAGTATCTCAAATTCTGTACCTATCTGCCAAACATTTAGAAATAAAGTTGATATACTTTATTTAAAAAAAAAAAATTACATAGAATAATTATGGATTTACTAAGCCAAGGCAGTTTTGAGATGACAAAGATGCATTAATAAGCTTACACAATTAGTGACCATTTCAAGTGAACAGCTTTTGCTTGTATAAATGTCTTTTCTTCATAACCACAAAATATATCTGAAGAGATTGTCAAAGACAACCTTTATGTACCTCAATGCACTACAGCCAACCTCATATCAACAAAGCTATTTTTTCAGCATTTCTGCAGCACCAAGTGCTTAGGGTCAGAAACTCAAACTCATTAATTTAACAAAAAGACAATAATCTTTATTAAAAACTGTACAGCTTTAGGAAGCCTACTTTGTCCAAAAGCAACACACCCATATCTAACCTCTTAATTATATTCTGTAGCTCAACATGGGCAGCCATATGAAATCTTAAATTTATCAATATTTTTCTCCATTTTCCTTGTATAATCCAAAAAGCTGATACATTCATTCTTTGTGCCCACAAACACTAAGGAAGCTGGACGATGTCATTGTCAGTCCTCTCTTAATCATGTCCGAAGGGTCAAAGTGATTGGGGGAGGTTTCTTCCTTCCTAAAACAGGAATTAAAAGTTAATCCTATCTTCAAATAGGGTAGACAAGAGGATCAAGGGAACTAAAAGCTGGTCATCCACATCTTGATTCCTGTGAAGGTGAGAGACCCAACCTTCTTGTAGGTCATTTCCAAATATATTAAGGATGTGAAGGTAATTGGGAGTGTCAACATGGATTTATCAAGGGGAAATCATGCTTGACTTACCTGGTAGGCTTCTACAAGGAAATGACTGGGTTGGTAGATGCGTGGAGAGTAGAGGACATCGCCTATCTTGACTTTTGCAAGGCTCTCAACTTGTCTAACATCTCCATAGGCAAACTGATGAAGTAAGTATAGACTATGTAAATGGACAGCGAAGTGGACTGAGAGCTGGTTGAACTGATGAGCTTAAAGTGTGATCAGCAGCACGAAGTACAGCTTGTGAATTTTATCCAAGGAAAATGTGAAGTCCTGCATGTAAGGATGAATAACACGAAGCACCAGTACAGGCTGGGTGCTGACCAGTGGAAA
Organism: Charadrius vociferus; assembly: GCF_000708025.1. Classification (NCBI taxonomy): domain Eukaryota; kingdom Metazoa; phylum Chordata; class Aves; order Charadriiformes; family Charadriidae; genus Charadrius; species Charadrius vociferus. Next base: position 741,731 of record NW_009648822.1, read on the forward strand.
GCAGCTTAGAAGAGAAGGAGCTGAGGGTTGGTATGCACAACAAATTGACCATGAGCTGGCAGTAAGCCCTCACAGCAAGGGTCAACGTCCTCCTGTGCTTTGTTAGGCAAAGAGTTACTAACAGGTTGAGGGAGGTCATCCTTGCCCTCTGCTCAGCACTGGTGAGACACACCTGGAGAATTCTGTCCATTTCTGGGCTTTCCAGTACTAGAAAAACATGGGACATACTAGAGAAAAAGGCCACGAAGATGATTAAGTCACTGAAGTATCTTTCATTCAAGGACAGACTGAGAGAGCTAGAACTGTTCAGTCTAGGGAAAAGAAGGGTCAGGGGGATATTATTGGTGTTCACAAATACCTGGTGAAGTGCAGAAGACAGAGACAGAGTCTCCTCTGTAATGTCCAGTGACAGGACAAAAGGCAACGGGCATAAGCTGAAGTACAGTGAATCCCACCCGAACATAAGAAAAATCTTTTTTTAATATAAGGGTGGTCAAACATTGGTCCAAGTTGCCCAGAGACCTTGTAGAACCTCCAGCCTTGGAGGTAATCAAAACCTGACTGGACAGGGTCCTGGGCAACTTGCTGTAGTTGACCCTACTTTGAGTAGGAGGGTTGGACTCCGGGGTCTCCAGGGGTCCTTACCAGTCTCAACCTTTTTGTGATTCATATCTGTTAGGTACGAGATACTTTTGCTAAATTAGCAGATGTGCAATAAGAATTGAGAAATAAGATGAAGATATCTATTCAGGCAAAACACTGCAGAATAGAAATTGTATATCAGTAAATGTGCTTTTTGAGCATCTTCTACAAAAGCATGAAAACTTAAAAAATGTCGAGTTTAAGTGGGAAGGTGTTGCCTTTTGCACTCAAAGTCTGACATGAAATACAAAATATATTGTTACCTGTCCAAGTTATGTACACAGGTGGATTAGGCTTTTTCGCACAAGATCAATTATTTTGTATAAGTTTGTGTTTTTGTTTTTTTTTTTTAAAAGCTGAGAGTCCTGCCCTAGATACACCTGTATTACAGACTGTAGAATAGCATTCCTTTTAAGCAATAGTAACTTTGAGTGGGGTAAGAAGAGCACGGATAACCTTGGCTTTTGTTCCTCCTTGGTTTGGGCTCAGGTTTTTGAGACACGTTACCCACTGGGAATCCTTTCATTCTCCACAACTGGCAGGTATTCATACATTCAGAATTTAATAGAAAACAACAGAGACAAAGCGAGAACATACAAGTGACATTACAATCATGGGCTGAACAACATATTTATAAATTTTATAGTCAACACGACAGAAAACAGTGGAGAGTGTTTTTCTTTGCGTGGAGCCTATGCATTTTGCCTTCATAAGCTGCTATACAGGATATGAGAGAAATTATTAAGCACTACAGCTAATTAGTCCAACATTTTTTTCCAAGCTTAGTTTTATTAATACAGCTGAAACATTTAAATCCAGCAAAAGAAATGGGTAATGCTTTTTTCATACCATATTTCCCACAACACTTAGTTTCCCGCTGCAAATCATTAAACAGCCAACAGATGCATTTTGTTTTCTGCTTGCACATGTGCAAGCAATTCTTCTTGAAGGGCAAAAGTAACATTAGTTTGTGCTTCTATTACAGTTCATCATAATGTCATCACTGGAACTCCTGCCTCAAACTAAATGTTGTATTTTAAAATTAATTAATATTTTTTTTATTCTCACTGAGCATCTTTAGCTACACTTGCCAGCACCACAGTAAGTGGCATTCATCAAAAGATTTTTGGGAAGGTGGTTTAAAGTTCACAGTGCGAACAAGACAGTGACAGATTGTTCATAGAAAGTAACAACATAAGCCCTACAGACGATAAGGTGAAGACCTCGCGATTATTATCTTCCAGGAAACCACACAAGCCAGTCTTTGCTCTGGATCTGAGGCAAACACCAAGAAAGTTTTCTTTTTCCCTCCTCCCTCTCTTTTGTTTCGGTGGTGAAACGCAAAGCAAATATACTTCAGTGTCATGATTTTTTGTTGGCACCTTTCCATAGCCAATTCCATTCATGCAGAAAAGGGATGAAATTCCATCATTCGAGCATGACATCTCAAAATTCAAACTTAATGAGAGCTTTGGCAGCTTCTGTCGAAGGCAGACAGTGATTAACAAAACACTTCAGAGTACAAGGCACAGCAGTGCTCAAAGAAAACAGTGATGATCTCCACTTAATTGTAGAAAAGCCCAAAGCATCTGCCAGCAGAGGAGAGCTCGAGCCATAAGGAGCTATTGCTCAGATAGGCTGTCATCTCCAGAGATCAACAACCATATGCTCAGCTCAAGCGCAAACTCCAAAGAAGTTAATTTTCTGACAAAATACAGGGATAAATATGACATTCAAACAAGTGTGCTCACTCATCCTGAACACACGTTCATCTGCACGTATCAGATTTATGCATCATTTAAACAGAAGCAAATATAATTTGTTTGGAACACAAACATTACTGTATGAGCACAGGTATAATTAATCTTTGTCCGCTCCACAGGTTCTTGTGTTCCACTGGTTAATGCTTACAGTAAACTTTTGATGAATGAATACGATTACCTGTTGCACACTCTCTCACTATGCAAAATATCCACCGTGGTCTTTTCTGCTACCTAGGATGCGGACAGTTATCTCATTTTCAGCTGCAGCAATATATTTTTATCCTAGTTTTATGACAGTGTAAGGTTCATTTCTAAATGCCAAGGACAGGGACTTTGAATAAACTCAAACAGTAAGCAAGCTTATTTTAAGAAAATTATCATCTAAGCAAGCAGAGCTAGGAAAAGCTTAATTAGTCTACAGATATATTAACTCTTTTGTACTTATTTAGTGCCTCAGAGTCAAGGAATGGAAATACGTTATTAAAATGTATATGCCTGGCAGCAAGAAATTAACAGAAGGGAAAAGGTCAATCTAAAAGGGGAATGTACTAGAAAAACACATGTGGTTGAATATGAAGTTAAAAGTACTTTCAGTTTGTCAAGAAACTTTTTAATGCCCCTTCTTTTTTTAAACACTTACCTCAAATGCCCTTGTGTTATATCGAGTATGGCATATTCTGATTTTGTTCAAAAATAACTTCCCCAAACACCTAGGAGGCACCCTGTGTACTGACTGACACAGTACACAGGATCTTCTGAAGACAGGTCTTGCTAAAACAGTTCAGATGCCTACGTCTCTTACATGTCAGCATGTCATGTGCATCACATCTGCACGGGTCCCAATTATCCTAATTCTGTCCTGTGCTTGCCTGAATACCGCATTCAAACTCCCAGCCTTTAGTCCCTGTGCCCAGCTTTGGACCATGCATTAGACCTCCTGAAGGAGCAACGCTCGTGTTAAGGACAATTGTGAGGAAAAGGGAGATCAGCCAGTCATTCCATACACTATTTTCACAAGTTTCATCACTCAGTTTAACTGCGTTTCTGACAAAGAGGTGCAGAAAGTATGAGATGGTAATCCACTAAGTAGCTGAATTCAGCCTCATTGCCAAACAGATGTTTGTTTCCTTAATTGTGAGACAGCCTGAAGAAACCAGGACATTGCGGATACCTAAAACCACTAAAGAAAATAAAGCCTGTCCCTGGCAGCATCACTACATTGAAAGATTTGTGTTAAATGTAGAATAACAACGCTGTAAGCAGCAACAATGCAAAATAAAACGATAATCAACATGTATCCTTAAATGAGTGGAAATAGGATTGGCTGCAACTGGCAACGTTCTCATTTCATCTTCTTCTCTCGGTTTTTTTTTTTTTTTTTTTGGTGTTGATACTTCTTGGTAAGCTGCTAGAATACAGCAGTATCATAGAGGATGTGGAAACAGCTGAAGGCAGAAAAGGATCCCTCTCACTGCAGCAGGGTGAGTTGGAGCAGGGATTTACAGGGCACAAATGAAGAGGGGCACATGAACTCCACACACCGCTTTAGCAGCACAGAAAATACGGGCGGTTTGAAAAAACCCTGGTTGGCCAGACGTGGACAGGTTTAACAACGGGCTTTCGTAACCCGTGATTCAAGCACAGGTTTCATCCCTTTTCTTCCAGCAGTGACTGCAAAGCCATGAAGATTCCTCAGGAATTCCATGGGAAGTGCTACTTTCCACTGAGAGGAAAAAAAAATTCTCTCTCCATATTTAGAAAACTCTGGGCTGTATCTTTTATTTTGACTGAAAATATCATGTAATGTGAGTTCTGCTACATCTTCAGCTGCAACACACCCAGGACTGAATAGCATCAATATTTCCCTCATTTTGGGGGTGGACTACCTTGTGGAGTAACACCAACAGAGGAAAGGGTACTTCTCAGAGTCACTACGTATGAACAGCTCAGCTGAGACCCTCACAAAGGGCTCTGTTGTGCTATCTCACAGCACAGCAAATAAGGTACAAAATGAAAAAACCTCTGCCAACTGCACGGGAAATGCAGACGATGTCGTGCCATTGCTCTCACTGGACTCTTCATTACAGGCAGCACAGCCTACGAGAAGCAGAGCCAAAAAAAATCAGCCACACCCCTGAGCACAATAGCAAACAAACTCTTTTCAATAAAACTCCTTTGGAAAAAAAAAAAAAATAAAAAGAAGTCATTTTTAGCATGCAGATATTGCTGCACTGCCATCACCTAGAGATTCCTCGAGTAGGCTGTGGGATAAGAGAAATTTAATTTATCTACTTTTTAAATTACAGTGTACGATGGTTTTGAAAACAAAATAATCTCTAAAATGTGTTACATTATATTCCAAACAAGATAAGTTCCTGAATTATAGAATAGCTAGCAGAGTGTCAAAGAACTGGTACTGAACAATAAGAATTGATGTGACTTGCAAAATAAATGGAGAAACAGTTACATAGGACACAATATAACAAGCAACTTAAACATACACTTTATTTTTAGTGTGTAGATATTCTAATTAAAGCAAATAGGATTTAACACATGCTTAAAATGAAATATATGCAAATTTTTTCCTGAATCAGAACCTTCTTTCAGATTCTGTCACTCATATTTCCAGCAAAGTTAACAAAATAAGCAATTAGCACCTCGCACTGCAAATAGTTCCCGTCTTTCAACTTGCACAAGGTGTCAGAGTCTGGCCCCTTAGGTAGCAAATATAAAGAGCACATATGTGCGTGCAATACCAACAAAACGCCGGCTTGTAAGTATCAGAAGCAATTGTACAAGTAACTTCAAGTCTGTGCGTGCAGTTCTCTAGTCTGTCTTTGTAAACAATTCAAGGGAAGTCAAGCACCATGCACCTTGCAGACAATAGGATCGCAATGGAATTCGGTTGCACATCCAGACAAGTTTTGTTTTGGAGCACAAGAATGCGCATCTTTTTTTTTTTTTGCAGCTCCACACACCATTTGGAAGAGACACATGTGCTTACGAGGCATTTGTTCATTGGGCATTCCCTAAGTTCCACATACAGAGGCTTTTTTAGCATATAATCTTTGAAAGCCTCTAAAGTCAAAGAGAATTGCTACTAGGCGGTAGCAATGTAGGTAAATAGAAATTGCACATGAATAATTTGTGTTACTCCCATCTTGCTGCCTGATTTGAATAGTTTAGAAAAAAACAGTCGTTTGCTTGTTTTATCTCTATATAACGGATTTCACTTATTTATTCACCTAAAAATGTTGCTGAACCTAAGCAGATTCTACCAATTTGTATCATTTTAAGCATTTTATTGCTTGTAGGAAATGTATTCTTAAATGACATATGCAGTGAATTAAAAACTTGCTTACTTTACAAAAAAGCATAATCCACTAAATACCACTGTAACAGCAGCACAGGTCTAAGGTATGTTTCCTACTGGACATCAGAAAACATGTCATAAATGTTGTAAGGTAACATCCTCCTTATTGATAATGATGATCTCTTTTGTGCATCTCAGTTGATTAAAGAACGTTCCTTAATCACTTCATTTCACACAGCAAAGCACCTTTGTTCAACAGAACAAAGTCTCCTCTAATGAAAGACTAAATCAATACACAAAAAGCAAGAGAGATTTCTGTGAGAGCTTATGAATATCAGAGTTAATGTTGCAGTAATGTTGTTTTGTGGTTTGGTTTTTTTTTTTCAATACTGAATGCATTTTCACACATTTTTCTGAAGCACTAGAGAGGGATACATGATGGAACAACAAGCATTAAGAAGTCCTTTCATGGAAACGACCATTGCCGGTCTGCTTTGCTGCATATGTTAACTGGACCTTTGTATTTTCTGCTGAATTTTATGCAAAGACATCATGTAGTACCTTCCCGTTGGATTTCTTGTGCCTCTTTCTCAAAAAGACTATGACATTCGATGAGTTTGGGGTTGTTTTTTTTCTATACACAATGAATAGCAGGTTTGACTTTCTACAGCCACAGAGCTATCAGCTTTGCCACAGCAAGCAGCTAACACACCCTGTGTAGACAATCAAGTGAAAGGGAAAAGGCAAGAACAACCTGCGCAGGAGAACCACCATACCACCTGTGGGACGCTGTTGTTTTGATAGATGGGGTAAGAAAAGGAAAGAAAGAGGAAAAAAGAGGCCAAATATGACTGAAAAGGACTTGCTATAGCTATCACACATCTGCTTTGATCAAACACAGCTCCCATTGAAGCACTGTGTTTAGTTTAACCAGTGCTGTAAGAAAACATAACCTGCTTCGAGTTACCAATTGCAGTACTTTATTGCAGAAACTGTCCTTGACGCCTACTGGCAGGAACTGTCAGCATTGTTCAGCTATCTGTACTAGCTTATTTGCTTGAAAATACTTAGAACGTAAGTAAAAAATACATACAAGGCTTCTTATTTTGTTTATTTTCTGGAAAAGAGTCAAATTAAGACAGTCAAATCCAATTGGTAGCTTAAAGGAATATCCATGTAACTCTCCAGACCATAACTATTTTTTTCCATTAAGCTGAACCCTCTGCTATTACCGCCTTAAGATTTGAACCAATGAGAAATTTTAAACCTGTACTTCAAGTAAAGTTCTTTGCAGGCAAGCAAGAAAATACCATTCACCTTTGAAATTTCTTAGCAGTTTACACATATATATCTTTCTTAACAACTACTGCCACAAAAATACTCACCACACAGTGAGCCACTTCTTAAAAACATCCATTTAGGAGCATAAGGCAAAAAGGAGCATTTAGGAGCTAGGCAAAAGGTTTCCAGTGTGGACAAACAGCTGCCTCAGTGAGCATTGAACTCACTTGCACATGACCACAACTCGGGGATCTTCCTAGGATGCCAGTGGAACAGCACACAGATGTAAACCAGCTACTAACGTGACTGGGGGTTTAACACTACACTGTGACCTGAATCATAGAATGGCTCAAGTTGGAAAGGACCTTAAAGATCGTTTCATTCCAACCCCCCTGCCATGGGCAGTGCCACCTCCCCCCAGCCCAGGTTGCTCCAAGCCCCGTCCAACCTGGCCTTGAACACCTCCAGGGATGGGGCAGCCACAGCTTCTCGGGGCAACCTGCCCCAGGGGATCACCACCTGCAGAACAAAGAATTTTTTCTTTATTCTAAATCTCCCCTCTTTCAGTTTAAAAACATTCCTTGCCATCTTATTGGTCCACTCCCTGATAGAGTCCCTCCCCAGCTCTCCTGGAGCTCCTTTAGGTACTGGAAAGCTGCCATAAGGTCTTCCCGGAGCCTTCTCTTCTCCAGGTTGAACACCCCCAACTCTCTCAGCCTGTCCTCCCAGCAGAGGGACTCCAGCATCTTTGTGGCCCTCCTCTGGCCCCGTTCCAACAGGTCCACGTGCTTCTTGTGCTGAGGACTCCAAATCTGGATGCACTACTCCAGGTGGGGTCTCACCAGAGCAGAGCAGAGGGGACAATCACCTCCCTCACTCTGCTGCCCACACTTCTTTTGATGCAGACCAGGATGCTGGTGGCTTTCTGGGCTGTGAGCGCACATTGCCAGCTCATGTTGAGCTTCTCATCAACCAACAGCCTCAAGTCCTTCTCCTCAGGGCTGCTCTCAATCCATTCTCTGCCCAGCCTGGATTCGTGCATGGGATTTCCTCGACCTATGTGAGAACCTTGCACTTGGTCATGTTGAACTTCATGAGGTTTGCCTGGGCCCACCTCTCAAGCCTGTCCACATCCCTCTGGATGGCATCCCTCCCCTCCAGCATGTTGACAGGTGTATGGGCAAAACTGGATGGGCGTTAAAGCAATGGCATGCGGGGTAGGAATGGAATAGCAAGTTAAATTAGTTCCAAGGATCACGTATCAGGAGTTGTCCCTCCCAAGTAGAGGAAAGCCCCATCCAGGAGTCGAGTTCTGGCATGGAGGATCTGGAAATCTGGTAGATATTCTCCTACACATCTGTATCTCACCACTGGAAACAACTTCTCCCCACAAAGGACAGGAAGACTACTTTGCCCTACATCAGCTCTGTCAGTTCCTTAATGATTGGAGTACCTGGTGCGCAGGAGACTCATACTCAAACCCTTGTGTAAAAGCACTTTCTTTCCCAGAATCCTCTCAGAGGACTCCCTGACTCACTGGCTCAGAAGGGCTCTGCAAACAGGAGTCTTTTCTTTCCAAACTGTTCTTTTTTATGCTGTGACTCAAAATCCCTCATGCAGGAATGTCTTGGAGCTGGTGGGTAAAAAAGAAGATGGTGAGGTTACCTTCTCTTCCACTTTTGTGTAATAACTCATCTAGAAGTCATATTCTTTGAAGGCCTCCCAGATTAACGCCCTGCAAAAGATGTATTTCATCCCCATAAGTGTAAGAAAGCAGCTTAGTGCCTGTCTAGTCCTGATATGGATGCACAAGATTCTCTGCTTAGCCTCTCAGGGAATGTGCTGGGACAAAACTCCATTCCTTTCGTGGTAAAGTGATTGCTGAGGAAAGGTAGAGACAACCTAAGTTGGAGACAAGAGCATCTAAAGCCACGTTTAGAGTCCAGTTCACTGGTTGTACCTTCCTGTGGATTAAGGCCATCATTTTCTAAGGGATGCCAAAATAAATCTGAAATGAAAGCGACATATTTCATTCAAACCATAAAAGGAAATTAATTACTAAATAATAAATAATATCAAAACAACAATTGGAAAAATACCTGCACAAAAGTCCTTCAAATGCTTTTTAATATGCCCTGAAACTGCCTTAAAAAAAAAAAAAAAGATCTTATTTCAGCTGATTGATGGAAAAGTATCGCACCAACCAAACTTATTTGGTGCAGAAAGGTATGGTAGAATATGTGTGTCAATTCAAAGATACTGCTTAAAAAAACAAAACCACAGAACTTCTCAAAATAAAACCAAAGAAATAAAAGAACATTTAGTATTTCTCACTAAGCAAGATTCAGTATAATATAGAAATAAAGAAAAAGTAGGTTTCTAGTTGCGTGTAAAATAGTAAGAGATGTCAACAATGTGCTGGTACACCAAATCAATCACATTTTCAAATCATATGTTGAATATTAAAAAAAATAATTTTCCAATTTCTTATCCATCTTTGGATATTTTTTAGGGATATGATCCTGCCAGTGCCAAGTATGAATACTGGTATTGATAATTTTGGACAATTTGGATTGTTGTTCATCATTTTTACTATGGTCTCAAACATTTATACTACAATCAGCACAAATTTTAAGAGCATATTTGAACAGGGAAAACATTTTTGAAAATATTTCTATGCTTTGGAACTGTCAAAATATTTCTTTGCATCAATAGTGAATATTTATAAATAAAGAAAATTTCAAAAAGTAGTGCTGGAATGACAGTGAACGAGACTGGAAAACAGCAAGTATCTACCAATTCTAACAAAAGTCAAGACTATGAGGACTAATTTTCAAAAAACTTGAACAAAAACTTTGAGCTAAAGCAAATGTCATTTGCAATTGCACATATTTGGAAATTAATTTCTGCTGAATCAGGAACTAATTGATAAAAATTGAGGTGCAGTTTACATGCTTAACTTTCCCACAGTGAATAAAAGTAATTTTTCCACTTCATCCTCAATGCTTGGTATTAGGTATTGTTTATAATATTCTTTACAATTTCTCTATTAATACATCTGTATTAATATAAAGTATTAAACGAAAATTTGGCAAGATGTTTTCCTTCCTTCCATCTTTTCTTTAGTTCTTTCTCACTCCCCACTTCTCTCCTTCCTCTCTCTCTCTTTCTCTATGTGCGTGCATATGTGCATGTGTGTTTGTGTGTGTATAGCAACACTTTCTTCATTCTTACTTGATCTCTATGGAAATTATTGTGATGATTTTAAAAATTCAGATAGGCTGGTCAGATAGCCTTGAATATTTTTACAATACAAAACTACACCTTTAGAAAAGAAAATGCATGCTTTTATTTCAAAAGTCCTCCTTCTTATGGAGGAGGTATCAAAAGATTTTGAAAAATGCGGAGTGGCATGAATTAAAAATGTAGATATGCTTCACAAAAAGAAGGATCACTTTGGGGACATAGATAAAACTTCTGCAAAATGCTAGCACTTGTATCTGTAAGGAAGCTAGAATAGTTGCAGAAGCAAACAATTCAAATGTATAGTTTCTATTTTATGTTTTAGATTTTGTATTTTATATATTTTCTTACCTTGAGTTCAGACACAACACCATGGCCAGTTTCCCAAAATGCAAAGTATCTTGCAACAAACATAATTTTTGATAACAAAGGTTTGAAGTACGTTGCCACTTTTACGTTTTGGAGTAGTAGTTTCAGGTCTCTTTTGGAAACAAAAACTTTTATATACACAAGGGGCCAAATGAAGATTCTTCCAGACAGACCAAGTACATACCCTATTAAGTAGACAAAAAGCCTTATACCAAGTATGACCACATAACTTCCTTTGGCTATCAACCCTCAAGCACTCTCTATTTCATGGAAGTTTCGTCTACATGAAATACTCTGGTTGTATTGACTCTAGTAGTATATTAATAATGAAATCTTCAGCGTCATATTTGTATTTTAGTACAGCAGAAGTTCTACAGCTGACAAACAGACATAAAATTTACAGTACTGTTTCTACTGCAGATTTTTTTTCCTTCGTTTAAGAGGGAGAAGTAACCTATCCATTTCTAAATACTCTAGCAACCACTCACAAAAAAAGACAAATATTTTCATCTTAAGTTTGTGGTAATGTCAGAGAAGGTTCAATCACAATTATTAGAAAACATCATCTAAAGCTCCTAATGGGACGTAATATAAAAAAACCCAAAAAACAAAAAACAAAACCAAAACCTAAAAGGGCATTATTTGCTGAAAAATATCTGGTTTACCAACTCTCTTAACTCCGACTACATGTAAAATATGTGGACTAAGCTATAAAAGCTATACATTCACATAGACCATTAGCTATTGCAAGAGACTATTCTTCTTGCATAGCAGCCGTATAATACAAATTACTGGATTTCTATTTCACAGCTATATGATCACTCGCCTTACTCTAAAAATCCCCATCTCGACACCTGATCAGCCATCAGAGCAAATTTCATAACTGATAAGACTTAATTTTCAAGAAGGGATAATATACTTATCCAAAATACTATCAAATAAAAATAACCAGTTGCTGAGATTGAAAGCAAATCCCTGTGACAAAGCCATAGTACTTTAGTCCATACTGAAAAATGGCTTGGTGGAACTGAAAAGATTTGGTAGTCAGACTGATTCAGTTCTCACCTTTCCTTTAGACGTTCCTTGTTTCATCATTTGGAGCACTTGTGATAATCTTTGCATTTTTATCTGCCTGGAATTCTTGAAAAAGAGCTGTATCTTGTCTATTTATATTGTTAAAAAATTAAAAATAAAAGCACAAGTGTTTTGGGCAAACTTTGGATAACCACAACAGAGCACAGGACAGTGCCCTTTCTGTTGGGCAAATAAAATGAATCCTTTCAGCAATTCTTTTACTTTTTTTTTTTTTTTTTTTTCTCTTGTTGGAAACCTCTGATGTGTGAAAAGTTACCCTAAGGTATAAGAGGCAAGGATCCAAAGACTCTTCAGGTCAGTACAGCACTTTGTCACAAGGAAATATCATTACTGACATTTTAAAAAGATCAGATATAATAGTCTGACAATAGAAAGTAGGTATTACCTGTGTTTCAGCTTCCGCTTAAATACTACCTGCTTTAACCCAGTATGAAATATATTTTTTACATGGAACATCTTGATTCACGTGTACCAATACAGAATTTCATGACCTCCTGTGTGCTGTCTGTAGGACTCTGTTCCTATGCGTTTGCTACTTTTTCACAAGATCAGGACTGCTGTACATAGTACTCTTTACATCATGAGTGATGAAAAGAGAGATGGAAGAGAAAAAAAAAAATAATCAAGGACTTGTTCCTTAATTTTGTTGCATGTTATTGTACCACTCTTATTGCATCACTAGCAGGGAGAGGGGAAGGGGGGATAAAAGTGTTAGTCTGACATTGAAATGAAAGAAGGTGTTCCACAAAAAGAAGGTATGATTCTCCAATCACTTCAAGTGTACAATTCTGACAGAAATAAAAAAAAAATATATTAAAAAAGCTCAAAACCAAAAACCGCAAGGAAGGAAACGCCATTCTAAAAGCACCTGTGGGATTGCACATGAATATTCTTATTTCTTAAACATAATCCACAGCCTCTCAAAACAGCTGGTTGGTCCTTCTCCACAGATGCTGTCATTAAAGTCGGGGTTTCCCCAATTACAAGAACGCTCCAGTGTCAGAGAGAGGGCAGCTGCAGAAACCTGGCCAACACCTGCAGTACAAGGTACAGGTTAGATCCCTTTGGGGTATCCAAATGGGTGAAGTGGACACTACTTTGCCTCAAGGCCCACGGTTGCACATGAGATGCACCGACGTTATACCCCGAGTTCATCTGAGCCCTGCGGATACACCTTTGGAGCTCCCACTTTGGAAATTTCCCCTTAATTGACAAATAGGATAGGATTTAACATTAGCATTGCTTCTTAATATCATCAAACCAACACTAAAGCAGGATTTCTGAACAACCTAATTTGTATTCAGAATATTTTCAGAACTCACTTTAAATATTTCTTTCCTTCAAGCACATGGTTAAGCACTTTAATATGATTCAGTGTAATATGACTAACAGAATTCATTAACATGGTATTTAATTATTTGGCTGTGAAATCTTAGTTTCCCCATCTAATTGTAAACACCCAAAATACAGATTGCAGTGACTGCCTGCCACCCTTCTCATAGGAGAGGCTGGAAAATGATAGACAGGCAACAAAAGGAGAGAGGTTTTCTTTTCCAAAGAAAGTTGCAGGAAGAGGTCGTGGGGACCTTGCACAGCTTGACCAGCTTCAGCAGGGTGGCCCGGCAGAGAGAACGGCAGGAGACAGGACCGAGTTGCATCTCCCTTCCACCGTGCTGCAAGCAGTGAAAAACCAGAGGTATAGGGCAGTGGTGCAAGGCTAACGTTAATGTTAAGGCTAATGTCAGGAAGCCACTGGGACTGTGAACGACGATGACTTGAAGGGCTACACAGAAGAAAGGGATGTAGCATCTGTAAGGGACTGCCAACCAAGTCCAGGCCATACAGCCAAGCTGACCTGCGGCCTTGCCTCTCTGTGTCATCTACTACACTGGTCCTTATAAACATCACCCAGTTCACAGCATTGGCACCCTGAAGCTGCAGATCAATTTTTTTTTCTCGAGCGGTGTACTTTGTCATTATAGACCTGGGAGTTCTTGTGGCTCTGTTTTCCTTTTAACCGTTTACTCCTGTTCCAACGCCATCAACAGTGGTTGTTTTTGACAGTCTTAGCAAGTCTGCTGCAGCTAGTCACACTCACGGTGAATAGCTTTGCATGAGTAGGATGGATTTGCATATGCTAATGTGACATCTGGCCATTGTGCAATTTCTTATTTCTGTAACCCTTGAGTAGAAGATCTTCCTGGAAGATAAGTTAGTAATAATCACCATTCAAGCTTTCAACTCAAGTCTTTTTCACTGTAGGTGTCAATCTTAATCAAAAGATCTATTACACGTAAGTCTGAAGGCAGACCAAAGAAAGCCACTTAAAATACCAGTAGGATGTTCCATGTTCATTCAGAAACAGCTGATTTGCTTTTATATAGTCAGAACTTTGAAATGAAGAATCAGAATTTAACCAAACTTGGATACTGCAAGTTTTATCTTTCCCAAGGTGAGACTTAATTCAGATGTAGACCAATATATAACACAATTATCCAACCACAAAAGCTGCACTGTGGTTAGCAGTGGTATTATAAAGACAAATGTAATTTATATGACAGCTTAACAAAGGTCAAAATGTAACCAATAGGGAAATAAAATATGACTTTTTAGCTAGAATCAATACTGATTGCGTGCTTTACAAATATCTTCTTTTGCCAACTACATTTAGGCCTTTCGATCCTAATTTCAGTAGGAATTTTAGACTTGGACAAAAGAAGGAACGCTTTAAGTAAAGGAACATCATTAGTTCAAACCTTTGAAGTTCAGAAAGTATAATCTCAAGGGCAATTAAGCACTGAACAGATCTTCCTTATCCAAGCAGATTATTTCAGTTTGATTCCAGAAATTTCCATGAGAGACGTAAGATTATTTTAAAGGATACTGTCTGATCATATTTGGCCCCAAAATATTATTTTAATAAAAAAGAGCTTTAAAAATCCTAAGATCACCAACACGTTCATGATATGTTTTCATTGAGAGAGTAATTCTTCTATGAAAAAATAAGCATTCTCCTGAATTGCTTGTATTCCGAAACAGGTGTGCCAACAGCGGTAACTCTCATAATGGTAAGCAGGCAAAAAGAAAAACTGGTTAAAATAAATCTTATTATTTGTTGTCTTCTGGGAGACAAAGCTAATTAACAGTAAGTTTTGGTGAGACTCACGTCATCTATATTGAAAATTCCAATTTACCAGGAGTTGGGAACACAGTCCCTCAGATCAAATCCAGACCAGGAGTTGTCTACAAACAATTTCTATTTCCATTCTGGACCAAAAAATAATTGCACTGTCTGTGCTTAAAGTCCCACATGTAGACAAAAGCAACCTGATTGGAGATACAGGCACCTGAGCCTGTAAGCAACGGCAGGAGTTACCCTTTCTGACAATAAGCATCCGGATGCTTGTTAGGGTCCAGCTCTAGGTGTAGAACTGATAATGGGTATAGGAACAGAAGTGCTACGCTTCCAGACAGGATTTACAAACACTTTCGAGCAATCAGGGCATTGAACCTGGGTACGAGGGCACCTCTGCAGAAGTAGGAGAGCTACATCCTACAGTGTCTGTAGTCTAATGCGCTTTGAAAGCACATCCTGTGTCATGGAGTATTTCTAGCAATCTTATTTTGAGATATTTTGAGTAAAATCTTTGTAGGTACTTCCTATTTAATTTGCGCTATTGTGCATGCAGAGAGCAGTAGCCATGAGCTCAAAGCAGAGCAACCCGTCACTCTAGCACAGCAACTGAGGCATTCACCTGGATGGGGCAGACTTGGTATGCTCGATCTCATGCTTTCGTCTGTCTTATGTGTTTGAAATTAGACAATTACTGTTTCATAGAACATAGAATCATAGAACAGTCCAGGCTGGAAGGGACCTTGAAAGATCATCTGGTCCAACCTTTCATGGGAAAGGGAGCCCAGTTGAGATTATCCAGTGCCCTGTCCAATCACACCTTGAAAACCTCCAGTGACAGGGACCCTAGCATGTCCCAGGGGAGGCTGTTCGCGTGACTGATTGTTCTCACTGTAAAAAAATTCTTTCTCATACTGAGAAGAAGATTCCCAGGTGCAACCTGCCCTCATCTCCCTTGTCTTCTCTATGTGGCTCTTTGTGAAAAGAGAGCCTCTCTCCTCTTTGTCGCCACACTTTATGTACTGGAATTCTGTGTCTTCTCTTCTCCTGGGTGAAAAGACCTATCTCCTAGAGCAGGATGACCACGTTTCTATCTCCGCTAGCAACACTCCTGCAGATGCAGCCCAGGATTCCATCGGCTTTTGTTGCTGCAGCAGCACACTGCTGACTCACGTTCGTCTTGTTGTCCACCAGGACCCCCAGGTCCATCTCAGCAAGGCTGTTCCCCAGCCACACAGATCCCAACCTGTATTGGGCTCTTTGCATATGTTGTTCCAGGTGCAGGGATACAAATAATTTTAATAGAAATAGTTGAAGAGGCCTTTTTTATATGGAGATTAATAAATAAATAAATTATTGTGGTGCCCACCAAAGACCTTTTGGTTATTAATGACAAGAAGATTGAAATAAATTTCAAATCTAAAAAGTCAATTGTGTTTGTTTAAAAGATCAGTCACACTAGTGAGAACAAAATATCTTTTTCTTAAAAAAAAGTTTTTTGTCCAATTACTGAGTGAACAATTTCAAGAATTTTAGAAGGCAACGTAATTTTTGGATTAGCCAGTTTTGATACACATGTTCCTACAACCTTTGGTTGGAACCAAAATGGGAAGCGGCAAAGTGGGAGCACGAGGGAAGAGGGAAGCTGGAATGGCTGAAACCCATAGTCATTTCTGAAAACACAGAAATAATTTTCCAGTAGGTTGTGTCCAATTACTGTAGTTCAGTTATAGAGTCATAATTAGACTGATTCCATAGAGCAGCTTCTAGACCTTTTCAAATGTAATGCTTTGTTGATCTAAATATAACATATCTTTGCATTATACATATTTCTTTTGATAGATATAAAATTGTTAGCCAAAAGTATACTAAAAATTTAATCTGTGGTGTGTAAGAGACAAATAAAACATTTAAATATATTTCCAAACTAAAGTAAATCTACAGTACAAATGATGCACTTATCAATTGTAATACATTATGTTTTCTGTCTCGTTTCAGAAGGTATTATGGTAATAATTTTGGATTTTAGCCAAGTTCTCAGCAGAGGATTTTAAACATCCACTGAATAGACACATTTAATAGCTTTTAACCGTACAGAGCACTGCTCTTATCAGTGAGTAGCAGGAAAATGATTAATACACTTTGGGTAAACTTACACTTGGTCTTCTGGAGGTGGAGAGGGAGGCATCACTAAGGGCTGCAATCTCTAATTATATAAGAGGATATAAAAGACAGCAACTCACAGACATCAGATGCATATTCTGTAGGTCTACACAACAGATGGTGGTGTCTGGCAGTGTCTTTTCTTTTAAACAGAAAAATATTGTTATAAAAATATTCAGAATACATTTTTAGTTACTTAACCAAATGTGTGGATGAATTAGTGGGAAATGAAAGTCATGATGTGGTGCATGCAGGAGCAAAAATTTTCTATGAAATCTCGTTATTTAGGATTCTTCCACTTTTGTGCTGCATTCAGCTTTAAGACACACTGGTATGTTCATGTCCTTGGTACGATCTATTTAAATACATCCTGAACTCATACATTTGTGATACATTTAATTTGTACTGTAGTGTATTGGGATATCCTGAATACCATGTTTTTACCCCTTCCCAATCCATTACTGCTGAAAAGAATCACTATTATCAGCCACAAAGGGAATTTTCTCTTGCAACCAAAGTTCTCTGAAGGGAGAATCCTCTGCAGACCTACACTTTGAGTGACAAGTTCTTAACGCGTGTCTCATTATGAGTGGGCTAAATTAACATATACTCTGCCAAGCTGAAGAAAATAGCTGTGGCTAATAATCGAACATGCACGAAATAGTCTGTAAATCTGACTATGATGAATTTCATCAAGGTGATCCAATACTTCTGGGGGTCAGGTGAAAATATTACAATTGCGTTCAAATCTAAGTAAATCCAGTGCATCTGCACTGCTTTTCTTTTTTTTTTTTTCTTTTTGTTGGAACAGGTATTTCAACTCTTCTCCAAAGAGATCAGCTCTTTCCCCTGCACTGCCAAAGCACAGCGTTAGAATGAGTTAGAGTGAAAGTGGTCACACTGGCTCCCAAGCCACAAATACAGAGATCTATACCTAGTCAGACATCCAAAACCTGCAGGCAGACTTAACGGAATGGACAATTTCTGCTGAAAGGCTTTTCACAGCATGCAAATTCTTTCTTCTCGTAAAATTGAACATAAAGACCTAATCCCCTTCCTAAACAATAGCTAGAGGAAGATGGCACTCATACCTTGAGAATGACGTTATAGGAGGAGGGGTGAAAATAAAAGATTTTTTTGTAGTCTTTTTAACATTTTGACATATGCTCCCACACTACACACCACCAGTATTTAAACCTGACCACTAAGGAGCAGTATCTTCCATTGTGAGTCATTGGAAGACTCTGGAACAAAGACACTGGGCAGAATGATGTTAGCCTACTCAGTTCTTGCTTTTGCTGGAGCGTCTTGCTGGGGACACTTCAAATTCAGTTAAAACAGCAGTTGAGAGAGAATCACCCGTTCCCAACAAGCAACAACATAATCAGAGAAATAATTCATAAAGCATTTCGAGAACACTGGTTCTCTGTGACATCTCCAGTCAGACAGCCACAGCTTGCAAATAACCTTCTATCTATCAAGATGGGTAGAGATGTCAATATGTTAGAGTCTTTACTTCAATGACACAAAATTGCAAGCCAAAATGAAAATAGGAGACAATAATTGTTCTGAAATTATGTCATCAAATCTTGTAAAACATTTGGTACAGGTGTTTGAAATCAACCACTAGAAAAAAAAAAATCTATTGATTTCAGCAGCATTTAGTGATATCTATTAAGGACTCACTGTTCTTTGTAAAATCTATAAATATGTTCTACAGCAGCATCCATCTAGCGGCATTTACATGAATTGCAAAAACAAATTATCAAATTACCAAAACAAATGAGGTAAAACTAGTAGCAAGCCCTGCCAACAAGCCTCAGAGAAAAAAGAGATCCAGCAAATCACCATAATCAGACCTCCTCTTTGTTTCCTCCATAGACACCCCATACCACGCACCCTAAAAGAGAGCCATGAACCATATTGCTTCAGATCAAACACAGGTGATGGTTTCCAAATGTGGCCCCACATCGGGAATGCCCTACCACACAGCTCTTCTTCCTCTGAAAAGCAGGACCTCTGGTGTAAGCATGGCTCTGGACCACCGCTGTGATAACACTATAAACTTAGAGATGCTCTCATAGACAGAAAGCTGTTTCAGCATTCATAAATTGATACCACGCGGCATCTCAGGCAGAAAAAAAAGAAAACGATATAGAACTATCTCACTGAGGAAATGCCAGTTAATAAGTACTTTCTGCTGAAAAATCTAAAATAGCTTAGTGCTAAGACTTTTTGCATATGTTTTAAAGTTTTTCCTTTTTTTTTTGAGAATAAGCTACACAGGGATTTTTTTATTATTTGTTTTAATCAGTGTTTACAAAAAAAAATATTTACAACATAGAAGATAAAGTTTGTAACCTTAATAAAAAAAGAAATGTACTGCCTGTACTGAAGTGTGACAAGAGGTCTCTAGTTTCCAGCTATTCTTTATACTTTTCACCAACACAGAGGAACCAAAGGAACTAAGAGTTCTATAAAAACAGTTTACCCAGTTTGTAATTCACAAGCCTTAGATCAGAGTTAGTTCAAGCTAAACATATTAACGTTCCTAAAAATGGATCTTTTCTCCTAATGCACTTGATCAACGTGCAGAGCTTTGATCAGAGAACAACTTAAAGGTACCTTCATATTTTATACCTGTTACTTTTATATCCAAGGAATGGGTACTGCCACTTCAGAACGAAACCATGAAAGCCTTTCCAACACTTTCATTAAGAAAAAAAAAAAAAAAAAAAAAAAAAAAGAGGTGTTCAAAAGAGGAAAAAACAATACTTTTGCATGACATACTCAACAACAAAGGTGGTATATAATAGTTCAATATCTCTTTCAGGTCAGAGGTGTATTAAGAAAAACATCAAGGATGATTCTGTCTAGATTTATAAGTAAGCTAAATGACACATGCTGCACTTTAATCTTCTGCTGATGCATACAGTTGACAGGAGCTACAAAGGTACAATATAAAGCTTTTGAGTATTTCCCCATATATTTTGTACAAGATGGAGGAACACATCTTTTTCCATAAAATATAAATACTTATATTTGTGCATTATGTATGTGGGGTTATACAAACGAATAAGTTCCCCAAAATGTACTAGAGCTGAAATGCAAAGAGGATGCACAGCTTCTAGGAAGAAAATCTATTAACCTTGTGCACTAACACCAAAATAAAATCTGCCAGTGGGGCTGATTCTAACTTACCTCTAATTTGTCCTGATGTAACTCCATGAATTTGATCAAAAGCTCTGAAATTACGCTTTTTAAACAAATACCATATTCTGATATATTCTGTTTTATATTAATAATATGTTTGGTTTTGTTTTTTTTTTATATTGGCTGGTTTTTTTACTTTGTTGTATTCTGGTATTTTAGCCAGTTAATGAAGAGCTGCTTTGAAAGCTACACAGACTGAATCAAACAAGAAAGCAATTCGTAAATTACATACAATTACCCAGAGTTGGACTTACCACAATGTCTTTATATAGCAACAAATAAAATGGCCTATATTTTTCGCAGCAATCGTTTGTCATGATTTCACAGAAATCATGTTACAGATGTCCCACCTCTGGGGTATTTTTTTTTGACTGGTAGCAGGTCAAAATGTTCTTCTTCAAAGTAAGAATGTGTCTTTTTTTCCCCCTTGTCAACGGTATTCTTTATCCAAGAAACTACAGGGCTGCCTTGACTTGTGGGAGCTTAGTTATGAGCACATCGACTTGCAGTGAAGTCACTATAAACCAATTCATATCATCTTATTGAAAGGAGTTAATTCTGGGATAGGGTTGATATGTCTCTAATGCCTCATGCTGTACAAGTACATAAAATGAACTTCAGTGAGATCAACCCTATCTATCTTTTGATTAGAGCAATTCCATAAAAAACTACTCTAAAACCTTCCACAGGAAAAGATGTACATATTCAGCCTCAGGGTCTGGGTCCATACATCTCAGAACAGAAATAGTAATCAAATGGGGAATTTATTTTGTGCTTTGGGAGGTAGAAGGCTCAGAGAAAAAGTGGGAATTTTGGAGCTCAGGAGAAAGTCACCACTGACCCTTTGTAAGACTGTCACAGCACAAGACTTTTGTGAATGTAATGAGGAAGCTAAAACGTGCTGGAGGATCTCTTGGAAAAACAATCATAAATAATGTCCAAGGACAACTTGGCAGCAGGCTTTTAAGGACAGGTAGCTGTAAGTAAATCATGATTTACATAAAAATTGCTTCGTGATTTTTTTCCCCTCAATGTAGGGAGTGTTTTCTTAAGAAAACATTTCATCTGTGTGAAGAACTGGTCTGACCATAATTAGAGCTACTTTAGTGGAATGGATGTGTACGGCTATGCTATTTCAACAGAAGTCTCTGTTACATTTATTGAAAAAAGTTATATTCTCCAGAAGGAATGGTAAATTTTCCTAATGAAAAGTTAGTCTGTTTGTTTGTTTGTTTGACTGATTTTTTAAATGCTCATGTTTTGCTTCATATTTGAAGAGAAGAGGTTATCTTGTCATGGGATTTTATGGCTGACAACTCGAAAACAAGAACAAAAAGATGAACAAAAATCTGAAATGCATTTAAATGACCTGTTGCTATTGTTACTTTTTGCTGAAGAAGGAAGCTACCTGGTTTTGCAACTGTTTTTTAAATATCCATACACGAAACATGTGTAGTACAGGGTATATAAAAGTTAAAAGATTCAGATCTTCACAGCTTCCAAGAAACCTCTAGTTAACTTAAAAATTGGACCAGAAGGAACCTCAAGAAGTCATTTAGTCACACCTCTGTACTTCATGGTCTGAAACACACATTTTACATAGTTATTTAAATAAAAGTAATTGCCTAATGAGCCAAATATATTTTACCAAATATGGCAGAATGTCAAACACTCAGACAAGATTATTTTATATTTCAGCCAAAAACAACCCAGCAGCAATAACTATGGCACCTTCTAAAGCCTCCGGTCCACTACAATTTGTATGAAGAGTGGTGTCGTAAAAACATTACAAAACTGAATTTCAGGAGGACTGCTACACTAATACTCAAAACATATTTCTCAGCTTTTCACGGTTTCATGCTCTAACTATTGTTCCTCTTTTCTGGTACTCCTTCAGGAATTCTTGCTTTATAAAATGCTATCATGAAGGGTTGAAGGATTTTTTTTCCTCCCACTTGTATACTGTCAAGGGATGCTTTTTGAAGACCTCACTTTCACCATCAAGAGCTAGGGAGGCAGACCTGATGGCCTTGTGGGATTTAATTAGAGTTCACCAAGTTAGAATCTCCAAGCTCTCAAAGCCCTAATTTAAATATAAGTTCGCTCACTCTTCAACTGTTCCTTAGGTCCTTATTAAAATTTCAAGTTATTAAAGAGAATATTCGAAGGTTTTTTTGCAATAGATATAAACTAAACTAGAAATGTGCCTCAGTCAAACAGCCCCCCTGTGTTAAAACCCTTGCCAATTGCTTGTGACAAAACTACCTAAAAAAGAACAGAATCAGTGGAAACACATTTAGTCTATTCAGTGTCCAACCAGAGGGAGATGAAGAGACACCCGTGTGGCCGGGGTGAAGCTGGTGCTGGATCACACGCACGTTTCAAAGGCACTGGCTCTTGGGGTAGCTGACCTAACGTAGTCTTGTGGTAATAACAAGTACTATTACTCTTGCTCAGTGTGACTGGTGTAATATGTCCTCCATTAAGATGTCATTCAAAAGGCTTGTTCTACACTGATGACACATCAGATCCGTTTAAAATAAACTTTCTTGTCAATCAAAGCTTTACAACATGTGGCTATGTGGAAAGAACTATATATAACAAGGTTTATGAGTGACAATGTAGCTACACAGCAATTTAAAAAAATACAAAACACTCTGCTTTTTTTTTTTTTTTTTTTTTTTCCCAAGTGAAATGCCAGCAGCAGCATTCACACCCCGAGACCAAGTGACTCCGCAAAGAAGTCAGGTTAAAAAATGACAGGGACCAAAGTGAGAAAAGAGAACTGCAGCCACACTCATGCCGGGGAAATAAAGCAGAAATGAGAAGTCATGGTGCAGGGAAATAAAAAAATTGGCTGGCTGCAGAAATCATTCCTGGGGAGACTGCGGGGACATCATTTCTTAGCACTATCTCTTTTTTATCCTGCCTGTAATTTGGAATAGTTGTCAGTGGTTCCTAAAATAATAACTAGGATCACAGAGCTTCCCAGCCTGTTTTGTGGTTTCCATGTAATTATCAAATCACTTGAGTTTAGGTTTGTATGGCTCACAGTGATATCAGCAAGATGCACCAGATGGAGCAGCTTCCTCTTGATCATGACCATCTCTCTTTAACTTGATTTACTTTCATCCTGCAATTGTCATATTGACTGTCTCACAGTTTATATATATCAACATCTAAGTAACTAGATTTGGGATTAAATAGCATCTGAAAATTACCTGGAAGAGGATTAAATAATCCCAAGTGGTTCATAGGTACTTCTAGTACACTTTCTATCAATTCTGCATTTAAAAAAAATACTACCCCAAATCTATGTTTTACATGCTGGGTGGATTAGCCATGTATCCCCAGAAATATAGGTGAATGTTAAACTGCAAATGTAAAGGGGAAAATTATCGTTCCTGGACTTTCACTGGTTTCAGTATAGATATAATTGAGGGTACTTTAAAATGTCCACGTATCATTTAATTTTGCTCTTATTAGAAATGAACCCAAGCAGCACAGTTTAGATTTGGTTAAACTTTTGAACTTCCCTACTTCCAAGAACTTTTGAGAAGCTGTCAGAATAGGAGGAGCTGTCAGGATTCAAGTTTGGCTTGACTTCCAAACTACATGCAAAAGGCAGATAACGTAAATTAAACATAATCATGTATTAATTCTCAGTGGTTGGGTAATCATTTGCACAAGCTTCACATGAAGATGTGCATTTCTCTAAATCTAAACGCAAGAGCATTTTCAAACCTTTTGCCCACTAACCCAGGTTACTTGGAGCCATGTTTGATTTTGCTGATGCTTTAAACGAAATAGCACCGAGGACTGATTTGGCTGCTTGGTGAAATTTTGATGTTGACCTAGACACCGATGGAAACGATACACCCTTTGCTAAAAATGAGGTGCCAGGTTCAAATCTCTTGAAGATCAGTGTCTCTCTGCCCAAAACAAGGTTCTATAGCCTGTGAATATTCCACAGCTACAGCAACAAAGATAATTTATTTCAATGTCTGGACAAAATTGAAATCATCCTCCCCATCCTTGGCCAGGAAAAAGGTAAGTAAAGGACACAGAGCAGCTCTAAGACAAGTCATATGGCTCATAGAAGTTCTGTGCTGGCAGCAATCACTTAGCAGGCTCCAGTAGGGCAATATATGTTAAATTATCATTTTAATTTGAAATATAAGAGTTGCTAGATAAATCCTAGTAATGCCAGCAAAGATATGGTGACCGAACTCACACCTGTTCATGTCCCTGTCAAACAGGAGTATAAAAATATAAAAATCAAAAAATATATATAAAACTCTAGTGGTACACATCTTAAACTAAAAATCGCTAATAATCTCCGCACCCAATATAGTGTGTTCTATGTACTGAATAAGACAATTACGTTTCAAACCATCTCAGTGATGGCCATGACACCATGTGGAACATATGCCATTTTCTCCAGTGTTAGAGGTGCTTGAGAGATCTAAACTGAAAGACAGATAAATTTTTAACTGGAAACCATTTGCATTTTTCTGGAGATACTCAAATAAGCAGTCTCAGATTTGAGGAGCAATCACAAAGCAGGTTAAAATTTATCTAAATTTCTTACATCAATTAAATGGTCCTATAACTATGATGTTCCCAAAAGCTTTTTAAGCAAATACAGATGGAGAAAGAGGTTAAAAAATTGAGAAGTCCTTCTTGACAAAAGCAAATTCAATTATGAGGTTATACAAACAAAAAAAAAGCAACCCTGAAGATAGATTAATTTCAGATTTCTGCATGGACATTTAGTTTATTGATTGATATTAACAATGGATATTGCAAGTCTAAATTTGGACATAATTCTCTGGGAAAAAAAAACAAACCACCCAACAATGAAAAAGCCTTGCTAACAGAAGATAAGTAACCTACATTAACAATGCACAAAAAGTCAGTAGTGGGCTGAGATAGTAAATATTTAGCAGGAGGCCCTGTTGCCTACAGTTATGTGGCAAAAAAGATGAGTTTGTGTTCCTGACAACTGTACAATCATTAAGAGAATTAATGCAGGCAAAATCATGGTCTTTTTTCCCATCTTTTTACCTTTGTAATAGTTCTCATTTTTTTCCTATAATCACCAATATTTTATTAATTCACTAGCTAAGAAATAAATATTTCTTCAGAACTGAGGAGATGTCTTGTGCTGGAGGCTCCTCAAAAAAAACAAAAAAAAAACCAACAAAAAAACCAACAAAAACCACAATGCCTTCCATGGGAGGATATAATGATTGTGAGTTACTTAGTTTTGGATCTAGAACAGTATTTCTAAAAATTGGTGCGTAGAGTTTTCTCTTGGCAATGTTAACAAAAGATAGGACATACTAGAAACATCACATTTCTTTGAAAAATATATGTGCATATATGCTTGATGTGTGTGGGCAAATACATGATCTACTTCTCCATATAGTCTTAACATAAAAATAATTATTATTGATTTTGAATAGAAACTGCTTTGGAAAATATCAGAATATTAATAAAATCCTTATTTTTTTTATTAAAACCTTTCAATGTA
>NW_009648822.1:767498-775201 GCF_000708025.1 Charadrius vociferus
AATATTTTTTCCTCAGTTTCACATAGTTTCTCTTTAGAGGAGGAAGACATGAATTAAAACTACAAGAGTACTGGATCCAATACAGTCAATTCTTCCTACTAACATAGAGAAGAAATGGTTCTCACATTCCATAAGAAGAGATTCAGAGTAAGTACCTAAAAAATTAAATTGGGACATAAAGTAGAATTCAGATGCTAAAGTGCAAAAAAAAAAAAAAAATCCCACCCACCATCTAATCACCTTGAGCTGCCTCATCTGAACACTGACTGCATTTTATGGAATTCCTGAATATTTCTTGTAGATAAATTAAGGTGCTTAAATACAGGTAGCTGCTTTAAGATATCCTTTGGTATTACAGAAGCAGGAAAATGCTGTTAGATCTGAAGTTAAAATATAAGAATGAATAAAGATGAAACAATCAATGTGCAAAAGAGAAACTGAAAGGTTCTTCTGTCATCAAGATTTTTTTTTGAGTGTTAGGAAAAAGGATGCTGCAAATTTTTTTGTATTCATAACTTCATCTCACGATGGATATTACATCATTCCTCAGGACCTTCACTTCTACAATTCTCTCATAACTTTTCTAGATCTATTCTGTCTACATAAGGTCACCAATTAGGAAAGATATAGGGTAAAATCAAACAGCAGTTCTGCTGAAAGCAATAGTATGAAAAAAATAGAATGAAATAAGAATATTACAGATTTACTTACTAA
Source organism: Charadrius vociferus (assembly GCF_000708025.1). NCBI lineage: Eukaryota > Metazoa > Chordata > Aves > Charadriiformes > Charadriidae > Charadrius > Charadrius vociferus. The sequence goes on from NW_009648822.1 coordinate 768,213, forward strand.
TTTGGATATTGACTAAGAGGGGACTTTTGACACAAGTCTTGTATAGAAACACTCTGAAGAGAAAGAAAAACAATAATATCCTAAAAATTACCTTGTGTTGTGTCGAGGTGTTGTTTATAATTTGTAGATTTTATCATTAGGTCTATACCAAATAATACATAAAATCTACTTTCTTCTGCATAGGTGTATTTTTGTGACCATGTTGAGGATCCAGAGAATTCTTGGTACTTTCGTTACCTGTTTCTTTGTCTGTATTTTCCTTTGCCAAGCAGGAGAGTAAGTTAAGCCCATGATGCACACATTTCTAGTAGGCTGAGTGTGCCTTGACCAGAAGCTGGAGTGTAAGCCACGTGTTGTGAAATGTGGGTCTGTTCCCTGTAACACCTAAAACTGCAAGGGAAATGGGGCTCCCTGTGACTGTTGCACAGTGAGTGAGCCAATGGAAATTCAGTCAAGAAAACACTAAGTAATCTGAGGTCATTTTATCATATGCATTGTTCATTGTCTTACAATGCATAATTCCTTTGCAACTGTACGCAAATTACTTAACCGTAACATCCATTTTCTTTAAGTGAGTTTATATCAGTATCAGCATGAAGTAGGAAATGGTTTTCCACTCCTGAGAAAATCTGTGACATTACAGAAATGTGCCCCCACAGAATGAAAACTTTTTTTTTTTTTTTCCTGAGGAACTGACATCGAAGTTTTACTCTCAGTTCAGGAGTTACTTTATAGCAAGCATGACAAGGAACCCAATGGTGAGTGGAAGATACAAAAAACCCAAAACCCTCCTAGAAGTTCATTCCAAAAGAACTTTGAGAAGGTCATTGATATCCAACAATTTTCCTATTAAATGTTTTATTTTAATAGATCCTGATGGGAACATGTTTTGCTGGAATTTCTCCAAGTGGCTGTCACTGAGGAAGGATACTGCAGACAATGCCTGTAGGAGAGTGATAGCTGTAAAATGTGTGGAAAGAAGAGTCCTACTGGGATGGACAAGAAGGTGAGGGCTTGTGGGAGTGAGTGCTGGCAGCTTACCGTATCGTGGTCCTGTTTTATTTCCCATGTCAAAATTACTGCTGTATTTTATGAGTAACAGAGCTCCAATCTTCCATAAGAATGGCCATGCTGGATCAGATAAAAGATTGACCCCACGCATTATTTTGTGTCTGACATTTCCCAAATTACATCCCTAAACGGTAGTCTAAAGATAGAGCAAATATCCTCAAAGACTGCCCTGATCTTCAACAGTTTGTGGATCAGGAACATCACAAGTCAGTGCTGGTGTTTTTTCAATTTTTTTTTTCCTTTTCTATAAATTTTAAAAGTATAAGAAGAAATTTGTCTGACATAGCTTCGCAAATACTGTTACTGTGTCACTGTGTCTATCACACCTTCTACCATCGCACTGCTGCTCCATCTGCAGTCGTTTCCAACGCTTTCATATGCAAAAAGCAAAAAAGATGAGATATCCACTGAGCATCATTTATCCTTCCCAATAGTCCAGGGCGTGTTTTGTAAAGTCCTCCTGAAGCAGCTGCTGCGGCACAGCAGTACCATAGCACTGGATGGTCATCAACGGTGTCATACCACCAGAAGTCTTGCTGCTGGACAAAATCCGCCCTGTTCTGTGTCACGTTCCTGTGCCCGTATATTATTTCTAGAAGATGTTCCCCAAATATGTTTTTGCATGTAATAGCCAGCAAAATACATTTGTGTAGTTAGGAACCCATCATAGGTATATGTTAGTGGCAGATATTCCTCATTTTTGAAGGGAATTCAACCGTTTTTCTGCTTGCCAAGGGAGCAAACAGCAGGAGGATGTTTCACAATGATTTGTCATGTAACATTTGTAATGCTTTCAATAGTATTTTTTCTTTAAAATCTACGAGCTATCTCTTTTTCTGACAGACAAATGGCTGGCATTAGTGAAAGAGATATTGCTAAGGTATACAGCAGAGCATGTAAAAATTGAAACATTATTCTGGTCCTGGCAGCTGCCACTGTCCAGAGCTTTTCTCCTGATAATCTACTCTAAACCTTTCTCAGTTTCATTATATTTCTCCTACTCACCCCCGCTGTATGGTCAATTAAATGGTCTCTATTCTTCCCGATCATTTCCTTCAAATACTCACAGATCGTTATTATGAACTCTCCAGTTGTCTTTAGCCAAGCTATAAATATATATTCGGTGGTCTCTATTTTTTCATATATCATCTTCCAATCTCTTGATCACATTTAGGACTCTTCTCTGAACTACTGATTTTCCATGATCTTTGATGGTGAAATGTTTGCAAACTCCTGGTAACACCTGTGTGAGCTATTATCATGGTTATGTTGATGGAAAATATAATTACTCTGCCCTAGGATGTTATACTCCTCCTAATACACCACCAAGGGCCACACTGGTTTCCCAGACATGTTGCACATAAGCACCTACCAAATCTGCTGCTTATGGAGTGCAGAGGTTGACATCACTGGTCTTTTTCTGTAATAATCTACTTATTATTCTTTGTATGATTGGTTTTCCAAATTAATCCCTACCCATGGTGTAACGCAGTGTGTTCCAAGAGGATGAGCCTGAAATGTAACCGCTCATTTCTGCTTGCAGGCATTACTGTTGTGCCATGTGAGTATCAAACAGAGCCATGAACTTCTGCATATTTCAAGATATTTTCATATTTGTTTGCAGTAAATATTAACTATTGTTCAAAACACAGACCATCAATGTCTGACTATTTGTTTATATTTCCCATTACAGCTCTTCAGACTATAATAACTGTTAATATTATTTGGATAGTAACTAAGTAATAATACATTAAAAATTGAAAAACACATTCCAACTTCAGCTGGCTGGAAGGAAAGGGGCGTTCTGATTAAAATTTCCCTGAAACATTATTTGAAAACATCTGTTGCTCTCTAATTTTGTTTTCTTTTTTTCCAGAGCAACATTACTTCAGTTTGTGGTGGTTCAGTCGTGGCTCACACGCTGCCCACGCATCTTTCCCTGTTGACAAAGAAAACACAAACCAACTAGTTAATTGAATAAAACTGTTTCTAGAGAAAAGTTATTTCCCAGCTCAAACTCAAACTATGCTAAGAAGAATAAAGAGAAATTATTTAACGGGAGGATATGAACTCAAAACAGAAATATAAAATCATGGCACATGCCTGCACTGTAGTAACATGTGTGATTATATTGGTATAGATAACAACCTGAAATCTCTTTAGACTGGCTTAGTCAGGTACCAAAACCAGCATAATTGTCCTGTCTTAGTGCATGCAAACATCAACCTGCTGAAGAAGGTGCATTCTCTGTGACTACAACATAGGCATAACTCTAATTGGGGCAAAATATTGTGAAAAGCATTTGTTCTTGTGTCATTTTGGACCATCAGTGTAGAATGAGGAAATTTTTAATATGCAGTATTTGAGTATGGGGAGCAATAGTTGGAGTTGGTGGTGTTGGGTGTTTCAGGTTTTTATTCCAAATGTTGTCTATGATGGTTAAAATAGAGTTGTCAGATCTGAGCCCATCATCATCTCTGGACAGGGAATGATTCCAAAGTTGCAAATCAGTCTTTCAATGCAGCCAAGCCAAGGAGATTTCAGGTCAGGGAACTTCATAATTTTTCTTCTCTTTTTTTTTTTTTTTTTTCTTGCTCTGCAAGTCTAGAAAACTAAATTTAATCACTAAAAAACCTGGCATTTTTTGCCAGTAGGGATATTTTCATACACTCTAATGGATTATTTTTGCTCTGCTTGGCAGGGGACCTTTTCCTCCATATGCAACAACACTGTACATGGAAAGTTATATTAGATGAGTTGAGACTAGATACCCACTTTACATTTCTGCATTTCTTTGAAATCCACAGTCTTTGTTCTTTACATAATATTCCCATGCTGCTGACCTTCCAAATGTTTCTTTAATTTCTGTTCCCTGCTGCACTGCAGGAGTTTTATGAGGGTGAACATAGAATTAGTAGTCCATTTCCATTAGTAGTAAATCTGCTTTTGCCCTTGCAGGGGAACCTTTGCTTCAGTGTCTGTACTTTTGCTAAAATTCTGAATTCATGCAGGAGGTTACCCGGATAACAGCAAACCAGGGTTTAAAGTCTAACCTGATGCATCACCAGCACAGGGATAAATTCTGAGCACATTTAAGCAAAAGAAATGGGCCACAAACATGAAAACATTCCCAGCAGCCCCCACAGCTGTTGCAGTCACCAAATCACATGCAGAAGCTTGTGATGCTTCCATTTAACTACGCTGCAAGTATTCTGTTTTTGAGAGAACAAAAAGGCCCTTTAATCAGGACTTTCTCTCTCTTTTCTTGATTAGTTTCATCCATTTAAGTGACTCATGCTTGTACTCCACAAGTTCTGGAAAGTTAGTGCATTCACAACCATCTTCAGAAAAAGAGTACATAGTTTTATTAATTTGTTTATAATTTTAATACATGTTATATTTCTAATTAATTCATGTATTATATTTATCAATTTCATACATAATTTAGACGTTTTTGTAACTAAATTCGCTGTTGTTTTCTACTATAATTTCAACAGCACTTGAGTAAATTCTACATCTACTGTAAAGCTCATATTCAGATTACGGTGTCAACATTTAAAGGAATTTCTCCTGCTGTTTTTAAATGAAGAAGAAACAAAATATTTAGCTTGAGGTTCCAAGACAGCACAAAAAAATGATCATTGCATTTTGCTACACATTCTTTGCAGGACAGAAGATTTGCAAGATGAGGCTTAAATATATAATTACCGCACCCAGAAGTATAAGATGACTGGTTAAACAACCAAAGGCCTCAGCATGTAGATTTAATTGAAGATATCTTTTTGAAATCTGGGTATATTTTTAATTGATGTGATGAGCTACAAAAATGGCCATTCAATAAAAAAGAAATCAGAAAACGGTTTTGTGTAAGAATGGCATATTGAAGGAACTCTAAATATATATATCTCTCCTACAACCGAAGTGCAACATTTTTTATTATATACTTAAATATATAGCCAATATATACTAAAAAACTAATTGGTTACCCACTTATTCATAAGAAAGCAGATTTCTATATATGAGTCGGCCTAAGCCTGAATACAAGGCAGCTGAATAAATGCAGAAAAGGAAGGATGACTGATAACTTGCTCCACTGAGCAGCTCACAAGAGCAGTGTAAAAGCATCAGAACAACTTTCCAAACAAAAGTTTATCTTATTAGTCACTTCCAATTTCAATACATCATTAAACTGTGTGACCTGTCTGAAAGAGCAACTGCGTTAAACAGATTAGGTTTTATCTGAGTTTGGCTGCTTAAAAGTTAAGACGAAAAAGCTTTCACTACCGATCTGCTTATGAGTGAAACAATGAGGATTACTGGGTGTTTGGGAGGTTGGATGTACCCTAAGGGTGTAATCTCTGGTGAGGTCAAGGCTGGATGGCTTGGGGGAAAAAAAAAAAAAGACATGTTAGCACAGTAAAGATCCATTTTCCCAGCTCAATAAAGCAGGCCAGAACACGGTTCGATGGCTCACTTTTTACCAGGTGAAGTGCGTGAAAAAAAGGTTACACATTCTCCTCTTGCATTTAAATTGAAAAGTAAGTAGAAAGATAACTCCTGTTCTTTTTGCACTTAGTTGGGTCTACAACCCGTTAAGCATGGACAAATATGAGTGACAGGTAATGACGTTTTTTTAAGTATATCTCTATGTTTGTTTTCATCTACTGCTCCAAGCCTCTAACATTTGGACTTACCGGAGAAGAAGTTGTGGAAACACAGGGAAAAGAGGAAATTTTTGAACAAGTAACTGTAATAAAAATTAATATCTTTATTTTTAAAGAAAAAAACCCTCAACAATATAAAAACAAGCAACCCACCAAAAAAAACAACAACGATACAAAACAAACGACCCACAAATTCTGCTTTACCGAATAAGGCTCCCAGACTTTTCCCTATACCTTTGTTCTGTTCTGGCATAGACCAAGATTAGCCATAACCTAGACATAGTTTGTTTCCTGGAGGAATGAGAGAGCATCATGGAAACAGCATTTCGGCAGCACCCACCCGACGGTCATAAATGATCCCCCTTGCAGAACAGTTGCAGCTGCTTGGAGTAGTAACCTCTATGCTCATCGAAATCTGAATATCTTACTTTCAAAAGCCGATACATATATTGTGGTTTAGAAAAATTGTATAGTGAGGAATGCTGAAGTTTCACAATACAGAAGTGCCTTAAAATCAGAACAGTTGTTTTGGGGTGTTTTTTTTTAATTAGCTTTCTGGATAACAGGGAGCAACTGAGGGCTGGAGAACAGCATTTTGTAGCAAAAGCAGGCAAAGAACAACTTTTCAACTTATGAAAATATCCCTTTTTCCATATCTCATGTCAGAGTGGTAGTCGCTTAAATGTGAATGCTCTAAGTCATCAAAGGATAATAAAATGTCATAGCATCTGAACTATATTTAATTTGAAATATTTTGAACATTTGAAACTCTTGGAATATGAAAACATTTGCACTTTAATACTGGACTTCTGTTAAGAGAAAAATCCTTCTTGTAAGAACTAATCAAATAATTGTCCTGGTCATACTATTTTCTTAATATCTGGAACTGGAAGCTGCCAGATGAGGTGAATGTGTGGTGCAAGCTTGTGTGGTAATTCTTTTCTTTGCAAACGTTTTTTATCATACAATGATCATACAGTGGTTCTTGCAAATTGAGAATCACGTTAAGTGGGAAGTTGAAGCCACTTGCTGTTCATACTAATGACTTGCAACGTCTGTGTGGTAAGATATGTTTTGAACCTCTAAATATATATCGGTCTGGAGCTTCTTTGTGGGATAAATTGAAAACCTCACACTCCACACTTTTAGGAAAGCCCATAAATATTACATAAATCCTTTAGAAATAGCCCAACTATAATTAATTGGGCTGATAATGAGATCAAGTTTTCTAGACTTTTCCCCTACACAGGACTG
>NW_009648822.1:775273-781055 GCF_000708025.1 Charadrius vociferus
TAGAGTCTTTTTTTTTTTTTTTTTTCTTTTTTGGCGACAAAATGCCAAAATAGTGTGCAGCCAGAATTTTCCACCTCGGTGCGCCTTTCCAACGGTGATCAACAAGACCAGTTGCATAATAACCCGTTCTGCTGCTCATGTGCTTAAATTAAGTGTGTATTTAGATGTATTGCTGAGAGAGGCTTATGCCACTATACAATGCAAATAAGGGTGGTTGAAGCTCACCCTTAGGGCCTCCGTCAACGTTAATAAGAGTCTTGCCATTGATTTCCATAGGCTTTGCATCAGGATCTGAGATTTTAGCAAGTGGGATCCTTAGGACCTGGCTGGGGGGGAAGCGAAAGTAACACAACCCACAGGGGACATTTCTCTTCTCCTCCTGGGACATATCCATGCGGAGGAAACGAGTCAGCTACAGCTTTAAACAAGCAACTCTGTCAAATTTTAGTCGTACATGCTCTGGTGTTCTTTTCTGACATTTCTCCTTCTCAGCCCCTATGGTATGAAGTGACAACCACCATATAAATAAAGCCAGTTGTGATAGTTAAGCCCACTAATTATGGAGCACCTTCAAACTACCATGTACAACAGCTAGTTAAACGGCAAGATTTTCCTTTTCAGTAGTGCAGCTTTGAATAGGAATATTGACATTTGCATTATTTTTTAAAAAAACAGCACATCCTTGGAGATTTGTATATTTTTGTTGTCTCTGGAAACAGAGTGCCCTGTCATACTTGAAGGTGGGACTTCACTAAGAGAGCACATTAGCCTAATGACTATTTCCTGAAGTTAAATCATCCCAAGCAACCAAACAAAATTTTCTTAATTTAATCTGTTAAAAGCATTTGAGTAGCCTGAAAATTTTCTGAAGCAAGTCCCCTAACACCGCCACAGATAAGGACGGACAAAATAAAAAATTGTAACCATTCCAAGTTTTATTTCCCTGTAAGCAGTATTATCTCACTCTCAAAAATGGCAGACTCTTATTTTTCCATCCAAAAATAAAAATAAAAATGGTGATCTTGTTTTAAAGGATAATCTAATTTATTGTTAATGGTTTGAATCATTCCAGGGGTCAAAGGCATCTTTTACATCAATTTGCAAAAGCAAATTAATGTTTTGAAGGAAATGTAAAAGTCAAGTTGCTTGGGAGTACATTAAATTATATGCTAGTTAATGGTGTTAGAGAGATGGTTTAAAAATAAATTGCCCATAATACCTTTTAATAAAGGAGCTAAATGCATTTTTGTTCCCTGCTAAAAGCAGATGCCTATTTGGCACTGTTTTGAATCCCATTTGCCATGTATATTTTGATTAATTCTATGCTGGGTAATCTGCACTACGTGGTCTAGGTTCAGTAACCTCACTGTAAAATAATGAGCCTTCAAGAATAAAAAATATGTTAGCTATAAAGTTGTATATTCTGAGGGGCTCTGAACATATTCAAATAAAACAAAACAAAAAAAAAAGAAGCTTTCACCTAGTAAATTTGCTCAGAAGTGAAACTTGCATATCTCAATCTGTATTTAGCTTTCCATCTGAGATCTGAAAAGTGGACAAGACATCAACTTTTTGCATATGTTTTCTATAAATACCTTTCCTTTGAGTCAGCTGCCACAGGACCTTGCACAAGCCCCAGTCTTAAGGGAGCTTATGGCAACTGGGGTGCAGCCAATAGCAATGAGTTCACTCCTAAGTAGTGTCTTCAGAAAAAGGTCCAGCACTCATATTTTATGAAATATGTAACATGATTTACCCAAGGTTGTCAAAAAAGATGAATTTCAGCCAAACGCAAGGTAATAAATAGTAATATGTGCTGCATATAGTTGACTTATAACCCTTGGCATTTTGAAACAAAATTCTTTTGAAGAATTCATTTTATACGTCATAAACTTTCCTATTGTTTTTCCTGTTTTGACTGTCTTTGTCATCAGATTTCTTGTGGGAAGTATTTCTGAAAACTGTAAATGAAGCAATATTTTCAAGAATACTTATATAGGTCTCTATTTCCATGGTGTTCTTGGAATAAGAAAGTTAGTAGTGTAGAAAAATGGTCTGTTTCATTAAATCGGAACCTAGGGGGAAAAAAAGGCAATAAGGTAATGTATATGTGAGCTTTTTTATTATTATTTATTTAATGATCATAGAAAAACCTTTTCTAATGTTGAAAGTTATTTGTTTTCCTGACATACTTGTGTGATTTTGAGGAACAGAGTAATTTAGGGGTTGGGGTTGTTTTATTATTATTATTATTATTATTATTATTATTATTATTATTACTACTACTACTATTACTATTGCTGTTACTATTACTATTACTACTAATTAATAATAACACATTTTTGATAGAGTGTAAAGTGCATTTATTTAATCATTTATACTTTAAAGTAAGTATAATTGAAAACATGTATTATATTGTGATGTACCTACTTTAAATCTGCTGGCTTAAACTGTATATATGCAGTTATGAATCCTCAAATATGAGTCAAATGCATGTCCTTTACTGCCACCCCACGCACCTCAATTTGTGCTTCTATAGCACTACCTGTCGTCTGTTAAAACAGCAACAAGGTGTTGGCAGGGCATGTTCTGTGCTGGTGAGCCTTAAAACGGATTTGTGGACTTCCAGGCAGCGTGCTCGTATTTTGGCACATATTCTAATTTTTCAAAGATCTTCCAGAAACTTTGCCAGTGGCGGCTGGCTGAAACACCTCACTGACCACAACGGTAGTCAATGGTGGATCCTACAAAGCACTTTAAAGCCCCATAAGCACACAGTGAGGATCCCCAAAACACTGTCCCAGCCTATAGCAGGTTATGTCTCAAGGGGTCGTTCAACCAGGACTGCTGTCTGAGGATAGATACATATGCCCTTGCGTATACATAGGCAAGAGGCAGAAAAGTCTTCCCCAAAGGCTCTCCATGTGACGATCTCACAGGTTTGCCTTTCTCTTAATGTAAATCTGAAACATTTGGGAAGGTAATCCACCCCCTTAAATTTTAGTGTCTAGTTAAAACAAGTTCAAAAATGACTTAATATAATTGAAAATGATGAGTAGGTGGACAGGGTGGTCTCTCAGTAATTTTTGCAACCATTGTTCAAATAATATACAGGCAGACTGAACCTGATATTGTCATATAAAACTCCAATTAGTAGAGAGAGCCCTGAGGAGAAGGACCCGGGGGTGCTGATTGATGAGAAGTTCGATATGAGCCAGCTTTCTGTGATTGCAGCCCAGAAGGCCAACTGCATCCTGGGCTGAGTCAGAAGTGTGGCCAGCAGGTCAAGGGAGGTGATTCTGCCCCTCTACTCCACTCTCGTGGGACCCCACCTGGAGTACTGCATCCAGCTCTGGAGTCCCCAACATAAGAAGGACATGGACCTGCTGGAGTCAGTCTAGAGGAGGACACGGGGATGCTCCGAGGGCTGGAGCACCTCTCCTATGAGGACAGGCTGAGACAGTTGGGGTTGTTCAGCCTGGAGAAGAGAAGGCTCCAGGAAGACCTTAGAGCCCCTTCCAGTGCCTAAAGGGGGCCCACAGGAAAGCTGAGGAAGGACTTTTTGCAAGGGCATGTAGTGATAGGACAAGGGGGAATGGCTTCAAATTGGAACAAGGGAGATTTAGAATAGATATGAGGAAGAAATTCTTGACTGTGAGGGTGGTGAGCCCCTGGGGCAGGTTGCCCCGAGAAGCTGTGGCTGCCCCATCCCTGGAGGTGTTCAAGGCCAGGTTGGACGGGGCTTGGAGCAACCTGGGCTGGTGGGAGGTGTCCCTGCCCAGGGCAGGGGGTGGGACTGGATGATCTTTCAGATCCCTTCCAACTCTAAAAATTCTGTGATTCTATGACTCTATGAATTACAGTCAAGGAAGAAACTAAGCACTTCTAGGATGCAAGTCATCTGATCTATTTTCAATATCCAGCCTGGCATGACAATAACTGAACTCTAAAAATGCTTCCGTGAAGCATAAAGTAAGGACAGAGGACTGGTTCAGATGCCGAATTCTGCATTTCTCCCCTAACACCAACATATTAAGGAAAACATCGATCCACCTGAGACCCTTTAATTTCTTTGTTGTCCTAGCGCAAACTGTACTAAGCTGTTGGAAAGAAGCCAAGCAGCATAAGCACAACCTTAAAAAGCCAGGGACAATACCACCAGGCGATGAAAGAGTTAGGAAAGGTCTGTAAGTACTCCTGGAGTTAAGCAAGCGCACTTGCCCCCAGTGTAGTCTTCAGGCATGCTGGCAATCCGAAACCCTAAGATTCTCAGTGGTTTCCATTTTTGCACTTATATGCACACCATAGAGAAAGAAACAAAAGAACATACCAGGGAAACATTTTTTTTTCTGCTTTTCTTAAAGGTGCATTCTCATAAACATAAGCTAGAAGAAATTGGACAGGTGCTACATAACAGATGAAATGGTGCAAGGTTCAGATGCATGAGACAAAATTTTTATTGAAATACTACACGTTTCACACATATAGCCAATGTTCAGCTTACAATATTTGGAAGTAAGGAAACCGACTTTAAGGTCAGAGGTAGATGTTCTCATTTAACCTGTTACTCTGGCATTAAAGAGGATGTACGGCTTCACCCGGCAGCTGCTGGGAAAGGGATGTAACTTTTGAGTCAGCTTGGGTGAGCTGACGGGAACTACCGAAAATGTAGGAAACTCCTAGAGAATGTTTGTCACCTGGTTAAATCATTCACAAGAAATTCAGTTCTTCTGGAGTATTTTGCAGAAGACTTCTGAGGAATGATGTGAATGCCATCACCTCAGCTGGGGAAACAGTACTGCAAATTTTGATGTAGGCACCGGAAATTGGGAACTGGGGTTTAAATTGGAATGCATTCCCAGGTTTAAGGATTTAAAACGAAGTTAGCTTTTTCATCATTTTGAATAAGTGTTTTCAATAAAGAGTATGTCTTTCGTTTTATTGCAAGTAATTAATATGAGGGACTGAGGAGTTTAAATACGACAAGAATTTAGAGATAGAAGTCCAAGGGGTGTCTTATCTGCTGCACGATCCAGAAAAGGGGATCTAATTCCTTGATTGTGGTTCAGTTTGTAAATTGGGATGTCTTTGGCATCTCTCCCTTCATCCGCGAGGGACTCCACAGCCCTTGGCTGACCCTCGGTGGCACTGCAAGCCCCAGGCACAGTGGGAAGGAGCTTTTGGAAGGTCCTGGGAAGGCACTTATCCGGCTGTTTCTCAGACCCTGGCATCGACCTCTTATGGGCAACCCCACCGGAGGGGCTCTTTGCATCTTCTTCTGCAATGAAGACCAGGATGCAGCGGCTCCCAAAAGCCATCTGGGCTGACGAAGTTTAATGTCTACCACAAGTTTTCTAGGCAGAGTTATTTCAGAGCTGATCGACACCGTAAGTATAATCGTATCATTTTGCCCTCAAGTGAAATGCTGCGTCTTTAAAAAAGCTGTTACTGATTTAAGAAATTATTGCAACTGTTATCTATAACAGAGAATTTGAAAAATTTTTACACCTAATTTTATTTCCATGCGATTTATCTTTCCTCATCAAGAGGAACTAAATATGACTGTTTTCTCCACTGTTCTTTCTAGCAGTTCTGATAATTAAATTATGTTAGCAAACTTAGCAGCATACAAATTACTGTTGAAATGGAAAATTTCACACCAATATTAAGATATCTTTTAAAAAAATCATCAAAGGTAACATAAAAAGGATTATGATTTTTTAAAGTATTTTATCCACAGACTCTGCCCTGACCCCTCTGATCTCTAGAAAAAATAGGGAAA
>NW_009648822.1:781067-790466 GCF_000708025.1 Charadrius vociferus
AACTTCAGAACCCCTGGATTACCTCAGGTGTGTAACATCCATTAGAAGATATGTATTTGTTTATATAAAAATGCACATACACAGATGTACAATGTAGGCATGCAATATAATATGAATTTGAAGCTCTATTGTTATATAGATATGTTTTATGTATACGTTTTATATATACATATGTTACGTAAACCTCCCCGCACACGTGTATTTGCATACACAAATGTGTGTGCATACCTATACATATACACATACTTATAACCTGAAATCTGTAGAAAAGGTGGGAACCACTAGTCTGAACTTAGAGAGGTGATATCAAGAAGACATTTTACTTTTTGATTTTTTTTTAATGGTCGGCTGCAAGCGCAGAGTCTGATATGCAAAAGGAGAAAGTAAATTATCGGAAAGGACAACTCGACCGGTGGAACAGAACCTCTGCTCTAAAACCAAATATGTGTGAAAAGTCAGGCTACGTAACTTTTTCTTTTTTTTAAAAAAAAGAAGCATCCTAGTGCTACTTTTTTTAAACAAAAAATCTTACCGGTGACCCCATTTACCTAAATTAAGTACCACTTTCATTTTGTGAAACTCTTAAAGCAGGAGATTTACAAGGACAAGATAAGAGGACTGGCAGATGTTCTTTGATTCATTCATTTGAAGGGAAGGGCATTTGGAAATGGCACTGGCACAGAATGACATTTGGAATAATGGCCTGTGATTCTGTTGGCACTTTTAGTGTTAAGCAAGTGATCTGCAAGGTAAAGTGGATTCACAGTTAGAGTCAGCACCAGTGCACAGGTCGCCCGTAAAAATAGAAGATTCCATTATTCTTCAGGCTCCCTAGAGGGAGCAAGGTCTCCAGCATCATTACCAGGACTAAATCTGACTTTTCTACCTCCCCTAATTTCCTCCTAGTAATTATAGGTCAAGCACTCTTTTGTAAATTATAAAACCTTTGTTCTTATCAAAAATGAATAGCTGAGGAAAAAAATTATAAAGAGAGTCCTAGGAAAAAAATTTCAATTAGAAAACCAAGCTAATTTGGTATGACCAAAGACTGTCAGGCATACTGACAGTGCTCTATTATGCAGTCATTTGGGCTCTTTCAAATTAGTTATGTTAATGTCCTGTGAGTGAATGTAACACTTGGATGGGACAAGATTTCTGCAATTAATTTCTGCAGTCAGTGGAGAGACAAGCAAATTTATTTTCCCCCTCTCTGGGAATTGGTAGTGGAGGGTGTGAGGTAGAGAAAGTGCATTTAGGAACGGAGTACAAGCTAAACACAAGCCCTAAATAAAGCAGAAACAATGGGAGCCAATGCCTCCTCATTCATTCAATTGACAATGTTTTGCAGCTTAAACCTGTTTTATTAATTATGTTTGACATTTCCTTAATTAGTTTCATTTACACCAAATCAATCCCTACTGCTGTATGGCATCATTTATCATTTTGAAAAATTTGCATACCGAGTGCTGACTTTTTCTACTTAATTATACATTAAAAGTGTCAAGCGTGCTTGCTGCCTGGCATTATCTGCGCCAGAAAGGTTTGTGGCTGGACTGTGATGGTATTAATCATTAAGAGCCCCCAAGTGCTGCTGGGTAATATCTGGGGAGTAGAGTGGCTCTCATTTTAACGCTAGAGAGCAGAAGTGCTGCTGTAAAATGACCCAAAGCAAAAACAAAATAAATGACCTAAAACATCCGGTCTACTGTAATGCTTCGCTCTTTTGGTGGAATTATGCTCTGGGAAGAAAAAAAAAAAACAACAAAAAAACAATGTTTACTGTTAACTATTAGCCTCCTGCATGTTGAAACTGCAGAGACGGCTCTTCAGGATAGCTGGCGTTTTGTCTGAATGGGAAATATGACATTTCGGTTAAATGTATATTGATGGCTGTGTAACAGGGCAACCAAGGCATGTCTGTATCATTTTTTTCTGATTTTTACTGTTTGGGCTTTTTTTTTTTTTTTTTTTTCCCATGATAAGGGATTTAAGATAAAACACAACCAGGAATTAACATCTCCTTTCATAAAACCCGTAATTTACATGAATCCTCGTAGGAAATACTCAACCATTGTTTAAATAAGTAGTTATGCCACGTCTTCCAGGTTGTTAGGAAAAAAGGTGTTTCCAGCCACAAGTCATTCCCAAACAGAGGAGTAGAAGGACGGAGAGCATACAGCACCGCATTGCTAATCTATCTGTAACTACCTATAATCCAGTGCAGGTATTTCAGCGGCAAATTAGCCGTGAGTCTGACAACTCACAGGTGCGCTTCCACATTCAGAGCAGCAGCTGCTTTCAAACAGCTTTAACTACTTATCAGCAGTAGCTTTCAGAAATGCTCCTTCTCTCCCAACAGTTGTGCTCATCATTTAACTCCTTCTGAGACCCCGTGAAGACCC
Organism: Charadrius vociferus; assembly: GCF_000708025.1. Taxonomy (NCBI): domain Eukaryota; kingdom Metazoa; phylum Chordata; class Aves; order Charadriiformes; family Charadriidae; genus Charadrius; species Charadrius vociferus. The sequence goes on from NW_009648822.1 coordinate 783,470, forward strand.
TTAGCCAGGCTGACCATTGATTTCAGGAAAAATTGAATCCATTACATTTATCACATGTTCGCTCTCCTTCCATATGTCTCGTTAGGACCTAGGCCAAAATTAACATTTTTGGCTAGCGCAATGTTATCGACAGCCAGTTTAGTTCCTGCCTTTGACAACCAGTTGCAAGAACAGTTTTGATGCCCCACCAAAGCAAATGCAAAAAACTCAGAGATGGAGTAACTGCTAATAAACCTCTCCAAAGCCATCTTAGATATTTTTGGTAAGTTCTTAGCTATGTTGGAGTTTCTAGCACTGTCGCATAAAATAGCATGTTTTGCAAAATGACCCAAAGCACATTTTGGCAGCTGGACTGCCTACCCTTTCCAAATTCCACTCCAGCTGAAACAGCAGATAGTGAGCTGCTAAACGTATTCATAAAAGCGCGTGTCTGTACACTTTTTGATCTACTATGATGCCTGTTCGGAAGGCCACCAGCTCTGCTGAGCAGGAAAGCAAAATCGCCACACAAAGGTGAAAGGAGCTAGCACGCACAAACATGCCATTTTCAGTGGGAAAGCTCTGAAATACACAAACACATCTCCTGTCAGCTGGCAAACGCATTTTCAACAGCACCCTATCACTGTCTGCCATGGGATTCATTGCTCCCTTCTGCCCTCCTCTCCTTCTCATCACCCTTGAGCAGAATCAAACTCGAGTGGAGAATCCAGTTGGAGGTTTGTGTTGGCAAGAGGCAAGGCGGCGAACCGATACAGGGCATGACCACCAAGTGAGCCTGCTTTGGACATCTAGCTATTCTCAGTTTTCCATTGCTGTAGTTAAACAGATTGTCTGCAGAGGCTGTGACGCTGATGAGGAGACTGCCGTTATCCTGCCCAATGACAAACCATGCGTCATGCATGTCCATTATTAGCCCAAATAGGCAGAATTTGACTTCTGCCTTATCTCTGATTTTTTTTTCTCTCTAGCACACACTCATGCACATATGTCAGTGGCAGCATTTGCAGACACTCCCAGACACATCTGCTTTCCCCATCCCCGCTATTCAGGGATGCCAAGGGTATGAAAGACCATGAAAAAAATTCTAATTTTAAACAGAATGCTTCTGTTTCACATGGGAAGAGCTAGAGGTAAGGGAAAGGCTCAATCATGCACTTATATTGCAAGTAAAAACAACAAATTTCTGCAGAGAAGCACCGAAGTTACTTGTGGTCTATGAACCAGTGCCTCATAGCCCAGTGAGGCTGCTCAGAGAATTAAGGAGGAGGACAGAGGTATTTTGTTTATAGGACGAGAGGGTCAAATACACAGGTATCAGGGTCTCAGACCCACAGGAGGGGATCACCTTAATTCTTGTGTCTGTCTCCGATGATCCACTCCCACGCAACTCAGTTCCATTGCGTGTCGGGCTGTGGAAGCACAATGAAGCATGTGACGTGTGCTCTACATGAAAGGTTTGGTGACAGTTCGCTAGCACCCTACAGGAAAAAATGGGAAACAAAGTGCTGTGTTAAGGTAATATGGTCCCTGTCACTTCTGCGCTCTGCACACGGTGGTTCCTAAAGGCACCGGTATGGACATACCTAGTGGTGCTCACAGTCATGGAAGCAAGCAGTAATTTCATTTGCAAGGAGCCCCTGGGGGTCATCTGGTCTAGTTCCTGTTCAAATCAGGGCCAGTCCCAAATTTGACACATGGGGTTGGTTGCTCAGGGCCCCATCTAGTCTAGTTGGGAGTACCTCCAAGGATGGGGAGCATAGTGCTCTCCTTGCGCAAAATCCAGCATGACTTCTCAGGGTGACCTCCTCGGCCCTTGAGAAAGACTACAGTCCTGTTCATTTCATGTAATTGTAATCACTTTTGGCTGAAGCCAAATAAAATGGCTAAGCATGTGTCTACCCCTATTATACAGTTCAGAAACTTCTTAAAAACTGGGCAAAAGCCGATGACACATCTGACGTGTAGAAGATGAGAGTACATAATGTGCTTGTTATACTTTCACATCTCAGTCATGATTACAGCTGTGATAGATGCCTCCACCACAAACTGAGCAATCACCAGTGAACCATTCGCGACTCCTGTGGCCAATTTCCAGAGAGCGATGCTCACCATTTCTGCACCCTTCCCGAAGGATGTGTGGGGATGCTGCGAAGGCAGCGGCAGCTCGTCTCGTAGGATTATTAGCAGTAAAGTCTGCAGCACTTGGGCTTATTTTAGCCAACAGAGCACAACACGACTGACTTAGAAGTGCATTGATGTGGAGGAACACAGGATGAGATGTGGGATTTGATATGACAGAGACTAGACTGTAATAGCAATACAGATGGTCGCCTGATATTTCACTTATAATTATGTCTATTTTGACATAGACAATATCTTACTCTGTAAGAGACCTGAAAGGGTTAAAAAGGAATCTATTTTCTATGCTATACACCAACTATGCCTGCATTCATGTCAGAACCCAAACTTACTGTGTTTAATATTCAAGTTCATTTTCAAATTCTTACCCATTAACATAATATATGCCATTTTGCAAGCCTGGTCAGAGAAATCTGTAACTAAATAATTTTCAAGTTTCCTTCATATCCAATGCATTATATGCAGTGTGAAATTATTTCCCCACTTCCTTCATAGAAGAGCAGAAGAGCAATACACAATATACATGATATTATTGCAAAATGTATTACAGACTTCAAAAGTTACTATACGTGTATGCAGAATCATAATAGCTAATCCTAAATGACCATTTAATTGTCTATTTTAAGTTATACTTGATATGCCTTTGCAAGATAAGCATTCAAAACTTGCAAGACAAGAAATATATGAATGTTGAAATTATTTTTATAAAACCCTTCTCTTTCTTTCTTATGGTACTGTACTATAACGCTTCTTCGTCCAAATCCTCTTGTGAGTATACCCACTGTATGTCAGAATTGTGAGAAGCATAGACATAAAAGAAGCTAAGAATTTAGGCCATGCCTAATTCATAAGTATTTTTTGTTTACACAAAAATTTCTAATAAAAATTTAATGAGAAAATCAAAGATGGAGAGTCTGAGAAATTCGTGCAACAAAACTGGGAGTCACCCAATCATGTATGTGCTGGATTAGAAACTCTAAACTCAGATGGGCTTATCAAAGAGTTCACCAGTTTCAAAGAACACTTTTCAGCATAACCAGCCACTGCTCCAAGCAGATCTGCCTCCATGAGGAAACCAAGCAAAAAAAATCTCCTGTTTTTACTGAATTAGCTTTGAGATCTCAAGAGATTCTAAACTAAAAATTCAAGGTAGATAACGGGTGATGCTATGGTATGCAAGCACACGAAAATGAACCAATCTCATGCTCTAAACATAAGTCTCTAGACTTTAAATTTGCATCTGTCTATAGCAATGCTGATTTTGAACCTCGGTTGAACTTCTGAGATAGGAAACAGTATTCCACATACAAAAAATCTAGATTCCACTGCCGAAGATATTGTAATAAAGTATTACTTACTAAAGACAGTAAGATTTTGCACTCAAACCAACAGAGATTAAGATTTTAAATAAATATTTCGTTTTCAAAATGGTTAACTGTATTTGTTAATCAGTTCATCAGACTTTATTTTTTTTACAATGATATACAGATGAACTCAAGATACCACAGTAAGTTTATAATAAATATATTGCAGGTATTTTTTGATCATACTGGCATAGGGATAACCACAGCAGACTTACATTCTGAGTATGTTATTTCAGATATGCACATTACTGAGCTCAGACACAGTGTACAGCCAAGTATCACAAAGTTCTATTCAGATTAATATGCACACGCAGTGATTCTCAAACTAAAATACAGTCCCAGCTCCAGATGCTGCTGAATACATTAGCTGTAGATTAATTTCAACAACTTCAATAATTCCACTGTACTGTTACACAGGTCTTTACATGTAAAACTGTACAGTACAATTTACTTCAGCAGGGCTACTCACAACGGTAAGCTTTCACAAGATCAGTCTCTAAAATTCTTTAAATACATTAAACCATTTGTCCCCACTGAGCATTAAATCTCTTGTCAGTTGAGTATTTTTTAATGAATATACTTTTGAGTTTTGTCATCATTTGAATGACTCAATTAACAGAAAGTCACCTCCCCCACCTTTATACACCAGTAAATTCCAAAGATGTTCAGAGAAATAATCTTGCCAGTTCTTTCTAAAAAGTCCTCAAGACTAGAGTAAGCACAAGAATTTTGACAGAAATTTATTTTCTTCAAAAATACATGTGAGTATGATTCATTATTTTCTACAAACAACCATTTCAAAAAAGTTAGTCCGGATTGCACTTGAAATAATTTTTGCTGCATAGTTTATTCTTAAAAAGGTTGTTCCCAAATTCAAATTAAGACATATGTCAATTATTTGCATAATATTTTGTATTTTCTTTTGGACAACATTTGTCTCTAAAAATCAATGTTATTTAAAATAAAAATCAATTTATATATATTTTGAAACATGTTTTACAAGTATGCCTCCTGGTTCTCCTTTTGCATCAGTTATAATAATATTTAAATAACTGAGTTATTTCCAATTTTTCCTAAAAATTTAAATAACAAGAAAGACAAGATTGTACGTTTTCATATCTATGTCAAATCTTCAGTGTCTATGATTATTTCTTTCCATAGATTTTTTTGCAGTAAAACTGTATTCAAAAGTGAATTATTTCATAAATTCCTCCTGTTTTAATTTCTAGCAGTATTCATTCATCTCTAGATGCATAATTTCTCAAGCATAAGTGCTACAGACATTTCTCACCTAATGCAAACAACTGATGTGTGGAACCAGATTCTCAGAGTCCTTATAACATCTCTACAGTTGTACCGTAGACATCTTAATTCTGCATTTTAATAGCAAAACTTCATATTTCCACTTGCCTTATATGATGTCCATCAACCTAATGACAACCTCACGGGTACCCTATATAAAAGGCTATTATGTAAAAGTGTCGAGAGGATAGCTGTGACAAAGACAGGAATTCTTCTGAAAAAAGTGCAGGCACCTGTCTTTCTTTGCAATGCTGTAGGTCCTCTACAAGGAAGTGCTCCTCTAAAGTCTTGGGCAAAGCACTTTGGAGATGTTGAATGTCCTCCACCACTCCAGGCAGTGCTTTTGCCAGTGGGACATCATGACAGAGGGAGATGGTGGTGGTGCAGGGTTAGGGAATTTAAGAGGCATCTTCGCAGAAGGTCTACCCACGCTGGCTGGCAGGTGAGTGACACCCTATGAACCACGAAGAGCACAGATGTAAGCTAGATACTGTCAAGGATATCTGTTAAGCACCAGGATGAACTATCATACCTTTTAGGTATGACAAGCTAAAATATATTGTGGTCTCAAGATGCAGACAGAAAATGAGCAAATACGAAGGACAGAGATGTCATAGAATCACAGAATGTTTTGGGTTGGAAGAAACCTGAAAGATCACCTTGTTCCAACCCCCCTGCCCTGGGCAGGGACACCTCCCACCAGCCCAGGTTGCTCCAAGCCCCGTCCAACCTGGCCTTGAACACCTCCAGGGATGAGGCAGCCACAGCTTCTCGGGGCAACCTGCGCTAGTGCCTCACCACCCGCACAGTCGAGAATTTCTTCCTAACATCTGATCTAAATCACCCCCCTTCCAGCTTGAAACCATTACCCCTTCTCCCATTGCTCCTCTCCCTGATCAGGAGTCCCTCCCCAGCTCTCCTGGAGCCCCTTTAGGGATGGAAGGGGCTCTAAGATCTCCCCGGAGCCTTCTCCAGGCTGAGCAACATCAACTGTCTCAGCTTGTCTTCACAGGAGAGGTGCTCCAGCCCTCTGATCATCTTTGTGGCCCTCATCTGGACTCACTCCAAGAGGTCCATGTGCTGCTTATGTTGGGAGGTCCAGAGCTGGAGACAGTACTGCAGGTGGTGTCTCACCAGAGCTGAGTAAAGGGGTAGAATCACCTCCCTTCACCTGTGTCTATACAATAGCTGTTTTCAGAGGGTTAAGAAGAGTACCAAAATCCCAGGTCTGCAAAACAGAGAGAGAAAGCAGTGCTTTCTAAAAAGTATGTAACGAACTCCATACCTCAAGAGGCAGGGCTGACCTGATGGGGGCTACTATCATTTGCTCTGCTCTAGGAGAATGATCCCTTATATGACTTTCCTATGACAATCCTGCCAAAAAAAACCCTAGTAATACAAAATGCAGAAAGACAACCATTTTACCAAAGTTATTTTTGCCTAACTTGTTGGTTTAAAACAAATAAATATATCTAATACAAAGGTTATAAACAGTCTATCGAATAAGATTTTTCTCTAACGCAGGGAATTTTAAGTAGTGCTTAAGAACAAGAATTCCCAGAAATAAAAGAACCAAATCCTGTTTGCTTTGCTGAAGTGAGTTCTTTCATTGACAATGGAGCTGCTTATGGATGAATTTTTTTTACTTGCAAGGAAAAGACACAAAGTCTGAGCACCAAATACACTCCTCTTTCGTCTTCCAAACAGGGGCTAGTGAACCTCCACATAAGGGTAAAATTCCGTCTGCCTGAAAGGGAACTGGAAGGCGATGCTGGATCCCCAGCCTTGCAAAGTCCTCCACAATTTATATGGCTCCAGACTGATGAAGGAAGGGGATAGAATTGGAAACATACGAGGAAAAACTAATAATAATAATAAAAAAAAAAAAAAAAAGCTTTGAAGGAATTCTCTTCACCTTTAAAGGGGCACTCAAAGTAATTCTGGTTTAAGTTCCTGCCATTAATCAAATTCTGCTGGACCAGTAATATTGTTCTCATGTACTTGAAATCTTGCTTAAAGGAAAAAAAATATCACTTAGAATTTTGAATTTTGAATAAAGCATGATTATGTTTTATTAGATTTTAAGATCACTGGCTTGTTTTTAAATTGGATAGTTAAAAGAAGGCTACTAAATCTGTATTTGTGCACTTAAGGACGAGGGCAGGTTTTGTGAGGTGTTCTTGTTGTTTTGA
>NW_009648822.1:790488-856055 GCF_000708025.1 Charadrius vociferus
GTAACCAGGTATTTACTAGGTAATTACCTGGCCTAATGACTCTGCTTCTGTGCAAAACACTGGGTGTTTTTCTGCCTTCAAGACAGAGGTATTCACTCAACAATCTTTTTGGCTCTCAAAGTGTACAAAGATTTCACTTTTAACAAAGGTCCAGTTGTACCAGCAAAAAAAACAAAACCAAAAACAAAATAAAAAGAAAAAACAACTACACTAAGTTGTTTTCCAGTACTGTAGTGTTGCCTTCCTGGATGAATTTAAAAAACATTTTAAGATTTTCAAGTCTTTGAAACCAAATGTTACAGAACAGAATGAGCTCTCCACAATGAAATTGCCCGCTCTACAGCCTCAGCCATGCCTTGACAAATTCAAAAATATCGTTTGCTTTTTCCTTGTGATTTCTGCTTGAAGCCACCTGGCTCAGAAAGTTTTATTCTTCAGATCAGTCTTCAGTCACCCATTCAATGACATTTTGATACTTTATTAAGGTGCTTCTTCTACTTCATTTTTTTTAAATTATTTTTCTTTTCCTTACTATCATTAAAATCTTTGAATGCAATTAGGCTATATTTAATCGCCTGGGGAGGAGTAGGGTTACAAATATACAGTTCATTGCAGGGGGGGCACCTATTTCAACTGTTTTTACGTGCAATGCATGTTTATTGTTTGTTTGTCAAAACTGAATTTCTGGAGTAATAATAATATTGAGTATGCTCATTTTTGACAATTTTCAATTATGGGAGAAAGTACAAAGTCCCAAGATCTTAAACCAAAATCATTTCAGTAGCAATGAAGGTGTAAAATCTTAACTTTCTTCTTTTTTCTGTTACATTTAAGATTTAATTTATAGAGCTATGCCTCATCTTCGGGGAATTTTACATTGAGGTTTTCTGCTTGATGTTTAAGTAAATATATATACATATATATGCACACAAATATATACATATATGTGTATATATATACACACATATATATACAAATAAGCTAAGTAAATATATACACACCAATATATGAATGATATGTGGAGAATGTATAACTGCACATATTATAATTGAGTATTATATAGAAATAAGTGGACTTTTACTAGTGCACCAAAAATAGGGTCCAAGTATAGCAGGTGCTCTCACAGTAGCTGTACCTACGTAGTCAACGGCGGAGAGGATGGGGTAACATGGATTTCAGAATGGATCGGGATTGCAAGAGCACATCTGAGGTCTGGAGTAGGCTCATGCAGCCCATGGTAAAGGATGTGCTGTCGCATTTTCCCCTGCTACTAATTAATATATTAAGTATATTAACAGAACAAGGTTGTGCCTACTTGCAATGCGGTCCTGCTTTTGTTCATCTTTATGGGTACACATAAAGACACAATAATCAGTTGATATGACTATTATGGAGAACTACTGGAATTTAGCATATTTTCTGTATTCTGTTAAAAAATAACAATAGAGTTAGAATGGGAAGAAATGAATCATGCAATCTTTATAATAAATATTGAACTTTATTTAATTTATTTGATTTTGGATTTCATGACATTTTGCAAATTATACTCACATTCTCCAAAGATATGGTAAGCCTTCCTGTCAGCCAAAGCCCAGCTTAGACAAACAGACGTGATTTCATTTCATTCATTTGTGGCATATTTTTATGTAATATCAACATTTAATATGCTTCAGAGTTTTCAGCTGCATTCAGAGATACTTTACAAACTCAGATTCCAAGGAGAAATTAGGGTCTACAAGTGCGCTTTAACTGAGGCCAAAAAATGATGTTCTCGGGAACCCCTGTTAACCAAAACCGCTATGTTTCAGAGCGCTCTGGAATTAACACAATTCGTGTTCAGGCAGCCTTTCCAAATGTCTTCTCCAGATAATTCAGCTAAACTGTCATATTTTTTTAAAAGTATTTCAGAGTTGGTACAGAATGAGATCATTGTTAGAAGCCTCTCTAATATACATGTGCATTCATATGCATTTTTCCCCAAGGTGATTCACACAGCTGGCTGTGGAATACATTTCGTAGACTCTTATACATAGGGCTGTCTTTCTGTCATAATCTTTCTTTTCATAGGACAATTTGTGGGACTCCATGATATGCAGCTAGCAGTGCCTGTACTCAAATGAAGTGATACTGAATTTCTATTATGCATGTGCCTTGGAAACCTAGCAGCTCGCCATAAAGATTTTATTCACACAGCAGATTTGTTGTTACTTAGATAGTTTCAGACAATTTTAGATTTGAATGGACATGGCAGGATCTGACAGCATAAAAAGAAATACCAAGAGAAAGAAGCATGTAGAACCAAATGATATATGATGCAACCTAGAGAGTAACAAAGCAAGCAGGATGTCGAGGTACCCTTGTAAACAACTATCTTTCAAGGAATTCAGGTTTCTTTTTCATAACGCTTTTAAAATATTCAGTATGCATTACATAGGGAATAGATGGATGCATAGATAGATACATACACACACGCTTGTACACAGATGCCGCGCTTGTCAAAATTCTTTCTTGTCTCGTAATCTTTCTGGGATCACTTTTAAAAATTTGTGTCTAAGCTACAAACATAGAATATGCAAATCTATACATCAACCAAAAATGCACACACAGTTTACACTTCTCCCAAAGTTTCCTTTTGCAGTTGCACCTGCAACTGGATGTACAGTTTTGTACATCTATTGCAGGAGGAAGTAGCACGCTATTTTTAATGCAGACATAGACTCTTTATTTCTCACCACATTTAATTTTTCATTTTCCGGCACCAAGGGAGGAAATGTTTACATATATATGAAGCTGAAATCCTGCTCGTTGATGCAAATGATGAGAGAGAGAGAAGAGTATGTCAAAGAAGCCGTCTCCTTCTATGTAAAGAAAAGGGGCAGAACAGCAGTGGCTGAAAATTTGCTACATATGAGAAGGAAAAAAAGATTCTTTGTTTAGGGGAAGTTGTACTTACTTATGTCTGTGGATGGAAGCAGCAGAGTTAGGATTTCCCTGTACAGTCAATCTTTCATTCTGGAGGCAGGAGGGAAAAAGAACAGGATATAATGTATGTGGCTTAATCAAACCACAATTTTATTAATTCAAATCATCTGGGGACAATCCATCAGTAACTACTACATAACTTTTTTGGTATTCATCCCCATGTAATGTTCTGCCTCAGGTTCCCCAGCTCTTCGTCACCTCAAAACTCACGCCATCTTTCCTATGGTGATTAACCAGTGAGGGAAATGGGCTTGTATTCTCTCTTGCACCAGGCAGCAGGACGTCCAGCTACTTCTCACATCCTCCTCTGGTGACATCTTTCCTTAACTCTTTTTTCAATCTTTCTGATTTAGCAAGAAATTGGAAATTTTATGCATTAAATATGCTAATTATTAGTGGGAATCAGTAATTAGCTTGTTTATACCCTCTCACATGTGCCCCTTTCCACTAAGATGAGAGACTGACGAGTCACCTCACAGGAGAAGATGTTGTCCCACTTTTCCACTCAGGAACACTTCTTGGTTTTGTGTGTGGGGAGCGAAAAACAGGAATCTCAGGCCCTGTGAAAAAGTAAAGCATTGTGTGCAACATTATGCAGATATAGCCTAGATCAAACATTAGATATTTACGTGAGAACAAATAACTACAATAAGGAATCCAATCAGAAAATGAGAATTTAGATCCCATGAGAAACTGGATCTATGGAGGAAAGACCAAGAGCACATGAAAGGAACTTAAACAGAAAGAACAGGTAAAGAGAAAGTATGGGAAAACACCTCTTTTTTTGACAAACACACACCCCCCACCCCACCCCGAACCCCACAGGAAAGTGTATCTGGTCTCCATGAGCTCATACCTCAGAGTAAGGGAAGACATCACTACCAACTGGATCATTTCATACACCTTCTTGTAAATCTGAAGAAGAACCCTATTCCCTGCAGATCTTCCTCCCAAATAGTTTAGAAGAGCATGAGTCAAATGAGAGTACACAAACGTTAGTTCACATATGTTGGAGTTTGATTAAAGGGAGTCTTATTACGTGGTTACCTGTAGTATCAGGGCAATGGAAATTACGACCTAAAATGACCTTTCTAGTGCTTTGTTCTTTTGCTTAGATAGGATTTGATGCTTTGGATAAAATTAAACACAGTGAAGAAACGCTTTCATATATCTGTTTGCTTGCTTGCATGCAGAAGTATATTATATAATTCATGGACAACCATGAACATAAGTACAAGGCCGCAGCTTTAAGTATGTATCTGGGACATTACCTTAAAATAAATGTAATTAGCCTTTATTTGTGTTAGTCATGGACATTACTGTGAGTGCATTTTTGAATGAGTAACCTCAAGTATCTTTTTATAGGTCATGCTGCAGAATGCTTAAATATATTTATAAAAGCTTTGTGCAATCTTCTTTCTGATTTAAACACAGGATCTTCAAGAGTGCAGAGCAGACCCTTTGGTAGGGGTTGCTAAGATATCTATACCTATGAAATCGGCATTTTTCCCATTCTGCCTTTTCTCTCCAGGTTTATAATCTATCTCTCAAATGAGCAAAAATATTCTTTGATATTTCATTGTCTGGAAAATGTGTTGACTTGATAGCAGGAACACTCCTGCACTGAAGAAATCTGGGGAATACTTTGACAGCAGGTAATCAAAATCATCCTCCAATTGTTTCATCCTGATTATTAAAGGGAATCCAACCTCCAAAGTCAGGCCTCCAAGCCCTTGCCCTTCTAGTTGTGCATCTGAGAAGAAATTATGGTAATCTTAAAATCCTATTGATGCTGAAAGGCATTTCATCAACTGCAAAAATTAAGAGTGAGATGCAGAGGATGTTTTTCTATTTAGAGGAACCCCTGCTTATATGAATAGGCTTCATGTGGTGACTCTTTTGAAGCTGAGGACTTCAAAGCAGATCACTGACTTCCAGTGGGATAATCACTTAATGCAAGAGTGGGTAGATGGAATTATTACCATGCAGTCAAGCTAGATTTATCCCTCCTCCCCTCCTTAAAAAAAAAAAAAAAAAAAAAAAAAAAAAAAAAAAAAAAAAAAAAAAAAAAAAAAAAAAAAAAAAAACTTTTTTTTTTTTTTTTTTTTAGAGAAAAAAAGGAACAAGTGAAGCTTTGGCTTCTCTGTCCCCACAGTTCAAAAGTGACATGGTATGTTAAGGGTACTAATCCCACATCAGACTTCAGCCGAAAATTAGAATGGGCAAACAAAAAAAAGCAATCAAGGATATAGAAGAAATGTGAGTAACTTCAATTCATGTATAAGAACAACAATTTTTTATTTGCGCTACTAAAAGCTTTACTTGTAAGTAAGTGTGTCAATATACTTTTCTAATCAACAAACGAAATATCTTTTGGAAAGGTCATTTACAGACATTTATGCATGTAGATGGAGTCATGGCCAAGAGGGAAATTTGCTGGATAGGTAGCGAGCTCCTTTGGTTCTTAGAAAGTTGGAGTAATTAGTTAGGAGGTCTAATTTTTGGCATTTTCATGCAGTATTGAGTAGGGTTTCTAGTTGTTTCTGGCCCTGCTGGCTTGAGTTTGAACCAGCAGCACCTTTGTCTCTCAGCTCTTAGAAGAAAAGTACACAAGTTAAGTGGGAGGTTTTGGGACCCTTACTTTTATGTAAGTGAGATGATTCATGTTGGAGAGAATCAGCCTGTTGCCGACTCACTAATGTGTAGTACTTCTGTATCTGTTAAGTAACATTTCCAATGATGGAAGAAAATAAAATAAAATTAATTTTGGAGTTTTTTTTCCTGTTCCTTTTTTTAAAAAAAGGTGAGGAAGCATAAAAGCCCAGCGATTTGATCTCACCTTGGTACGAGATTTCATTTATTGAATACTACTGAAACTAGCTATGCATCTGATATTATATGTCTGATTGTTAAAACTCTGATGTGTGCTTGGCAAATCTTGGTTGAGATGCATCAAGAATCCAAACAAACATGTGTATGTGGCTAGATTGAGAACAGGATGCCAATCCAAACATCACTGACATACACACACAGACATATATATACACTTCCCTACAAGCTAAGCATGTCAAGGGCAAGGTTGCCAAGAATAATCATCATATATAGACTACATGTGTGTATTATGAGTCTACTGACTTCATAGGTAAAATTCTACAACCATCCCCTCAAGAGATGTCTCACAAAGTTTGTACGTCAATGCACAGACGGCCAAATTTAGTTTTGAAATTACTTTAAATAACAGAGGAGAACGAGTCACTTTTAGCTGTGTTTTCAGATAGTTGTATGCCACTATTCTTCGTCTTATATACACATCAGATGCTAAAAAAGGACCCCAAACTGGGACTTAACATAGACTTGGTATTTCAGAAAATTGTCCACATTCTAGGTGCTCTGGTATGTATTTAAGGGGCAAAACACTTTTGAAAATTTGAGCCTAAGAGCCCAGAACCTACAGAAATTCCATTTTTAATGTTCTCCATATTGGCAAATAGGAACCAAATTATATCAATTTTTAGTTAATTATCAATCAATAAATTATTATTTAACATCTTCTCAACTTTCTCAAACAGCTGTATAACAGTCAGAATATTTTTAGAACGTTATTTGCCAAATTATCTCACTCTCCCAACAAACGTTCCCAAACTGTAACAGCCACCTTCTTTTATGCCACGTATGGCACAATATGTTGCAAACTACATTTATTCTCCTCTTTTCACACTGTCTTTTCCCACCAAAACACATTTGCAACCCCTTTTTCTAGTGGCTGTGTCCCAGATGCAGGTAATTCCTTTTCACCTCACTATTGTTTATATATTCTTTTCAGGTAAAAGCGTTTGTGCTCCTATGACAAAACCTAAGAACTTACACCATTAGCTGTATGCCAAATGGTATAGACCTGTGATCACAGAATTTCAAATGAAAAACAATTAATACTTTGTTCTACTAACTACTGCAGGGTTTTGTTTTTCGTTTTCTGTGTTTATCAAGAAAGCCCCTGTTGCATTTAGCATCCTGCACGTTATAAAGGAACAACAAAAGGTGGCTTCCCTATGAAGCATGGTGAGTAAAAATAATTACACAGCAGAAAATACTGGAGAATACATATAGTAGTATCATTCATTGCTAATGAGTTAAAAGGATATCACAGTGCATTTATAAATCACTACACAGTGTTGCACAGTTTATTTAAATTCATTGTGCCTCATTATAATTGAGCTATGCACCTTTAGGTCTGAGTTGATTAGGAATGCTATAGCTCAGAATAGCTTTTAATTCAGCGAAACATGGTCTGACCTTTACCATAATCCTGTGTGAAACACACTATAGTTTAGACATTAATAATGATACTACCTCTTTTTTCTACTGGTAAGATGCTACTTAAAAAAATTGTATTATTAGTTAACAGGCTCAGGACAATTTATCAAACACAAATTATCCTTCTGTGTATAACTGCAGTACTTAATTCCAAGTTCCTCATCTCTCATAACTATTACCTACTCTTTAAAAATGCTAAAAACTAAAACATAATAGTGTCATGTCAGAGCAATAAGTCACATACACATACTTACTGACTCCCCGCAGACTTATGCTGTACCCAACTTAGGGATCTGAGCAACATGATGTACATTATATGGCATAAAACATCTCTTTTGTTTGACCTTTGTCTTCGTATTTAAGTGTAACATTTCCTTAAACCACTTTCTGGTAACTCTGCAGCTTCCACTAATGACACTTTGCTGTTCTTCCATCATTATTGCTCGGTTTCAGATTGAAATTCTGAGGATGACCGAAAAAAAAAGCCATGTAACGCCTGCAGCCGGCAATCGGTCCCGTAGGAGGTGAAGGTCTGGGCTAGTCTGAGAGAACTTAAATCTCACCCAGGAAGCCTGCCTCACCATCCACGACCCCAGGGACCAGAGAGACCTCTTGGTCCCCCTGGCCACCCTTTGCTGGTCATGGCTGCTCCTTGGGTTGCATTTGGTGATTTGCAGTTCACAGCCTTCCAAAGTCTTGGTTGGGGCTTACATGAATCATCGTCTCGAGGCGAGTCTTTTGTTTCCTGTATTGTCACAGGTCTATTTTTAATGGCTGTCAGGGCTTCAATAACATTCTTATTGCAGCTACGTAAGATTCATAAAGATTAATTCTGGGGGAAAATGACATGGTTTTGCATCTGTTACACAAGTGTGTTTCTGATCCTGAGGTCAATGAGAATATTCTCTAAGCAAGCATGAAATTCTGAATAAAAGACATCAATAAATTGGTTTTAATGTTCCTAAATAAGAGTGATTAGGATTATATATCGTCAGTCTACTTCAACTTACTTGTGAAACAAAAGACATCGAATAACTGTATTTGTTCACACTTTATCTGTATAAGAGGAAACCACAATCAAACTGACATTAGCTGTGATGTTAAGTAATCTAATCCTTTCCCCTAGCTGTAGCTGTAGGTTAATGTCCCAGTTTAGCAGACTGAGATCAACACAACTGGGTCAATTTCAATTCCCTAAAGCTGAGCTGTGGGAAACACAGCTTGTGTCAAAACAAAAAAATATGGTTTTTAAGTTGAGATTCAGTAATTGCTGACCCAGTCTCGACGTTCCTGTTTATAAAGTTTCTCTCCTCAAGGGGTTAGTGCTTCCTGAATACTTAATAGAAAACGAAAAAAAAAAAAGTATTTTTTTTCTCTCCAAAACTAAAGAAGAAAGTTCCCATTGTTTTCATGGCTTGTGCTGAGTGCTCCTTGGTTGTGAGGAAGGGGACGGCGTAAGTGGTGGTGTGAGCCAGGAAAGCAAAATCCTTTCAGTACGGTGTTTACTCCTGAAGGGTGTATCCAAGAATAAATGGCATTTCCAACCTGAGCAACTAATTAGGGGACCGCTCCCTCCCCCAGCATGGTTCTGCCTCATCACTCAGAGCATCCAAGGAAGGAAAAGTTAGCATCGTGCCAGCTCTGAAGCACAGACTGAATAAAAAGAAGAAAATTACAAAGAAGTTTGACCTGGTAATTATCCACATAGATTCAAATAACAAATACCTATTAAAAGACTTTCTGAAGGCCTGGAGCTTTCAGAAGAAAATATAAAGGCATCTCTCCCTGGAAAACATTGTCTTTCATCTTTGCATTCTTTAGAAAACCAGGTCTTTTCAAGTTTCCTGGCTAAGATGTTACTTTGTGATGTATCGTGTTATATCTAAATGCATCTGTCATGAAGCTTTGAGTTGACACATGTTCCTATTTATACCTGTTCACTCAAGCAGTATTCACTTCTACACAAGATAGTTAATAGAGTATCATCTTCTAATGCAGATATTCTAAGTGTAAATCTTCATTATAATAGCCATATCCAAGACAAAGTTTCCCAGGTGAATACAAGCCACAAAAATAGATCAGAATGGGTCAAGCTATGTATTACAGATAAAATATGCTATATATATTAAAATTCTGCAAATATAAATGATTTTTTTTTCCAATAGAATGTTCATTTTTTGCACTCTGAAAAATAAAGTCTGCAGAAATAAATAAGCAGGATGCCTTTATTCTCGATTTATATTGATAGCTAATACATAAATATTTAAGAACATTTTTTTCCATTGGACTTATGGTAATATTTAGCATTATATAAAAAGCCTACAAAAGATATTTTATAGTGTAATAGACATTGATGGAAGAACATAACAATTCTCCTCCTGATTAGTGGTAATGTTGAGCTGCATTTGCAGGGGAAAATATATCAGAAGTCACAGAGAAGAGTCCACAGAAGGGAATAGCTCAGGTGTCTTGTGGTATTGTCCAGAAATCCATCTGTGGTTATTGGGGATTTAGATACATCTGAGCTAATGTATGACTCTGAACGACTCTGCAGGAACACGGACAGACTGCAAAATGAGACCGGTCACCTATATCAAGAGATGACAGCAGAGATTTCATGACGTACCAGGCTTTACAGACAATCCACTTAAAAACCTGTCTGGTCTTCTATCTTGCTTTGTTCTGTGTTATGAGATCCTACATAGCCACAGGTTACCAGGAGTACATGCGATGTTATTTCACTCTGCCCAAATGCAAACTAAAGAGGACAGCTTTAGCTGACAAAAGAAAACAAAGTGCAACATAGGAGAGCAGTGTTGGAACCAGTGGATGAGCGAAAAGACCCACATAAATATACTATCCCTTGTCGCCAAACCAATATGTCCTTGTATTATTAAAAGATAAGTTAATTAGTTAATATATTTTACGTGCCTAATTCGAGTAAATAGATACAGAAAAAAAAAAAAAATTAGTAATGCACATACCTGAAAACATTTAAAATAACCTTTGGCAAGCCTTAACCAACTAAACCAGTCAGTTCCCATAACACCAAAAATCAAAAGCCAACGGTAAAAATTAGAGAAGTGAAGACTGAATTTGATAAATCAATTGTATTTTCCATGAAAGCAACTGCAACCAAACATCAAGCACCAGTTTTCCAACCAAATTCTATTTAAAGGAGAAAATCAGATTAAATAAATCAATAATGATGCACAAGTTCAAAGACTAATTTCTTTAAACAGACTTCCTTTGTATCACAGAATCATAGAATCATACAATGGTTAGAGTTGGAAGTGACCTTAAAGATCACTCTGATCCCAGACCACTGCCCTGGGCAGGGACACCTCCCACTAGACAAGGTTGCTCAAAGCCCCATCCAACCTGGCCTTGAACGCTTCCAGATATCACAGACCAGTCAGGGTTGGAAGGGCCCTCTGGAGCTCCCCCAGTGCCACCCCCTGCCAGAGCAGGGGCACCTCCAGCAGTGGCACAGGACGGTGTCCAGGCAGGTTTGGGATGGCTCCAGAGGGGGAGACTCCCCCACCTCTCTGGGCAGCCTGTGCCACTGCTCTGCCACCCTCACAGCAGAGAAGGCCCTCCTCAGGTTGAGATGGAATGTCATCTGTTGACAATGTTGAAGTTTGTGCCCGTTCCCTCTTGTCCTGTCACTGGGCACCACTGAAAAAAGACTGTGCCCATCCCCCTGGCACCCTCTTTTTAAGTATTTATAAGTATTGATAAGATCCCTCTTCAGTCTTCTCTTCTCCAGACTAAAAAGACCCAAGTCCCTCAGCCTTTCAGGGAAGGGGCAGCCACAGCTTCTCTGGGTAACCTGGGCGAGGGCCTCACCACCCTCACAGGAAAAACTTTTTTCCTGATATCTAATCGAAATCTCCCCTCTTCCAGTTTGAAACCATTACCCCTCATCCTATCACTGCATACCCTTTCAAAAAGTCCCTCTCCAACTTTCTTGTAGGGCCCCTTCAGATACTGGAAGGCAACTATAAGGTCTCCCCGGAGCCTTCTCTTCTCCAGGCTGAACACCCCAACTCTCTCAGCCTGTCGCTAGAGCAGAGGTGCTTCAGCCCTTGGATCATCTTTGTGGCCCTCATTCGGACCTACTCCAACAGGTCCGTGTCCTTCTTGTGGCAAGGACTCCAAATCTGGATGCAGTACTCCAGGTGGGGACTCACCAGAGTTGAGTAAAGGGGCAGAATCCCCTCCCTCACCCTGCTGGCTACACTGCTGGGGATGCAGCTCAGGATGCAGTTGGCTTTCTGCGCTGCCAGCGCACATTGTTGGCTCATGTTGATCTTCTCACCAACCAACACCCCCAAGTCCTTCTCCTCAGGGATGGTCTCAATCCATTCTCCACCCAGCCTGGATTTGTGCTTGGGATTGCCCTGACTCATGTACAGGACCTTGCACTTGGCCTTGTTGAACTGCATGAGGTTGACATGGGCCCACCTCTCCAGCCTGTCCAGGTCCCTCTGAATGGCATCCTTCCCCTCCAGCGTTTCAACCGCTCCACACAGCTTGGTGTTGTCGGCAAACTTGCTGAGGGTGCACTCGATCCCAGCACCCATGTCACCAATAAAGATGTTGAACTGCACCAGTCCCAGTACCGACCCCTGAAGAATGCCATTCATCACTGGTCACGACTTTGAATTTAACTGTTTACAATAGAAATCACAGGAGGATATTCCCAGAACCGAGAAAATCCATTAATACATACTTAGTTTTGGTTTTTTTCTCTCTTTTCTGTGAAATTTATAAAGCAAAAACATTTATCAATTTCCAAAAGCTATATTTGGAAGTTTCTTTGATTTTTGAATCTATTTAGCTCTTAGAAAGCACTGAGAATTGGCACTGCTGAAGACCACATAATTCTGATGTTTATCCAAAAAAAAGGAGAGTAAAGCCAGTAGTGCTTTTCTTTTTCATACATGGATTTGAAGGGATCTCCTGCAGAAAAAAACCAAACCCATACTAACTTCTACAGGACTGTAAGAATTTCTTGATATCTGTGCAGAAATTGCCAATAAAATTAGAAATCAGTGGTTACTGTAACTCTTGGTATTGTAAAATAAACAAATTGCCTTAATTAAGGGGTCAAACCACCGTACCATTTCACATGACTTAACAGGCAGCTTTGATTCTGTATATATTTTTAAAATAGTAATGTGCAGCATGGTGAAGTTAATGATATAAGAGTTGAAAAATTTGTCGCTGTGTTACATCTCAAAGATCTCTATAGGAGTTATACATATTTAAACATAAAAGGCTCCTGAAATAAATATTTTACCAAACCTGTTGGGAAGTTGATTTATTTTTCTCAGTTTTTATGCTTAGCAAAATAAGTAGAAATCTGTCATACTGTTTCAAGCCTAGTTTTTTAAGTTAGGTTTTATCTTGCGCTAGTATAAACATTGCCAAAAACATTTCTCTACTGTCAGTATTTCAGAGGCAATTTCAAAAATGCACAACGTTGTTATAGCTCTGTCCTACTGAAACCAATACAAATCAGCAAGTGAAGATAGGAGGTCTCACGGGATATTTTTCAGTTGCTGTGGGCAAAAAGTATGCCTGGCGTTCTTGAGGATTTTTTTAAAAACAGAGAAGGAGGAGAAGAACTCAAGCAACACAAAGGACTTGCATGTGGCAGGGAAAAGAAGGCTTGGCTGCAATCCCAGTGCAACGGTGGCATCCCCGCGGCTACCCCTGCTAGTCATTGTGTCAAGAACAATTAAAAGGATGCGAGAAGCACCCATCGCAACCTCATTGTCAAATTTAGCCTCATTCCCCAAAGAAATTCCATCCTGAGCAGACATATATTGTTGTGGGTGTGTTTTGAGGACAATTTTGTGCATATTCTTGAATGGGCGAGGCCATACGCATCCTCAGCGCTAAGGGCTGGACAATACAGCTGAGGGATGATCTCAGCTATGAGTAAAAGTACCTATAAAACTCAACACAGGATTTCATCTATTCTTCTGATACATTCTCCCCAACTAATAAGGCAAAGGAGAAAACCTGCACATATTCACACCATTTTATAAAAAACCTATCAAATGACAGAACAAAAAAAATTTGGACAATGGAAGAGAGAGACCGAGTTAATAGGATATTTAAAAATTAAAATACAGGAAGAAGGGATGAAATTCTAGAAAGCAAATTGGAATAGCATAGCAAAGGCTCAGGAAAGTCAAAGACAATGTCATCCTTGAAAGACTACAGTGGTCTACTGCCCCGCTATAATTCTGTATTTAATGGGCAGGTTGATGGGTGCTTCCCTTCTTATTCTTTGTGATTCTAATCCCATAGGAATATTCACCTCCTTTTAGGAGAAATGTTCAGAGGATATTAGGAGCTCAGTTCTGAAATAGGTCCCATCTCCTAATTGTTTTGTCAAACTACATTACAGAATGAAGAATTTGGGTTTTGCTTTGTTTTGGTTCATTTTTTTGAAATCCCAGACTTTCATGTTTCTGCACAAATTCAGTTTAGCTTAATTTTTCCTCCGAAATTACAGTATTTTCCAAATGGGCTAGGGTGTTTGTTTTTTTTTTTGGTGGGAGATGGTTCAGGTGATGATTCGTCCCTTTGACCCCTGATTACACATCCAATGGCAAGTTCTGTGAGTTTAGTAACTGGAATATATATATATAAAAAAAGGCATATAATTTCACTTACCAACTATATCAGCTTCTTTCTTAACAATAATATTGATCACGGGGTTCACTGAAATATTTTTCAGTTCTCTTCCTAAAACAGCAACATGGTCTGCAGGCTTTGCAGGATAAATAAAATATTGTTCTTATTCCCATTTTTTTATACATGTCCCAACCTTGTGGGTTTTTTTAGTTTCTAAATTGTACATTAAGGATATTTCAGTAAAAAGATATGTTTCTTCATATTCTGCTTAGATGTTTTTCAGTCTACCATGATGCTGAAGAGGGGCACAGTAAAGGTAACAGGCCTGCGTAAAGTGTTAGCAATACAATATTTTCCTGATAACTGAATTTCAGGAGTTAGGGAGTCCAGGGAACACCCTAGCCTCAGAAAGAAGAGAGAGCTCAGAATAATAAACACATCTTTGAAAGTAACTAAGGCTCACATGGTTACAAAGAAAGGTCAACCCATGTAAGACTGGTAAGAAGTGAAATTCGAATAACTAAAAGAGTCATATTAAAGGTGGTACACATAGTCCTTATGCAAGAATTTCATATGATAACAACCAGATAGTCCTGATTTTGTTCCCCTCCAACACCATGGACCTTCACTTTCTGTAACTGAAAACATCACAAAGGCAATACGTGGCACTGGAAAAAACTGCAAGAACTCCAATAAAATGCCTTATGACTTTTCACATTTTTACTAAGTTATGTTACGGACTACATAACATGAATAAAGAGACTGGCAACAGCACACTAGCTTAGAGGAAAGTTTCAACAATCTGGAGAAATTGGCCGACAGGAGTTTCATAAAGTTCAACAAAGGCAAATGCCAAGTCACCAGCTGGGGAGGAACAACCCCATGCACCAATACATGCTGGCAGCTGACCAGCTGGAAAGCAGCTTTGCAGAAAAAGACCTGGGGTTCCTGGTGGACACCAAGTTGAACATGAGCCAGCATTGTGCCCTCACGGCAAAGGCGGCCAGCAGCATCCTGTGACTGAACGGGGAAACGAGGAAAACTGTCAGCAGCAAGTAGATGGAGGTGATGCTTGCCTTCTACTCAGCACTGAGAGTCACAACTGGAGTTCTGGGTTCAGTTCTGGGCTCCTCAGCACAAGACAGACATAGGTACGTTGGAGAGAGTCCACCAAAGGGCCACACAGATAATTAGGTCATTGGAACATCTGACATACAAGAAGAGGTTGAGAGAGCTGGGACTGTTTATCCTGGAGAAGAGGAGGCTCAGGGGGATCTTACCTGTGTGTATAAACACCTAATGGATGAGTAGAGAAGACAGACCCAGACTCTTCCCAGTGGTGCCTAGCAAAAGGATAAGAGGCAATGGGCACAATAGAGTAAACTTCATTTAAGCAAAAGAAAATAAATTATTACCATAAGCTCGATCAAATACTGGAACAGATTGCTCAGAGAGGCTCTGAAGTGTCCATCTTTGGAGATATCCAAAGCCCAGTGGCACACAGCCCTGAGCAACTTGCTCTGTTTCGCCCTTTCAGACTTGGGAGGGTTGTAGTAGATGATCTCCCAAGGTTCCTCCCAGCCTCAGCTATTCAGTGACTATGAGAATATAGGACTAATCTCAAATCCCAGGTCTCAAAGAAAATGGTTTTTGGAGCACCAAAAAGCCGGAACAAAAAAGGCAAAATTTAAAAATATTTACAAAGGCTAGAGAGATTCTCATCTAAGCACAAGATATAGCCAAAAGAAATTGATTTCCCACTAATTCTTGTCTTTAGAATAATTCCTAGTACTAGGATGCAGAAGGCAATAGATATCCTAGTATGGTTATCTTATTAAAAGCAGAAGGACCATCAGAGGCAGGGTCTCTTTTTTTGCATAGAAAAACCCACTTAACTCCACCTAAAAAGTGCAGAATATTGATGTGAGAGATATGGGCATATTTTTTGCATTTGATGTGTTAGCACAGTTCTCACAGCTCTTACAAAAATCTAATACATGTTTTATGTTCGACTTGTACTCTTCTTGAGAGTCATTCTGGAGATTGTTGTCTGGTTTCTGTTCAACACTGAAGATATTTCACGTGTAAATACAATGAGTTTTGAACAGTATAAGGAACAAAAAGTTCTAGATGAGATTCTGCTATGGAAAAAAAACAAACAACAGTGTAAGAATATTACAAGAATTTTTCAGCAGCATGGAAAACAGCAGAGTTCCTATCCCAGAGCTAAACAAGCAGTAATGTAAATACTACGCAAGAAAAAATACCAAAGCTGAGGGTAATTTACCACTAAGTATACAGATAGATCTCAATAAGTTTGTGGCCATCCTTAATATGTTTGCCTTAGTAAATATAGACAAAGTACAACGTTTCCTTAGGATAATAATTTATGTCAGGATTATGTCTAAGTGTTTATTCCAGCCACTGGGACTGGTAACGACCCTGCGAGTATGAGCGCACTGCCACATCCAGAAGCCGTGAGATGCAAATCTTAATGACGAGGGGAAATGGAAGGCATTAAAGATGCCTGAGTGTTAGGTACAACGATAATACTCATTTAACTAGATTTCCACAGATGACTCACAAGGAAGGTATAGCGTGCAATTATCTCACAGGAATATGAGGCTCTTGGTCTGTATGTGACAAAATCTAACAAAAGTAATATGTTAACCCACTTTAAAATAAAATAGGCCGGAGCCACAGCCCAAAGGAGTAGCATGTTTTGCACCATTAGTTACGGCATGCCTACGTTAGCTAAAATGATCACAAATTATAGGTTATGATTGCTGAAAGAACCCCAGCAAATAGTTCGCACAGAAATATGCAAGGGTTTCTTTCATCTTGAAATCTTGCAGTTGGAAATGGGATACAAATCTGAGAGACATATGATATTTGTAAATACACTCCAGAATATTTACCAAAAGCATGGTTAATATCCAGATAATCTGTTTAACAGCTGTGCATGTTAAAATTATTTTTTTTAAATTGATCAGTTTCAGAAAAAAATGTGAACTGTGATTGCCAAACACATTACTAGTGATGAAACCTTGTGGAGAATAATTAAAGCTATCAGCAGACGATCGCTAAGACAGTGTGTTTGCTATTTGTTTTGAGAATGCTCAATATGATACAGGGGTTTTGCTTTAAAGCAACTAAAAGGTTCTTGCTAGGGAATGAGGGACAAAGATCATCCTTGAAGTGCTGAAGATCAAAAAGATTGAAAAGATATACAAAAGATACCCACTTTAAAGATCTACAATTTCAACATCTGAGACAGGAACGTGTTCATGCTTAGCACATACACTCAAACATTGATCAAGTGAAGAAAGAGAGACTGTCTTTGAAATGCAGGAAGAAAGAACTTGTCATGGAGAAGACAATAAACTTTATATTATCAGAGCTAAATTTTAATAGGAAATGAACTTTCATAAAGGTCTAGATCCAAACACCACAGTGTGAATGTAAACTTAAATCAAGAACTGTGCTTAGAGAATTAATGGTAGTTAACTGTCGAGAAGGAAGGCTGTTACAAATGTACTATGTAATAGTAGGAATATCTATGTAATGAAATAAAAGGTATGCATAATAAATTTGCAGATTGCACTAGACTGGCAAGGGTTACTGGCACCTTTCAAGATGATTTTGCAGTTCAAAATGATCTTGAGAAACTGGAGATATAGTCTGAAAAAGTATGTTCTTTTTCAATAGGAGCAAGTGCAAAATGTTACAGCCAGGCAGAAAAAAAAAAAAATAAAAATCAGCCTCTCCTAATTAACCTTAAATTTAATTATTTCTCTGTTTCTCCCTCCCTAAGCTTCATAAATGTTTTCCATTTGCAAAAAGGGTGGTGCTGTCCTGGGGTTTATGAACGGCAGAAAAACTCATAGAATATCTGAAATAGTCATCTTTTTTTCCGTTCTGCCAGGCAAGTCTTTAGGTCAATTATAGTGTATTTCTAGAATAAATTAACGACTTGCATAAATTCAGAAAACATGAATGAAAAATAGCAGGGGCGTAGAAAATATAGCCTAGGAAGAAATATATAATGAATAGGAAGTGGTTCCTTTTAAGAAGAGGAAAGTGAAGGGCCAAGTGACAACTGTTTTCAAATTCATGGGCCATTTCTATGGAGGGAAAAGGAATGCTGTTTTCCAAGTAAATAGGATAAGAAGTCACAGGCTTGTACTGCAGTCAGGGTACATTAACCATGGTAAACATCAGAATAAATTAGGAGGTTACAAAGATCTTAGAGGAAGTTTAGACAAGTCTGTACCAGAAATTACAAGGGCAGCAGACTCTGGAGACCTGAGTTGCCTGGATGATTTCCGAGGGCTCCCCCCAGCCCTATGACCCACTTACAAGACATGAAAAAAAAAAAAAAAGAGAGAAAAGTGATTGATTATTACTTTAACTTTCATGTGAAAGCTTCAGTAGAAGATTCTATAGCTAACGAACACATCAAACTTTTCTTAATTGCGGTTTATCTAATAATGTACTGCATTAAGCAGTCTGCAGCGAAGTGCAAGTTACATCATGTTACTTTCCACGATCCCATGGAAACCATAAACCAATGGCTGAGTTGAAAATGGCCTATATAAGGATACAAACTCAAACTTCAGCCTATAATTAGTATTATGAAATTCCAGGAACACATCAGTGAAACATGGGTCACCATCTGCTGACATTTTGGCAAAAAAGGGAAGAGAGGAAACCGAATGCCTGCCTAATTAGAAACTGATATCAGAATCACCAACTCTTGCAGCTAAATACAGGGACAGGAAAGGTAAAATAAAAACCCATACTATGCTGAGTTCACAGAAACTGATATTCACATTTATAGTGGGAAAGAAGGTTTTTAAACATGCAGCGCTGTCATACAAATATTTCTGTAATCCCCAGAGATCATGATTTTAGACTGATTTAAGCCATAATAACTTTTTCATTGTTGTAGGTGGGCAACTCTGTCCAGTTGAGGAAGAGGTCATATAAAAGAGAAAAAATCTGATGCGAATATTTGAAAATAAAAATATAATTGCAAAAGAACAAGAAAAAGTATACAAAACAAACACCCTGCAACCTCTGATACACAAGCTTATAGATGGCTTTACTAAGGAACTTTATTACTGAAGTATAGTATGTCAAAAACTAAAAGGTGTTATGAAAATTGAAATATTCCCCAACAGCCATCAGTCTCAAGGACTCATTTTCCCCTTCATCTTCCAAGAATGTCAAAACTGATAATCAAAAAGCACCATGGAACCCTACAAGCTCTGTGACCTGAGTGTGCCTGTACACAGTTAACAAGCATGATAACCTGTTCTGCTCAGGGGCAGAACATCAACTGTTAGATTACAAAACATCTCCAGCTGTACACCATTGCATTGGCACTTGCCCAACTCTAGCCTATCCGGACTTCCCAAGCAGGAGCTAAACACTCAGAGCTCACTGTGCTCCTCCTCTTCTCCAAAAAAGTCCAACTTCTTGCTTCTGACCAACCTTGTTAAACACTGTTCTACGGCTTAGGTTGGGTATGAAGTTGACTTTGGCTAAACCACATCCTGAAAAAATGTAAGTGTTTTGATTTACAAATAAACCTTTTAATGCTGGTTTCATAGAATCATGAAATGGTTTGTGTTGGAAGAGACATTAAAGATCACCTCTTTCCAACCCCCCTGCCCTGGGCAGGGACACCTCCCACCAGCCCAGGTTGCTCCAAGCCCCGTCCAACCTGGCCTTGAACACCTCCAGGGATGGGGCAGCCACAGCTTCACGGGGCAACCTGCGCCAGGGGCTCACCACCCGCACAGGAGAGAATTTCTCCCTAACATCTGATCTAAATCTCCCCCCTTCCAGCTTGAAACCATTACCCCTTCTCCCATTGCTCCTCTCCCTGATCAAGAGTCCCTCCCCAGCTTTCCTGTAGCCCCTTTAGGGACTGGAAGGGGCTCTAAGGTCTCCCCAGAGCCTCCTCTTCTCTAGGTTGAGCAACCCCAACTGTCTCAGCTTGTCTTCACAGGAGAGGTGCTCCAGCCCTCTGATCATCTTTGTGGCCCTCATCTGGACTCACTCCAAGAGATCCATGTACTGCTTATGTTAGGGACTCCAGAGTTGCATGCAGCACTGCAAGGGGGTCTCACCAGAACTGAGTAAAGGGGCAGAATCCCCTTCCTCGCCCTGCTGGCCACAATTCTGATGCAGCCCAGGATGCAGGTGGCTTTCTGGGATGCAAGTGTGCATTGCCGTCTCATGTTGAACTTCTCATCAACCAACACCCCCAAGTCCTTCTCCTCAGGGCTGCTCTCAATCCACTCGCTCCCCACCCTGTAGTTGTACACAGGATTGCCCTGACCTACATGTAGGACCTTGCACTTGGCCTTCTTGAACCTCATAAGGTTTGCAAGGACCCACATCTCCAGCCTGTCCCGGTCTGTCTGGATGG
The DNA here is from genome assembly GCF_000708025.1 of Charadrius vociferus. NCBI lineage: Eukaryota > Metazoa > Chordata > Aves > Charadriiformes > Charadriidae > Charadrius > Charadrius vociferus. The sequence continues at coordinate 810,878 of NW_009648822.1, forward strand.
TATCCCTCCCCGCAGTGTGTCGATCACTCCACACAGCTTGGTGTCGTTGGCAGACTTGCTGAGGGTACAGGCCATCTCAACACCCATGTCTCAACAAAGATGTTGAACAGCACTGGTCCCAGTACTGACCCCTAAGGAACACCACTCATGACTGGTCTCCACTTGGGCATCGAGCCATTGACCACAACTCTTTCAGTTCAGTCATCCAGCCAATTCCATATCCATCCAGTGGTCAATCCATTGAATCCATTTCTCTCCAATTTATGTTTAAATGCTTAATGAAATGCCATCCGAATCTACACTCTTTAATATTTAATAAAAATATTAACTACTACATTTGCACATCAGAGGACTCCACAAGAGCGTATTAAAGCGAAGATGGATCCAGAAGGTTTGCATCCGACATTAAGGACTGAAGCTACTAGAGTTTCAGTCATTATTCAGTCAAAGGAAATCTACAATAATTGCTGAGGGTAATTTGAAGTCTTCTAGAATCACAGAATTCACAGAATTCACAGAATTCACAGAATTGTTAGGGTTGGAAGGGACCTCTGGAGATCATCTAGTCCAACCCTCCTGCCAGAGCAGGGTCACCTACAGCACGTTACACAGGACAGCGTCCAGGCGGGTTTTGAATGTCTCCAGAGTGGGAGACTCCACCACCTCTCTGGGCAGCCTGTTCCAGTGCTCCACTACCCTCAAAGTAAAGAAGTTCCTTCTCATGTTAAGATGGAACTTCCTATGTTCAAGTTTATGCCCATTACCCCTCGTCCTATCACTGGGCGCCACTGAAAAAAGACTGCTCCCATCCCCCTGGCATCCTCCCATTAAGTATTTGTATGTATTAATAAGATCCCCCCTCAATCTTCTTTTCTCTAGACTAAAGAGACCCAAGTCCCTCAGCCTTTCCTCATAAGAAAGGTGCTCCAGTCCCCTAATCATCTTTGTTGCCCTTTGCTGGACCCTCTCAAGCAGTTCCCTGTCTTTCTTGAACTGGGGAGCCCAGAACTGGACACAGTACTCCAGATGCGGTCTCACCAGGGCAGAGTAGAGGGGGAGGATGACCTCCCTCCACGTGCTGGCCACACTCTTCTTGATGCACCCCAGGATGCCATTCGCCTTCTTGGCCGCCAGGGCACATTGCTGGCTCATGGTCATCCTGTTGTCCACCAGGACTCCCAGGTCCCTCTCCACAGAGCTGCTCTCCAGGAGGTCAGCCCCCAACCTGTACTGGTGCATGGGGTTATTCCTCCCCAGGTGCAGTACCCTACACTTACCCTTATCAACCAAATGTTTTCTCCTTATTAAACCACCTTGACTGATCTCAAATACTAAGATTATAGATTAACCTCAAAACTTGAAAAAAAGGGTGAAATGCAATACGTGTAACAGACATCTAAATTTCTTGAATTTCAAACCTCAGCATGGGAATACCTTTATTTTATCAAAACTGTGAAACCTTCATAAGCAAGACAGCTAAAATCAAATTTTTGTTAATTTTTGGAAAACTTGCATCCAGGTCCCCTCCACACAGCATCAATCAAACATATTTTTAGCACATTTAGATTGGTTTGGTCACAGCTTCTTAATAGGCGTGAAAAAAGCAAATAAGTTGGTAAAATAGTCTTATCAAAGGGCAAAAAGAAAACATAGTAGACGCAAGCAGTCAATATATGAGACACTCAGTTACTAGATTTTCTGCTTTATATGTACCATTGCAAGTTTTCTGGGCTTGAGAATATATGTGTAGCTTTTTATGCTTAATGAATGAATATCCTATTAACGGAATTACCAGCTATATGACATGCACAATATTACATATACGTTAGGAAGGTATAATATAATACATTCTAGTAGATTTGCATCATTATGGAAAAAAAAAAAATAGAATCTGACAATTGTTTTGTCTCGAGGATCCATCTCTCAAATATTAGGAATTTTTCTATTAGAGTATATTCAGGCTAGCATTACAGGAAAACGTGAATTAAACTATAGGCCAGTCCTATAACATTTAGTATTCTGTTTAACATTTACACGTAGGTCTTTACAGCATTATTAAAAGATTTTGAGCCATTTCTGTAACTTGAATGGAAAAAGTAAGATACAGGTACAATATCATGCAAAACTGTTACATTATAGAAAACCGTATGCTTTCAGATTTTAATAATTTCCAGCACTCCTAGTTCTAATATTTTAGTTTTGAAAGCATAATAATAGACAGAGCAAGAAACGACCAAACAGACTCCACGGTCTTCCCCAAAATAGGCATCTAGACTATAGTATAAAAGTCTTGCAAAAGCTACTTAATATTCTCACATTAAATTCTTAGAGAAGATCCTTCCTGCCTCTTTTTACATACAATCAATGGATTGCTTAACACAAAAGGTCAGTCACGAACTCTATCACTCTTTCTCAAAGCATTTAAATGACTTTAGGGACTCAAAGACATATTTCAAGCTATGATTTCTTGAGTTTTGATGTTGTAAATATGCCATCCTGCACAGTAACATTTAACACAATACTCTAATTTTATATGGGGTAGACCTTTCTAAATAATTAAGAAAATTATTTGAAAACATAGTAAATAAAACAGTTATTTCACTCTGCTATGAAGTCATTGCATCTGCATCTCATTTTTGCATATTTAGGTACATGATGAATTTGGGAAAATATTAAATCTGAAGAGTTTCATTCATGCAAAAACAAATAATTATTCGGGTAACTGGAAATTTACTGAAAATTCAGGTTAACAGTTTACTTGATATACTGGTTAAAAAACATTGGACATTAGTTACTAAACATTATCTAGTTGGTTGTTGGTTTTTTTTTTCCATTATCTATCTAAGATACCTAGTTAAAACATTTAGTTATTTAACCAAAATAACTATTCTAGGTCATAATGAACATTTTACATGTTAGCTCTCCCAAACATTCCAAAACCTTTGTGTTTGAACAAAACTGGTAAAAAATGACTTCTTTCCTGGAGTTTTTTCCTAGAATATCTTGTAAAAAGTTTAAATCTGTGAAATTTTTAATGGAAGAAAATACCAAAACCATTGCAGGAGATTCACTTAGAAACCTTGTTTTTTAGTTATTCCTTTTAATTTGTTATTATTTGCACAATCTTTCATCATTTGCTTCACTTCTAAGCAAAAATTATGTTTGAAATGTCAGTCTCAAACCAGAAAATCCTAGCTCTCTTTAAAGATTAAAAAACGTTGGTGCATTCAGCAAATAGTTGTAACATTCAATAAGTAATTGTGATAATACAGTTACAGTTTTGCAAGGAAAAAAACATAGGATGAAATTTACCTATTTCTGTTATTCAAGGTAGAACTCCAATTTAAGACCTCTGCTGAAGAAAGGTCTCTTTTCGTGAGATATCACCCTGCGGGACTGCATCCAGCTCTGGAGTCCTCAGCACGAGAAGGGCATGGACCTGTTGGAGTGAGTCCAGAGGAGGGCCACAATGATCCGAAGGCTGGAGCACCTCTGGTACAAAGACAGGCTGAGAGAGTTGGGGGTGTTCAGCCTGGAGAAAAGAAGGCTCTGGGGAGACCTTATAGCAGCTTCCAGTGCCTAAAGGGGCTCCAGGAGTGCTGGGGAGGGACTTTTTACTGGGGCATGTAGTGATAGGATGAGGGGGAATGGCTTCAAACTGGAAGAGGAGAGATTGAGATGAGGTATTAGGAAGAACTTCTTGGCTGTGCGGGCGGTGAGCCCCAGGGGCAGGTTGCCCCGAGAAGCTGTGGCTGCCCCATCCCTGGAGGTGTTCAAGGCCAGGTTGGACGGGGCTTGGAGCAACCTGGGCTGGTGGGAGGTGGCCCTGTCTATGGCAGGGGGGTGGAACGAGGGGATCTTTAATGTTCCCTCCCACCCCAACCATTCTATGATTTAAAAGATATTATCCAATGGTTGCTACAGTCAATAAGAACTGCACCTTCTGCAACTGCCCTATCATGGTCTTTTTACCTACATGTTGAACAAAGAGCTGGTTGTAGTGAAATTTTCAGACTTCTCATAACATATACTGTATTTGAGAGTAAAACTAAGTTAGATACTGAATGGAAGCAGTATGTATTTTGTTAAGTTCTGTCAATTAAAAGAAATAATGTCCAGGTTAGATACATCAGATATTAAGTGAACATGTTTATGGACATGTAGATTTTTACTTGCTGTATTGTTCTACTGTTATGATTTTTTTACCAGTAAATTTTATGTTTTAACAATTAAAACATAGCATGGGTATTTGCATATCCAAATTTTAACTAAAAGCAAAGTAAAGGTGATTTTATTTTCATTCAATTACATACTGATAGCAGACCACTTGAAAGTGGCAAAATACAGTAAAAAATATATTCCCAAGTTTAAAGCACTGTTAAAAAAAAATTTACATGATTACACTACTGCGTTTGCACCACAGGAGCATCTGCTAAATAGTACTATCATTCTCAGTAGAATTTTATGTTCAAAACAAAGAATAAAGAAAATTATGAGGGAAAAAAAAAAAAAAGTGGCAAATTGGAAATAGAACCAGAAGCTCTGTTTCACAGGCTGTTGATGATCACTTTTCTATTTTATGTGTCAGGTTTAGTTTTCCCTGTGGCAGCAATTTAAATCTTTTTTTTCTTTCCTGAGGCTGCTTAAAAATTTAATTTAGCTCAGGCACTGTGTCTATGTTTTATAATAGGAATATAGAAAACTCTTCTAATTTGGGGGCTGACCCTTTTAACAGATTATAGAAATTTAAACATAATTAATCAGCTTTATTCATAGAGTTACATGGGCTTTCCACAATTTACTCATGTAAATTTCTTTGCTTGAGTTACAGTAGACTACATTAGAGAAGGGTATTTGAAGGCAGATATTCACAAGTCACACATTCATGTAGTGCGTATACAGTGGAAGAGTCATTTGCATGCACATCCACACACACACAGATACACATACATAAATCCAATAAATCTACATCTCTTCAGAAGTTTCACCAGTCATCCTCAACTCACATTAACTCCTTCACATTCAAGTTCCTGTATCGTTTCTTCTGTATTTTTAGCTAAGGATTGGAAATGGTTTCTCACTTCAGAAATCACCATGTGGTACCGTCCTTTCATCTTCTCCTCTCCTGGGTTAGAATATCGCAGTCCTCCACGTGAAATGGTACTCAAGTCAGATGTTGGGATCTCAGCTGTTTGCTAGGGTCGCTGATTGTTAATGGCGATTACCAAATTTTAAAAGAATAATGTCACTGCAAAATCCTTAATTACATGCTTTGCTGTTTTCTTTGTAGGGTATAGCTGAAGAATATTCTAAATGGCTGTAACTAGTAGGAAGGACAGCAGCATTTGTTTGCAAATGATAGAGTTCAACACGGTAGACTTAAAGACTGCATTTCTCAGAATTTGTACTAGTGGCTGGATTTTTAAAAGGAAAAAAGGGGCGACTTTATCCATTTCTGGTATACGTACACACAAATATACAGCTGCACAGAATTCAGGCAATGTCAATAGCAGTGATGTTCCTCTTAGCTTTTTTCATACCTATATATATTTAATTAATTCTTTTTGTGGTGAATCATTCTCTTGACTCTGAGAAAGAGAGTGGATTTTTATCAATTTATGTTATTATGTTCTTGACTCACTCAATCCTCAAAATAAACCCAAACCAACCAACAAACCCAAAATATGTGGACTTTGTGTTATCTTCCAGACCTGCCAAACAAGGTTATGGAGAATGGCAGCTCAGTGCAGGCTTCCAGTTCTGCATGGTTCATGCGATGGGAGAGGGGTGGTTATGAGGATTTCTATGATCTGCTGCTGTCTCTTTCTCACTCTGGTTCCCAGAGCAAATTTTGTTTTCAATTCTGTGATCTTCCCCTTGCCCAGTGGTGAAAGAGTACACTTCTTTTTCATACAGGTGTTTCTGAACACATAAATAAGTGATATTTAAAAGAAGATTAAAGAGGCTAAAGAAGAGAAGAGCTTTATTAAAATAGAGAAGAGTGTGAGAAGAGGTTTTGACTGCTGCTTATTGTACTTTTTGAGGTCACTGAAGAGAAATCAGCTGAAATTATCTGAATAAAAAAATACCCTGGAAATATTGTTCAAAGGTTATGGGTGAATAAAAGATCACAGTAAAATTAGAAATTACTGCTAAGAGAAATAAGAGAAGTCAAGGGGATAATTAACGAAGAATGATTTCAGAGTAAAAGGACATTGCTCAGTTAGCTTAAGTTCCATCTATTATTAAAGAACACAGTTAAATCTGTGTAATAGTGTTGGAATTGTTTTGTTTATAAGTTGATTGCAAACTTCTTTGATGGTAAATAATAGAAAGCGTGTCATATACAGGAACAACTACGAAATTTTTTTTGTTGTTCCTGCTGCTCTTACCACAATTCCTCCCCAGGCGCAGGACCCCACACTTGCCCTTGCTGAATTTCATTAGGGTCCTCTCCACCCACCTCTCCAGCCTGTCCAGGTCACGCTGAATGGCGGCACAGCCTCCTGGTCTGTCAGCCACCCCTCCCAGTTTTGTGTCATCAGCAAACTTGCTGATGGTACACTCCATCCCTTCATCCAGGTCCTTGGTGAATATATTGAACAGGACTGGACTCAGTACTGACCCACAGTACTGAGCACCACTTGTTGCCTACAACGCCTGTCAGCTTAGAAGACAGACATCACTTTCTCACCCGTTTTACTTTTGGAAGAACTGTTCAGTGATGTGAATACTTTCCCATAAAGAAAAATACAAAGCAAACTCGATAAATGATTGTTTTCCACCCCTTAAGAAATTATGTCCTAGGGAGGCACGCAGGGTCTCCTAGTCTTAGCAAAAGCAAATACATAAATAAAATAAAATAAAATAAAATAAAATAAAATAAAATAAAATAAAATAAAATAAAAGCAGGACATGCATACATACATAAAACCTGATATCACAAACTGTCTGGGAAAGGGAATTTGAATATTTCTTAGAATCTGGTACTAAGGGTAGTTCATTCTCTGTCAATGTCTACAGAAACAATACATAATAAACATTTCAGTATATACTGATTAGTTTTCAGCTTCACTAAGGCTACTCTTAATCACTTAACATTGCTACCATCTTTTACCTAACTCCCCTCTTTATGCTTTGAGAAAGATATTTAGAAAGCCTGTTTCATTTTTTTTCAATTCAGTGAAAGATTAGTAGGAAAGAGAAGCTTTATAAAACAGTACCAAAACAGAGCATCTTGTGAGAGGTCATGGCTTATTACGGGACCACTAAGATATGTTCAGCTAGATCCAATTGTTATAATCATGAAAACACCAAATGGATTGGGAATTAGTGATTTAATTATTTAACTGAAATATACACTCAGTTGTCACATACTCTTCTTTAACTCTGCTATAAGTTTCCTTCAGACTCAAAACCAATTCAGATGTTGGGCTACTGAAGGACATTTTTCTGTTCTCAAAATAAAAAACGTTAAAGAAGCATTCATCCATTATCATGCTGATCTGTTAACTACATTTGGGCTACTTCAAGTTGCACTGATTACATGATAGAGTATTTGTTTTTTACAAAATGTCTTTCATAGTTGTGTATCGAGTAAAATCCCAAACCAGCCACAAATACTAACCTTTTGTTTTTTCCTCACTTGTCAGATCTCCATTGCAACAATCCTAAATGTTTAGTGCAATATAGCATTGGAGATGATAAGGTGAGCTTTATTTCAAACACTGCACGATAAAAACCCATGACTTTATTATCTCAATTTTCAAAAATAATACACACAGTTGTATTATGGCTAATCCTTTGATATTAGGATTTTGAGATTCTAAAATATTCTGGTGAAAAAAATCTGATACTGGGTAGAGAATATTTGGAGAATATATTTTTTTGTAATTTCTGTGACATGCATTGTTTATTTGCAATATTGCACAACGACTACAAGAATTTGAGAATCAAGAGAAAACATTATCTAACATATTTATGAGCAGAGTGCATCTCAACGCTCTACAACAATTTTCTTCTTAGGATTTCAGTTGGACCAAGTTTTCGAAAGCTGAGTACCTATTCTTAGTCTTTTAAATAAAGATCTAGGAGTTCATATGTTTCAGAGTATGGTAATACAGTGGCTTTGAATGGGATAGTCAGCATCTTAAAAGATCAAGACTGCAGTCTGAAAACTTAGGACCATGACCAAGAAGAGACTCAAATGTATTTAATGATGAGTATTATCATAATGCATAAATTTCAATACACATCACGAAGATATATGCACAAAGGCCAAAATAAAGCTATTGGAAGCCATCAAAAAAAGATAAAAGCCAGGTTGCAATTTACAAATACTCATTATTCATAAAGTGATAAAGCATGAGCATTTTGTTAGAATACATATGTTAGCTGAATAACTCAATATTTTAGAGATTGGAGAATGGTCCTTATTTACACTAAGGTTAATTCCTGATGCTTTAGCAACAACCTTTCAAGCTGAAAAAAGATGCATCCATACATGTCTAATGTGACCAGGGAACTAATAATTAGAAAGGTGTTAAATTGTATTGATGTATATAAGGATAAAGCCTAAAGTGGTTTTGAGCCCAGATTTATACTACCTGATGCCAAAAGGAATCTGTTCAGTGATGGCACGGGATGTTTCATCAGGATACCTGTGAGACCTTAATTAAAGAATGAGAAAATAACTGCCTAAAATATGAACATATGCCACAAAAGTCCTTGGAACTGAAAAACAAACTAGACTACTAAAAATATTTAGTGGACTAGTTTCCTCCTGTTACAGAAAGCAATATATTCTACACCATAACCTCAATGCATCTACATTGATAATTTGACGGTACGTTGGACAGATATGCACAAGGCGTGCGAGTCTAACAGCATTACAATTCAGCCATGCCAAGGAGGCTCCTGCGTATGGAAGAACAGACTAAGTGAAGCACGTTGCCAAATCGGGCTCTGTATCATTCACACTCGCAGGGTCTGAGAATCTTGTAAGATCTTTTGCCAACACCTCCTCATGCACATCGAGTTTCCTCATAAGCTTTTCCTTTCAGCACCTGAGTCACATCTTCCCCTTCTTCATTCTCGGTTTTGTCGTCCCCGTTAGCGATATTGGCCACTGATTTTTCTGTTATAAACTGTATAGCAGCTTTGGGATTATTGTGGTGTAATCCAGCACAAAAAGTGAACAGATTGAAGACAGAATCCCACACATATGTTGCATCGCAGAGTCTTCTGACTCAGCACAGCAGAAGCTATCTGATACCATATAGAAATCACAATTTTCTTACATTGTCTAGATAACCGAGACAGGGTAAAATCAAGCCACAGCTCCCTACTCCTCCAAATTACCTGTGCAATAAATTCATACCTGCATCGTGAAACGCAGCCCCACTTTGAGAGACATCATTTCACCAAAAGTGGTGCCATCTCTAGTGATGTCATGAAAGCAACCTCCACTGGACCTCAAAGCCTTTTGCTAGCAGACGACTTTTCTCGAAGTGTTTTCAAACAGACTAGGCATCTCCATATTCTATAATTCCTCGAAGTAGTTTAAAAAGTACCCAGAAATTGTATTCCAACAATTGATAAGTACGCTGACATGGTAGTCATTTAAAAAAAATTAATAAAATCTGAGTAAACATAATCATACTGTAAGCATTAGCAGGTTTCCAACTCCAAAGATGAAATGTGCTGTTTCTTCCCGCGTTCACCTTTTTCTATGCTGCACAGATTCCCCTTTCCCCATCTTTCTCCCTCCCTCCGACAGACAGGATGGAGACTGGCCTGCTCCATTAACAGGAAAGTCTACATTTACAGAGACAACCTAGACACATTTGCATTGCAATGGTTAATTAATTCATTTCTCAGGAACATTATCCATGTAATATAAACAAATTCTATAGAACAAAATAATTTCAGATTTGGTATTATCCACAAAAATAAACTCAGGCTAAGCTTAAAAATGAAATAAAATCCATTCATATTGTGGAGCAGCTTTTGTCCATTGACCGTTTTCTACACTATCCTAATTGTGTGATTCACCTTCAAACCAAGATTAAGAAATTTATATTGCTTAACTGTAAACTGAATTTCTAAACTCTGCTGTGTTGACATTCATTGTGCTATTCTTTTTGCAAATGAAAGGGAAAATAAGAAAGTAAAAAGGGCAGAAAAAGATAACATTTTGCTAGAACGTCATAGATTTAAATTCTCTCCAGACTCCAGGGAATTCTGAATGACCCTCATACAGTAATTCAGCAAGTCTGAAGATGAACTGAAACACAGCTGATGACTGCCACCACCACACCTCCAGTTGTACAAGTTCTCATAAGACCTTCAAATGAGAAGATTCCAGCGGAGGATCTATGGTGAAACACGTGTGAGAACAAAGGTATCGACACGCTGTATTTTCTTGCACAAACTCTAACCTTTAACACGGTAAGTTAAAGTAAGTTAAGTATAAAAATAAATGTGAAAACTTTTTCCAACGAAGGGACATTTTTCAAACTCATTTTTACAAAAATCCAGCTGAAATCTGTGCGCTGTTCATGACTGAAAGGCAAATCTTTGACTCACTTTGAATGAGCAGGTTTTAGTAATGAAAAACAACTTTAACTTCCTACTGATGTTGCAGGTAGGTAAATGCAGACTTGTTGTCAGCCCATCCCCTCTTCTTCTGTGCACCATCATCAGTGGTATTTATTCACTCTCATATTTCTGTTTAAGATAAATTCTGAGTCAAGTGGAGGCTTGAAATGTCTTAGTAAGTATAAATTCCTTGTATTTAGCATTTCAGATTACAACTTAATAGCTGTCAGATCACTGTTGATGATTGGAACATGGTAATTATTACCTTTATTCTTGACAATATAAAAATGCGTAAGATGGAACTGAACTTAACCTTATAAAAGAGTTTATGAAACTACTGTAGAGAATAAAGAAAATACTTTCCCCAAGAAAAGTTAAGAAATAACAAGTCATATTCATATTTGTGTTTCACGCTACCTCCCTGTGAGGAACCTTTGCTCTCCTTGGTAATTCAGATTTGCTGCTCCATATGAGCGCCCTGTGACTCTCAGCAGAGATTAAGGACATGCTTCCAGCAGAAATGGACAGGCATCCAACAAGTTATTTCACAGGAATTACTTGAAAATCTAGGGACATATAGGATAATCTTTATTATTATTAATTCAGGAGGATTTTGAAATCCTATTGGAGAAATATGTGTAGTTTACTGTGAATACTAAAGCATGCAAACTTAAAATTTACTGGGTTTTTTTGCTGATATCCTATAACATGTCTATGTTTGGTGTTTAAATGAACAAATACATTACATGCGTTTTCCTAAAAGGTGAACTAAAATCACAAGGTAGTGTCTGAAAAAACTTCTTTTAAAGCTTCAACAAATATTAGTAGAGTTCTTCTATATCCTCCCATGCAAATATTCCTCTCATCTCATACATGACTTCATGATGTTGGAAATCAACAACCATATAAACAAAAAATAAAGAAGAATTAAAAAAAAAACCCCAAAAACCAACAAAACAACCAAGAAGAGAACAAACCAGGAAAAATAGTTGAAGATAATGAAGGCACAAAGTAACCTCGGTCTACTGAAACTGCATGGACATGAAAAAACACTTAGCAGTGATACTGAGCCACAACAGAGGATTTCAGAACTTGCTTGCTTTTGTTGTGTCATGAAAAGCATCAAGGTATCAAGATTTTGTCTTCTTTTTCATATTTCCATGAAATGCCATACAAGTGTGCTAATAATAGATCAGAGTACAGAAGTTAGAGGCAGAAATTTTCCATTGGATGACACCATGCCTTCCACATCCAATACAATGTTATTTCCCAGCAAGAAAACTTTTCCCTAGACCGGTTTTCAAAGACTTGAACTATGGGGCTTCCATCACTTTTCTCTAGAGACTATTCCACAATTCTAATAGATCTCACTATTAGATACATTTTCCTGGTAATAAGACTAAATTTTCCTTTGCTCAATTTCATCCCTGCAAAATGCATCCCTTGGTTGCAGTATGAAACACTTGCTGGTTCAAAACTAACCATGTGTCTTTTTCCTTCCACATAGCAGCATAACCTGCAGTGCTCTGGTTTTATTCACTTTATTTTTAAGGTTTTTATATGCCATAAAAGACACCACTTTAGTATATAAAACACTTTTTTTTCCCCATCCCTACTCTTTCATGAGTGGGAATTCCACTTCCCCCAGTTCCCAGACTTTGAAATTTAGAAAAACTGCAATTTTATATACTGTTAATGGCTTGAGTTCTTTTTGCCTGAGTTTTCACAGGCGGTTCACCATTTACAGAAGAGGTTAGAAAACTTTAATTCTGTGTATGAGTAATTTAACTTCTTGAAACACAGAATTTCATGGCTTACTTTGTTATATCAAATGGACTCAGGCACATCTAGTACGTACAGGTGCGTTGAAGAAGATTTTCTTCATTTAAATTTTAAGTATTTAAATACTACATTTACCCTGTGTAAATTCATTTCCTTGATAAAAAACAAGGAACAAATGGAAGAAGGAGATAGAATACATTTATTAATACATAACTTTATCTAAAAAAAGTATTTATCTTATTTTTACATTGATTTTATTTCTGTATTATTGCACGCTTATTTCTGAAGTGTCGCATACGCTGTGATCCTGCTCCTTGGAATATCAGCAGGGATGCACTACATCATCCCAATGGCAGTCATGCAAGCAGGCACTGCAAAGATGGATACTTTTTTCTGGTTTGAGGGCCTTTGTGTACCGCAGTGTGCACTCAGCCGTTGTTTCAAGAGGAATTTCTCAAAGTACTTTGCTAGGGTCCATGCCTATACAAGTCTTAATCATACGCATCTTCAAACACCAACATAGATGCTCACTAGTGGTTTAATATTATTCAAGGTGCAACATCTTAAGACCCTCAAATATTTAGAAACTTGGGAATATCAGTGAGAAGAGATAGATGCCATAAAAAATTACAGGAAGTGACTTTGGCTCAGTAGAAGGTGAAATCCAGCGTTCACTGCTGAGAAACGCATCACGAAGGAGTGCAAAATGACGCCGCGTGGGTGGCATACCCCAGAAGACAAACATATTAGCAAGGCGCGTAGGTTCCATTTATCAGAGCTACATTTGGCTGAGAGAACAGTTAACCTGCTTTGGATCAAGTTTGGTTTAAAATCAGTGTCAAGCGAAGTTGTTTTGCTGAAACAAGAACTGACCTGAACCTTCACCACACATGAACTACTTAGTAAATATTTCAGAGCAGCATGAAAAATGTAGAATTCTGCATAAATGCTTAAGCATGTAATGCTTGATTCTGCCAGCCTTACTCACATCAAGTAATCTCCTACTCTTTGAGTAGTCCCACAAAACATATGCATTTACCCAGGGAATAAGATAGTTGCACAATGTAGTGGTACAGAAGAGCACTATTTTTGCCTACTCCTTTCTTCGGCGGTCGGTGAGGAAGATGTCTCGCGTACCAGACCTGACAGTAATGCACAGTAACACGCCTAGAGAGAGGTAGATACCACTATGTTTAAAGCAATTTCTGAACTAGACCCTTTTCTAATCTCTGCTTTAAGTACGGTACTTAGTAACAATGTGAATACATTTTTTCCATGTTAAAATCTTCTTTTGACGCTGCATCTGTCACACAGCCAACGTGTCTGACCCAGATGTACCGAGTAAGCCCCACAGATTATTTGTCAAACAAATTCAGGAACCTAATATTTGGGGCTTTTATTTAATTGGTATGCAAATGAAGAAACAAGGCAGCATTTGTGCTCGATACAGTTGTCACTTCAAATTCTGGTAACATTCATTATCATGCTTACAGATGTTTTTTTTACACCTAACATCTGCCAATACTACCTAAACCGCAGGAAGTTGACAAACCTGTGCAAACTTCCTCTCGGTCTCCCTCTCGCTTTCTGTTATCTGTTCCATGCACACTAATTTTGTGCATCTGAGGCCTCTGCTCGCCAGAATTATGCCTGCTTCCTAACACCTCTGCCTCCAGAGCTTTGGATTTGAAATTGAACAGACACAGAGCCAATTTATCATAGGATGACATGTGTCATGTTCATGGTATAACCAGAGGGACCTACTGTATGCACTGTATTTATCCTTTTGTTGTCAACACGGACAAAGACAATACCAGCAATAGGCGGCTATGAAATTTTTAAAACACAATACATACACTTAACTGTTGCGCTGTTAGAGTTGGGGTTTTTAAATGTAGTACTAGCTCATTTTGTTTAACACCAGATTTCCTTTGTCAGATAATCATCTGTCATTCAGGCATGCAGCATATTAAAATATGTGAGCACCAAATACCAGTGCATTAGCAGCAAGTCTTCAAAAAAGCAACATAAAACCCATTTCAGACATACCCTTTCTGCAAGTAAGAAATCATAATCAGATTTAATGACAGCTTACACATATTTTTATATACTAATGTTGTTTGTAGCTATATTTATACGTAACTATACATAATGTGTTTGCAGAATAGACATGCAAATATTTGTATATGCATGTCTACAAATATACATGTGCGTATATGTGTGCATGTGTGTGTTTGCATACATATATATGCATATATAACACATAGTTTGCTACAGGTAAAGATGAAGGCAAAATTAGTAGCCTGACTAGTAATGAGTGAATTAAATAAACATCCCAAAATATTGAGAAGAGATTTCTACCAGAAAAGTATGTTCAGAGATTTCATTCCCGGAGAGCAAGGAAGCAAAAGTTGATGTAATTTGCCTGTCATCTCCTGACTGAGCTACCCCAGGGACAGAGAAATCCCTGGCACCTTTCAGCTGGTTTCCAGGTGCGTTCCCTGACACCTCGTTCACCCGCCGTCTTTTGCAGAGGAAAATCCCGGAGAAAGCAGTGGGTCTACTGCTTCTTTGCAGTGATAATCTTGCAACGTGGCTTTATTTTAAATAGCATTGTTCCTACAAAATCTTCTCAGTTAAGTCTACTGGTTTATCTACACAGTAACACCGAGGTGGCTTTAATGAAGTAGTAACACAGGAGATCTATTCAGGGGACAGGAGCTGAGGGTTTTGTTTCAGGAGCGGGTAGGGGTCATGTAGAGGTACGACTCAACAACCTCCATGAAAAGGGAGAAGATCCATTTCTACAAATACATTTCTCATTCAGGAAAACTGAAGATATTATTTGTTCAAATGTGTTTTATATTATAAGATTCATATGAGCTGGTTATTTTGAATTCACAGTTTATCAGAAGTCACCAAGGTCGTATCCTATTACTTCTCCTCCCATATTAGATGAATGAATCTCTATAAACAGGGGAGTATCACATAGAATATAGTAATGGCCAGACATATCAAATTTCATATGGCATAATTTTAATTATATAATCATTCCAAATTCACAAAAAAGTGGCTCGGGCATTTTCATAGAGTGCAAATGGTTGCAGAAGAGAACAAATTCTGCATATGTATTTGCATATGTGATGCGATGTGATTTACACTATTACACCCTTAATACAAATGGAAGACAAGTGAAAAAGGAGGGAATCTTGCTCCATGTGCATTCAGAGAGAATCTATTGCTGCTTTTTTCCAGTTTAGCAGACTGGGGTTTTCCCATTTGTTTTATTTGCCAGTATGAGAAGCATGAGATTTTTCTGCCGAACGTGAGGGGTAGAAAACAGTTAGTTAAAGTCTTCAAAATTTCAGGGTAGATTCAGATTACCTTTTAGATGAAGTGAAGGATGAAGGGCTTTGATCTTGTTTGATACCATTCAGTTCCTCTATTTCTGGTAATGTAAAACCGTAGCAGAAAAAAGATAACAGGGGGGAGGGAGGGAGAAGAGAAAGAAAAATAATGGCTAAAGCCAGGAAAGCATTAACATGAAATAAACTAAATAATCACCACTCTTCATAATAGTCTTTCTTCTTGAGGAATAAAAAGAAATAGAAAGTTAGGGAACACATTTTTGCTGTAATTCAGCATAAAAGATAACTAGAACTAGGCATATTATGCATTTTGTTTTGTTTTATTTTTAAACAATTGGAGGGAGAAAAAGCTTGGATTTAGCAGAGAATTTGCAACTGAAAATTTTCTGACAGCACTGCCTCTGCCCATCTGTGCAAAGATTTTTAGTAACGCAAACATAGCAGTGATGAAGAGCATAACATGAAATACCATGTATTTGGCTCATTTCAAGATACCAGCCAAAGACCATGGCTCAAAAATCATAAAATGACTGTGCAAGTTTCCCAGCATAAATATTCCAGTGGATAGCTGTTAATTGTCAAAATAGTCACAGGTGAATTCTCACAATGACATACTTAAATTTTTAAGGAAAATTTTATTTTTATTATAGGGCAGCAACAAAGGCTAACAGTGAACGCGGCAGGAGGTGGGGGCTTTTCCTATTCACCCCGTACAATCTTTCTCCTTAATCGTTTCCCAACTTCATGAATGTACTTCTTCGTATGTAAGAAATAGCTTGCAATAGCTTCATGGTGTTTATAATTTACGAACAAGAAGCTATTGATTTTATGGGATTAACTACTGGAGCAATGGGAATGAGATATAAAAGGCAAACATTATCAGACAGCAATCGGCCAAAATGTCTACAGAGTAGAATATCCTCATCTGATTTGTAAAAGCATTATAATTCTGTTTTAGTCTATGATGAATACACAAAAACATAAAAACATGATGGGGGTGAATTTTATGTAAAGAGTTTATAGCTCAAATGATTCAAAGCGCCTTGTGCCTGCTATAGATATATCTTATGACATATGATCATGAGTATTTCCTGATCAGCATCCTATAAGTGACTAAAGAAAAAGTTTTTTGCTCAGTTTCTGTTGTTCTCAACTATGCATTTGAAAAAAAAAAATAGTAAACCACATAGTACTTCATATTTTATAAGCATCTGTAGGGAACAGCACACTTGTTTCACTGTTCCTGGATAACAGAAAGTTTATTTCCCATTATACAAATCATACATTATACAATTATACACTATTTTTTTCCCTATGAGCAGATATAACAGAGCCGGGAGTACAGTTATGTGAGGAACAAATCTGAAAAAATAACATTTGGGTCTTCTAAATGCTGCTGATAGGAGCAGCAAGGAAGGTGACTGGTGTCCTCATAGTCCTCCAGTCTGGGTAGCAGCTATATCAGTGGGGTCTAAATGCGAAAGACAATAAAATGGAAACTAAACACACAAAAAATAAATGGAGGAAGTAAATATATAAACTTTTACATGCAAAATCAACACCTCAGGTAAACAGTACTCCTGAAGATTTTCTCAAAAATGAGTGAATCTGCTACTAGTCCTATCTCAGAGAATCCATGTGCTCTCTACAGATTTGAAAATTCTGTGTTTGCTAAAAAAAAAAAAAAGTGTGAATAAAAGGAGGCAAAAACATGGTAGAGTCATTAAGGGACAAAGGCTCCAGCTTGCTCAAATGTGTAACTCACATTGCTGCTGAATCACAATCACAGTTAGCTGGTAGTTTTTTCTATACGGATAAATAGAAAAACTATATGCTCAGAAATTCAGACTGGTGAGAAAATACTGCTTACAGGTATTTTAGGGGTTTTGTTCTTCTTTCTTAGAATTTATTTTCTTTTTTAATAGACAAATCAGGCTAAAAATTATTGGGATACCCAAACAAATAAGCAGATAAATCAGGCTGATTTAAGCAACAAGCCTCAATATTAAGACTGGGAAGAATACTCAACCACACGTTCCAGGCTGTGTAAAATAGTCATTTAATTATGTGCAGTGTTGAGAATAATTCATAGTAACTTTGCCTGTATTTTTCTTAGGATTTATTTAAAATTTGAAATCCATACTCTTCATCATCCAATGACTGAAGAATTCCATCAAGCGTGGTATTAATCCATAAGGATGTTGGCTATCCCCCCTTCCACAAAATCCCCGGGTCCCACAGTTTGCAGGAAGTTGACCTATACCCAAATGCTGCAAAGAGTCCAAAATTCAGAGGTTAAATAAAGACTACCTATTCAATCTAACTTTGCCTCCCAAACACCAAGAGAAAGTGGAAATAAGAAAGAAAGTGACTATTTCCTCTAAATAAGGAAAGCAAGCAGGCAGAAGAGGTTCTTAAAAATCTTATGGGCAGTTTGAACAGACCAGCTCTTCCTACCCTACCAGCCTGTTTGGTCCACCTGTGAGTTCAAGACAGCAAACTTAATGGAAGAAGAGGTTTGTTGTTAGCTCCTGAGGACATGTTGCTCTTCGGTCACATTTCTTGGTATGGAAGAAGAGCGTAATACCGATGTTTTCCATGGCTGTGTTTCTGAGGACTTTTACTCCGTTTGCTGCGACTTAACATCTGCCCATGCTCTCAAAGTGTCACTGTCTTGAAGGAGAAAGGAAAAAGAAAGACTGACAGTGAGAACAGACTCTAGAGAGCACTCGCTACATTGCAGAGGTTGAATAACAAAGCAAAAACAAGCAGTGACGGCTAGAGATATGGAAAAAGGATCACACACTCTTTTCAATACTTTCCACCTCAGTTGGCAATGTAAATTAAGGCAGTACTAAATAAAGAAGAACTGTCTGGTCGTGAAGTAGTCCTTTTTCTGAATTTTTACATCTCCTCTGCCTTCAGGGTCTGTTCATGAGTCTTCTACCTAGCATGTATCTCTGACACCAGCCTTCCTCAGTGACGGGCTTGGACCTTACTGAAGAAAGGAACTCATAGGCTTCCAGGGGCTTCCTTCTATGTCTTTTGCATGTCATCCTTATTCGGCAGTGGCATATAAGAGCAATCACCCAATGATCACTACAGGACATTGAAAGAGACCAAAGGTCCTCACCACTATCTCTCTGAGGCTGGAATATGTCAGTCAGCATGACTGCCAGCAGCAAGAGAATCATCCCCAGGATGACCTAAAAACTTTGATGACTATTGTCCTCAGTGAGGTTTCAGTCCAGAAATGTGGTCCAAAGTTGAGCTGTGAGTATAGTCTAGTAAGGAATGAAAGGCCTCTCCATGCAACCCTTCTTGTGCCAGTGCCAGACCTGAACGCAGCATTTTTATCCATTGTCTACTTATGGCTGGATGCTAACCCTCATAAACGTGGAAAGTGTTTGCACTACATCACTGCCCTAGCCGAGTCATGTTATGGAAGGTGAGCAGCAGGATATGTTTTGCAGTCACAGGTCCTTGCCAGGTGTGGAGCCCTGTTGCCTGTTTCTTTTGTAATAATTTATATTTTCAGGGCTAACTCTACAAAGAAAGGAAGTTAATAAAAGAGTTAACCTCACTCAGTTTAAAACCGAAAAAAAGAAACAAACAACAAAAAGGTTGAAAGTTGTAGTTCTCTTTCTAGGGGGTTAAAGGTTAGGTTTGTTAACAAGGATCTTGTCTGTGACCCTTCAAGCCCTCTCTTGTTCATCAGTGAGAAAAGCATTTTGACTTCTAAGAGGGCCCGAAAGTGCAAATTTTATCAGATAGTGTGTCCAGGTAGATTTCAGTCTTAGAGAAGATAGAGATGGAACCTGTGATGAATATGGCTAATAAGCAAATATTTATTTGTTAATGTTTGAATGAGATATTTGCAATTGTATATGGTAGTACATATCAGCTACATCTATTTTGTATTGCAATCAAGTTTTCATATTATTTCTTCAGCTAAGAAGAAGATCTATGAATTATTTATCCATTTGTGTAGCTGGTCGTTGCTGATAAACTGAGCAAACATGGGATTCCTCCGATATCACATATCACCCAGCTCACAGAGAATTTGATGCTTTATGTCAACTACCTAATCGCTGAAAGAGGACAAAAAATAGGCATAATTAATAAAAAAAAAAAAAAAAAAAGGCTGTTGAAGTATTTCAGAAGAGGTTAAGAAAATCACCAATCCTTCGGATTAAGCATTACTAATTTGAAGGAAAGTTTGGGATAGCTAGTAAGGAAAAGAAGAAGATAAAGTTAGAAACAATTGCGTTCCTTATCACCCTGCACATATTATTAATAGGCTACATTTGCAACTGGTAAGTATCTTTCGTTTCTGGGAATTAGACTTAGCCTGATGCTGTTATGCATACATAGACTGGACTCATCTTCGGTTTCCCGAGTCACTGATTCAAGCTATTTTCCTGATTTCTTTGTTTCACATAAATCATAAAGCAGCTGGGACAGGCTGGAGGGTAACAGGTGCTGACCAGGCTTCTTGGTTTAAGCAGGATTGTTTGTGTTCAACAGAGTGCTGAGAAATTGCCCAGAACACTATAGCGTGAGGAAAGTTAACAAAGAAGCGTACATGCTACCCACCAGGTAATGAGCAAAACATGACATTTTTTATTTTGATGTATGCCTTTGTCACTTGACAATGTAATTTCTCCGGCCACTGACAAAGTTACTGTGTTTTTCTCTGTAGTGACAGTCTCATATCATTTCTTTGTCTCTGACTCTACATATATAAAAGAAAAAAAGGGAGAGACACTTCATGTTCTCTATTTGGGATAGGATGAATGACAGTATACAAAGTATGGACTGGATCCCTACTGTGTCAGATAGATACCGGTCAGCATAGTAAAGATGGTCAAGTTACCGTTGACTTGTCAAGTGTTGACTTTATTTCCTAAGACATGTTCAGCCCCATTTCAGCTGAAAGTGCACTAAAAAAACCCACAGGATTATTCTACTTCCTGCCATAGATCAGGAATGGGAGCTCTTATCCCTGTGCCTGGATCGTAGACTTTTCAGAGCTGGTCAGTGTAGCCATTTTTCTATATATTTATTAAAAAGTCTAGTCTCGCCCATGGACTAATTTTAAACAATTATTGAGACTCAGGAGACAAACACCCAGAGGTTTCATACTCAGGTCTGAACTAGCTGATGACTACAGAAAGAGTTCCTGCCTTGGAAGCCTACAGTACATGTGCAACGGTAGCTGAGATTAATCTCAATCTCTGAACAAAATTAATAAGGAAATAGGTATAAAGAGGACATTCTATCTGTCCTCGGATAAAGTACAAGCAGTGTTTTTACATCTACTATGTTTAGCCTTTCTGATACAATTTTGTCCCATTTTTTGTCACTGTCTGTTCTTCTCTTCCTACAGGCTTTAAAGTTAAGGCCAGGGCAACCTTTTGCAGTTCTTCTAGATGATCTTCAGCTTTTCTTTCCCACCAGGGAACTGCCGGGTTTATTTCAAAGGCCAGTTACATTTCCACATTCATTTTCCATTGGTTTTGGACAATACTGCAATTGAATTCTTGATGCAGCAGCCAGACGTGTTGGGAGACCAAGCTGCCCTTCCACTCTCTTTGCTTCTGCTGTGCGCCTCCTTTTCTCTCCTTGACTACTGCTCCTGGCCTTGGATGATCTTTAACCTTTCAAGTAAATGATAACTGTTCCAACATTATACTTTTTCTATGCTGTTCTGGACGTTACCAGGTAGGTAGATTGAAAGGCCTAAGGAGGGTCTTATGGATTGTCTGGCTTAATAACACTGTCAATGATAATTTCATTACTTTATGCTCCAGAACACCCTCTTTATCCTTTCTGCCAACAAATATTATCATATTCATCATAAAAATGTTTAACATGAAGATTATTTCATTTCAGTTGTGCAGAAAAAAATAGCTTTTTCCTCTGTGACAGTATGTGTTATAGAGATCATGTTATCAAACTCTTGCGATAGATTTTGATTTATGTACCTGAAGGAGAAAAAACAAGCAAGCCCTTAGTGATTTGAAAATAACTTCAGTTCTTTACTTGAGTACTAAGTGGGTTGAGCAGAGCACAATCCCTGAATCCCTAAATTCAGATAATCTATTACCTTGGATCGTTTCCTATAAATGAAGTGACAACATACCTATGCTCAGCCAATGTTGAGCCACTACCACGTAGATATCTTTCCAATTGCAGTTAGAGCAACTATTGAGAGGTAGCAACCATTAAGAAAAGGTGGCAAAAAGCAGTATACAGCAATCAGGGGTGTAATGACATGGAAATATACTAGGAATAAAATTCCATGCTCTCAGACAATACCCAGGTCACAGGTTCCGACTGAAATCAGTTTCCTTTGATGAATAAAGTATTCATGCTGTACTATGCATTTAGTTTCCTTTGTGATAATAAAAGACTTCTACCCAGATGTGTTCCACCATGTCTGGATATGAACTATTCCTTCTGCTAAGTTACTCTGGAAAGAGGGGGGTTCAACTCTTTTCATGTTAATGCAAACTAGTCATTAGACATGAAAGCTCGGAGTGAATAAGACTGTAGAGCTAATCAAGGGGTAAATAACACTGAAATGCCTCCTTGCAGTATTTTCCTGAAGGAAATCATCATTCAAATGGTTGAAATTTGGTTCTTCCTGCTCAACTGAGGAAATACAAATTAAATCATCAGTACCTTTATCATCTCTCATTGCCTCCTCTCATTCCTTCAGGGCATGTTGTACAAACAAGACTATGTTTCATGCATAGGGTGCTGATAGTCAAGCTTTCCTCCCTCCCACAGGTCATCTAGTCATCATCTTGCCCTTGTTAGTCCCTTTCCTGGTTGACCCTGAGCTACAATAAACAGGCTGAATTAACGGCTCCGGCACGATCTACTTATGTTTTCACCTTTTCCAAGGGCCTCCTTTTGCTTCATTTGCTAGGTTTTCACCTAATTATATCGTGGGGTAGAGACTGCAGAGAACTGAAGTGAATAGAAGCGGGCTGGGAACTATCAGTGCAATTCCTCTGACCCTGCAGCCCAATTCCCACTTTGCTTTGAGAGACTTTGTCTGCAGAAACATCAGACCTATGGCATTTGCGGTGGAGTGCAGGTAAGCTTTTGATCCAGATACACGTTGGGAGCAATTCCACAGTACGGAATCGCATCAGAGCACCACTGTGTACCACTATCTTAGGCTTTCCTAGACAGCAGAAAAATGGTAGACCAATTGACCCTGTCCTACAGAACTAAAAAAAGAATACACAAAACCTATAAATACCCCAAAAGCTAACATTTTGTAAGAATAACTTATAAAACCTAAAAATAATCCCCACCTACCCACAAACATCCAGGAGTCATAGCTGGTGACTGGAAGAAGGTGCAAGGAAAAAGAATGACCAGTACAGATTTGCCAAAAATTAAAGATAATCCTAGTAGAATAGCATGAGGTTCAACAAGGCCAAGTGCCAGGTCCTGCCCTTGGGTCACACCAATCCCATGGATGCTACAGGCTTGGGACAGAGTGGCTGGAAAGCTGCCCAGCAGAAAAGGACCTGGGGGTGTTGGTGGACGGCCGGCTGAATATGAGACAGCTGTGTGCCCAGGTGGTCAAGAAGGCCGATGGCATCCTGGCCTGATCAGGAATAGTGTGGCCAGCAGGACCAGAGAAGTGATTGTCCCCCTGTACTTGGCACTGGTGAGGTCCCACCTTGAATACTGTGTTCAGTTTTGGGCACCGCAGTACAAGAAGGACACTGAGATGCTGGAGCCTGTTCAGAGAAGGGCAATTAGCTGGTGGGGAATTTGGAGGACAAGTCTGATGAGAAGCGGCTGAGGGAACTGGGGTTGTTTAGTCTGAAGAAAAGGAGGCTGAGGGGAGACCATACTGCTCTCTACAACTACCTGAAAGGAGGTTGTGGAGAGGTGGGCATTGGTCTCTTCTCACAAATTACAACTGATAGGACAATGGCCTCAAATTGTGCCAGGGGAGGTTTAGGTTAGACATTAGGAAAAAGTTCTACTCTGAAAGGGTTATCAAAGACTAGGACAGGCTGCCCAGGGAAGTGGTTGAATTGCCATCCTTGGATGTGTTTAAAAGCTGTCTGGATATGGTGCTCAGGGACATGATTTAGAAGTGGGCCTAGTAGAGTTATCTAACAGTTGGACTTGATAATCTTATAGGTCTTTTCCAGCCATAAAAAAATCTATGTTTCTACGATGATTCTATGATTCTATAATCTAATATGGGAACTAGTTGTCTGTTACCAGAGCTGAGACAGAAAACTAAAAATACGAGCCTTACTGAAATAATGGCTATCACAAGGGAACCACCACAACATCTCTTCCGCTTTAGCACTGAGATCCTAAAAACTTACCCATGATAAGACAGGAAGAAGACTCCTGGTGACCCATTAATTCTACTGGCCATGACTAATTCCTGAAATTCACCTGGACAGTGAGACTTGCATTTCTGTTGCCATGTTATTTCCCCTTCCCCACATCACTTCTTTTCTTTTTTTGCTTTGTAATTAAAATCCACTTGAGCTGTTCTTCTGCCATGCTTATGGTGATACTGAAACTGAAAAGGTAGCTAGAAGCCTTGAAATGGTCCAAAGATGCCATATCCCTTGAACACATAATAAAACCCATATACTTCTTTTGTCTTTCCAAAGGAACATGGTTGGAAACAAAAATCAACATGTAAAACCGAAGATGTATGTTCTGGTTTTGCAGTTCTTTTCATTTTTACATACATGTCATATATTTTTCACAGGGAAATAGTCAGAGATCAGTAGAAGTATGAGCAATCCCAGCCCTTCTCAACTACTTTTTACTCATTAAAGAAAGCTATTCCCATCTCCTAATGTCATCCAAAAGGCTGTCAAATGCGAGGTTTGTCCTCAGAAAGAAACTGCTTAAAAAAAAAAGAGAAAACCCAACAAAAAATCCTGTGGTTAGAAGAGAAAGGTGATAAAGAAAGGTGATAAAGCCTTTTATCTTTAAATATTTTATTAATACTTTACATTTTCAATGACTGAAATTATTTTGATGTACCTGTAATAATGCTTCTAAAAGACATTTTTCTTAAGACTTTATCAGCCAAGCCACGCATATTCAAAATCTTTAACTATGCTTACTATGTAATGATGTCGAGATTTGTAACTCTGAGGGCAACTTATACACAGTGAAATAATGTCACATAACTTTTCTAGTATTGTCCACTAGCAGTTCCCTCCCATTCGCATAAACAGTGAATACTTATTTTTCTTTTCCTTGTTGCTAATCAAAACTAACAAGCTTTCTTCCTAGTGCTTTCAGACTCTACTTAGCAAGTCATCACCTTATCACCACTACATCTTTTCCCCTTGTCCTGGAGACCTGAAGCCCTGAAGCTATTTCTGGGTGCACAGAAATAGAGAACCAGAAAACAAAGTAGTAACAAAATGTAATTGTCATAGAAAAGCAATTTCTTAACAGTTCAATCTGATTTACTTTGCTTATATTTTAGTGGATTTCTGCTGCAGAGCTGAAAGCCCACTTTGGTCCTGTAAGGAAAAGAAAGTGTTTTGGTCAAAAGCAGTCAGTTATAAACTTGGTTTGATGAAAATTC
Source organism: Charadrius vociferus (assembly GCF_000708025.1). NCBI lineage: Eukaryota > Metazoa > Chordata > Aves > Charadriiformes > Charadriidae > Charadrius > Charadrius vociferus. The sequence goes on from NW_009648822.1 coordinate 836,234, forward strand.
AGGAAGGATTCCAGCCAACAGTGGTCAGCGTTATTATTCTTGAAAAGATCTTACGTTGCAACGTTTCACCACTCTGGGTTGGTGTATAAAATTGTTCAACACTTTGTACAGCCACAGTCTGTGTTTGCTTTGCTCACATTCATCCACCAATGTTTGAAGACTAAGATTCCAGGGATAACATTTTAATGGAATTTAGCAAAAAAAGGATTTGAGATGAAACCAATAAAGGGTGAAAATCTAAAGCGAAGTTTTGATGCAGTTACATAATAAGTGTAAAGAGAAGTTTATGATGGAAGCTGGAAACAGCTTTAAATATAGACCTTACGACTGCCAACATAATAATCAAAAGTCTGCTATTAATATGTCCTTCAGAAACTTCACTGCCACATCCACTGAGGAAAAGATTAGTCCTGCAGAAAGTTCATTTCTGATGATGACTTGAGTCAAGGGCAAGAAGACAGGAAAGGAGCTGAGGAGCTTCAACCACAGGATCCACCACAAGCTCTCTCTACCACTCTGAAGAACAGACAAACCATTCAGTTCCCAGACGAACACATTTTATGAGGGAGACATTGATGTTAGGGAGTTACGGGTGTTTTAACAGCCATTTTACAGAATGCAGAACGTTCTTTCCAGGCTTGGAGTTTTAGTTGACATTATTCTGTGAAACAATTGGAAAAGAGAAACAGAGAAGAAAGAAAAGTCCACAACAAAACATAAAAATCTTATGTTCTTTCTCCTTTCTGCCGTGTCTCATGTTCAAAACAATGTAGCCAACTCAAAAATTCGAGTCCATTTCTCTTGAACCTGTCTGTATTCAAGCTCTCAACTAGCTATCAGTCACAGGCCTTCAAAAGAAAAGAAAAATACCCAAACCCTTGTGCATAGAAATAGGAGTACAATAGGTACCATATATACGAGCAATATATCACAGAGAAAGGAACAATATCGACAACATTCCTCCAAAAAACCCAAAACAACCAGCATTAATGATAGCACTTCAGCTCCCAATTAAAGAAACACAGTAACTTCATATTAAGGCCAGAATCTTCACAAAAGCAATGAGCCCATTAAGAATATTTGCATAAGAAGTACATGCAATGAAAATTTTCTGATGTTTCACTGCATTGAAATCACCTCTTTTCTGAAACTAGAGAAAAAGTTGCAAATCATATTTCTTTCTGGATGTAATCTGTTTAAAAATATTTCCTTTTTTTTTTTTTCCCCCAAAACCAGGAAATTATCATCAGGGCCAAACTCCTTGTAATCTTATAATTCCATTTTTCTCTTGAACAACCATGTAATATTCCTCAGGCTGTTGAGTTTTGGGAGGAGGAAAGTGATCGCAATCACAAAACTTTCAAGTTTCCAGAAATGCAAAAAGTGTCATGGAAGTGTATGGTCTGTGAGACAAATTTAAGGGAGACATTTCATGACTGGACAAGTCAACCAAGAGGTTAGAGTAAGTGCAAGAACTGTAGAGTTGAAAAAGATGATCAGGGAACCATAAGAGACTCCTTATGCTCATTGACTGTCTATGTGACCTTGGAAAAATGTTGAATAACTTCTCAGTAAGCTTTATTTAACTCTGCAAAACAAAACCAATAAAATTCTATAATATATAAAAATAACTTAAACCACTTTGTGACTAATGAATGCCACTGCACAAAAAGAGAGTACAGTGTTTTTTGTGTTTATAACTAAGACTGTTAAAAGTACTGACTGATCAGAGTTTCCTGTATATTTAGCATAAAACTGAAGGACGGCTTGTGAAAGCAAGCTGTACTTTTCCTTCCCTGTGATGATGATTTTTCAATATGAAAATTTGGATTTTTTCCATAGTGATTGATCAGTACAAATACCAAAATTTGAAGGGCTCTGCAGTTCCAGCTCAACCTGTTGAAATTTTACAGATACTTGATCACTAAATCTCTTCCAGCTGTTACTCTACACTTTGAAATTAGCTGCTTGCTCAAATTCTGCTATTTGAACTAAGTTAAACCTACTTATCATTTTAAGTGCCTCGCTTATTGACCTACACATACAAAGTGGGGAGATAAAACTACAAATCTTTTTCTCATCTTCTTAATGCTCCCCTGAACCAGGTAGCTTTTTTGACAGCCCATTTTTGCAAAGCGTGAGTGCTCGTTGCAACTTTGAGATTGGCGAGTTTCAAACCAGTTAGTTCTTTCAGTTCAAGTGCACATAAGATATCTTCATTGAGTCCTTTTTTCCTATCAATCTAAGAGCTGGTGTAATTAAGTAATGATTGATATTGTTACATATTACACATATATTCCACATTGCAATGTGGATCATTGTAGATCCCTTCCAACTGAAATAGTCTACTCTGTCCTACGCTATTCTATCCTATTCTACCCTATTCTGCTCTGCCTTCATCAAAATCTTGTGTACTATGTGACAATCTCACCTTCTGAAGTGAAGACTCTTGTGTCCTGGGGTTATTTAGTTCTGGATTCTGCAGTAATTGCAAATGCTATAATAAAAATAAATACAAAGTTATGCTTTTCACTGGAATAAATTTGAAATTTCATAATACATTAAGTATTTCAGATATTGTATCTGTAAACCCCAGTATTCTACAGTCAGAGCCTTAATTTTAAATTTAAGCCCAGTATGGCTTTGAACACCTGAATATTACCCTCTCTTTTGTATATCAAAGCTTTTTACAACGGCGATAAGAAGCTAGTGTGCCAGAGATACATATTGGTGTATGAACACCTAAGTGTCATTTGCAGGTTTTGTCCTTTCACAGGCATCAAACTGATTTAATTTCAAGACCTGAAAGACAGTTCTTCAAAAAATCTCCTTCACAGGAAATGACGGGGAACGAATTTGAGGAAAAGGGGAATCACAATGGTGATTTTTAAATCAACATTAGACTAGAGAAAAGGTTCAACCGAAGGGAGAAGGAAAGAGAAGTGTGCAGACATGCTTCTGCATCTCTGGACAATCTCTGCTTGTTTGGTATAAAAATAACCGATATCTACTCATGCTAGACAGTTATAAGCACGCCTTTTTCGTTCCAGCAGGAAAAAAATAGAGTAATAGTCAATACATTTTTAATTGTTTTATATATCTAAGTAGTTTTGACTTTGTGCATTAATAGATACAAATGAGTTCATTCCGGGATAATTAAATGAAGTAAAATTAAGGAGTAATAAGGAACGTAAAAGATGAACAGCCTCTCATAAAAAATTGCTCATTTTGACTTCACAAGTGATAGTTTAGATAAGTGACAAAACCATGCTTTTCTCTGTTTCAGGGTCAGGTTGCCCTCATTAAGAAGTCAATTCCAATATGGTCCTAATATTTACCACTGTGCCAAGTAATAAATATTTCAGCTGAAATGACCAAACTCAGAAACCATTAAGAATGGTGACATTTGAACTAATACCAACTAAGCTTCAAAATTAGTGATGACTGAAATGAGCTGAGGCAGTTTGTAGCTCTCTAGTTTCGCACTGTAACGTAAAGCTTCAAATTCAGGTATCGATGGCAGCAAAAGCAAAAAGGCCTGGAACTCAGCACAGGCAGGGGACTAGACTAGATAATTCATGAGGTGCTAATCTATATACCTACTTATTCAGCTTCTCACAAACATTCTGAAGTCTATTCCAACCTCCACATTTCTGTAGCTACACTGCTACTACTATCAATACAGTATAGCTAAGGTGGATAAAAATACAGTCCATTCAGCGAGTGCAGATAATGCAAAACAGACACCTCCTGCCTGTCTCCAGGCCAGAGGAAAAACTGCACTGGTAGCTTGCCTTGGTTCATTTTTTGAAAATTCCTTCTTCAATACCTAAGCTTTTGTCATTAAAAAAAAAAAAACACAATAGATTTCACTAAAGAATGGCACGATGGACAGGAGATCTTTAGACAGGTTCCCTCATTAGAAAACAATGGGTTTCCAGTTATCCTGCCAACAACTTTCATAGATAATTATCTGGAAAGGACAACTGGTGTTAGGAAAATTGAAATAAAAGAACCTAAGATTCAAGGGTGTGAGGTCAGGTATGTGCTTGGTTGGATTAAATGGTTGTTCTAGAATGACTATAGTTTCCTGCATGAAAAAGTACATTTTTGTTTGAAAAATGCCTGGTTATATGCACACATAAAGCACTTATCTATACTCATGAATATATACCTTGAAGTTGCCTTTAAGGTACAAAGAACCTTTCTTCTCACTGCCATTTTAGGATTTAATTGTACTTTGAACAAAGAAAATCCTGGATTTACACCTGAGTAAATGAACGCAGCAACTGTCTGATAACTTGCAAATAATTTTAATGAAAACTATTTTGGCCCTAAATAACATTTTATATTTTGGACAATTCATATTTGCACCTATTTTAATTTAGTAAAACATTTACAGATATTGTATTTTTCATGTGTGGAACTTGACTCAATTTACTGACTGTTAAATTCTGCTCCTCATTGACCCTCATTTCTATACATGAAAATAATAGTGGACATTTCAAAAGAGCATCTAATTATCTGTGGGTAGACACTATTTCACAAATGCTGCCGTCTACATAGCTAATAAGTAGGTATTTTATTACAATATAGTATCACTCCACAACCTTAAAATCAAAAATTCAGCTGTTTTTCCTTCTGTTACTGACTTATATTTTTTGCAGTTTTATGCACTCTGACAGTTTTTATTCTATAGACAGAAAGAAAATGAGGACAAAGAATAGAAACCATATTATTGTTCATCGCTTTTTCTTGCTCACACAGCTCACATACCAAAGTTGATTCTATGAAATGGCAAAGCCACCTCATCTTGACCTCAGTTTATAGGCCAAAGCAATACTAACAAATCTGCTAAAATGTACGGGATCGTATAAGTCAACAAGAAAAACTAAGTGAGCAACATGATAAAGAATATTTTCCCATTCACTTAATTTAATATGAAAAAACACAAATATTATTATATGAATACTTAACACATTTTCTTTGTTGTATTAACTATAAGATAATTTAAATCTCAGCATACATAAATGGCTTTTGTAACAGTGGGGTCTAAATTTCTTCCTTTTCCAGGAATATATTTAACTGACACTATCAAGATCCTTTACAATTAGAATTCACTTCCTTTAGACTAGAAATCACCAAAATTAGGTATTAAATAATCAGCATTAGTTGATTTTTACAGACAGTAAGTGCACTGTAAGAATGGAATTTCAATAATAATATAAAAAGACAATGAGAGACAACAGATAATATTTACATAAAATCTATTAATTATTTAACTTTTTGAATTACCATTATATATTTATAATCTTAATTATGCACACAAATGCCCTCAATATTAAATGGGGAAATTATATTATCATTATTATTATTATTATTAAATATGGCACAACAAAAGCAATGTCACACTTGCCTATTTATAATGGATCACTAGTGCCCCCTTCTGATACGAAGTAAGAAAAAATATCGAAGTTTTATACATTATACTTCATGGTTTGTTCTAATATCTAGAGATTTCTTTCAGTTATGTGTTATTTTTAATGTAGGAAACCTATTAAGAAGCTAGATATAAACTGACCAGCGTTGCATTCACAATCCTCAGCACTTTCAGTTTAGTAAACCGCATTTTAAAAGGGAGACGAAAGATAAATGTGAAAATATAAAAAATATATTACTGAAAATACACGATTAACCTTTTATTTTTGAGTCTATCTTGCAGTATAACTTTTGGAAATAGTCTCAATTTATATTGTTTGGTTGTTGTTTTTTTTTTTAAATTGATAATAACTGTTTTTGCATGTACATGGGAAAAAAGTAAACCGGAGCTACAACCCAGAATTAATCACGTTAAATGTCATATTGCCAGGTTTCCTACAGAACTGTTGCCGACAAGAATAAAGACATGCTCATTCATTATAGCCCCTTCCTTTTGACTTAATATAAAGGGCAAAAGGCAGCATGATAGATTTAAAAGATATTGTCTACAGCATTGATTGCTCTATATCGATACTTTTTTGTTCCTGCATCTTGCTGCTGTTTTGTGTGCAAGCTGCATGCTCATTCCTTGCATTATTTGATATAATCTTACTCCTTCATTTGGTTTGCAATTATTGGCTAGGAATTGTTAAACTAAGGATTTGGTTCACATATTGTGATAGTAAGGAAATTAAGTCCTGAAGAAGAAAAATAAAGTTTCTTCCTAATTTGAAAAAAAAAACCAAACCAAAACCCACCACCATTTTATTTTTTCATGAGGGCATATGAAAAACTGATACAGGGAAATCAAATTTAAGAGTGTTAAACTCATGCTACAGTTTTTAAATTTTCTGTATCTTGATCTGGCGTATTCTTTTTTTTTTTTTTTTTTTGTTCCCCATATTCACTGTATTAAAGTTCTGAAAGCTTCTGTAAAAATACCAGCAACAAATCAACAGCAGGTTTAAGTGACGCAAAAAGGATCCCAGTACTTGTTTGGGAGCTGTTTCTGCAAAGCTAGTCTACAGTACTTGAGATCAACACCAGGAACAAATTACTGTTGTAATCAGAAGTGCCAACTAAAAACAGGATGATTAGATGGATCTTAATAAGCTTGAAATCTAGTATTTACTGAAGTTAAGCATATGTTTTGGCTGTGAAGTGGCCTCTCTCAAATATTTTCATAATAATTCTTTAGAGAAATAATGCTCTCATTTTAATCTGATGTTTCCACTTTCTGCATCTGGGTAGTCTGAACATATTCCCTCTCACCATAATCACTTCACACACAAAAGTCAAGAGATTCAGTTTTCTGACAGAGCACATTAGCTTCTGCTAACTATTGCACTAAATATATTTGGATCTGTGCTTCGTGTCACAAATTTTAAGAGGCTGATTTCATGAAATATGGCAAAAACAGAAGTTATAGACTTCATCGACGACTGCAGATAATACTCTTTTTTGTTTTTTTGCCAGAAATCAGAGACGTGTTATATATTTAGCAAAATCTTGCCTTCTTCAAACAGAAATCTTAGCATCCCTATATTATAAACCACGTAATTTCTCAGTCAAATTGCATTTTTCAGGCAAATCAACAATAAGAAATACATATGTTGCATATATGCTCTTGAAAATTCACCATCTTCATTTATTGGCTGTGTCTCCTTACTTGTCATTACATCACAACTTCAGAAAATGCAAAAACCAAAGAGAAGAAGGCATTTTAAATAACAAATCCCAGTTTGAAAATCTCTCTGAAAAAAAAACCCCAAACAATTGCACTCAGAGACTGCCTCGGTGCAACTTCATCGTGAGCATTCCCACTTACATTTCTAAAACAAATCCAATGTTTTTAAGACTACACGATTGGCATATTTTGGAGCTTGGATGCTTTTGTACTTAGCTAAGTACATCGCTTCCATTACTCCAGAAAAGAGGATGCTGGTGGGGAGATTCCATTTGAAGACACAAAATGTCATGTTAACAAGCAACAGGTGACCAAGCTGTCTAGGCTTGTCACCTGAGCCTGACCTCTGAATTGCCATGAACACTAAAGGGAATATTTTTCTTTTTTTTACAACCAAAAGGGGCAGAGACAGTGATGCAGAGAGGACTGAACCAGCACATGGTATGTTTTCTGTTCCAGTAGTATACTGTCCTTCACATCTCGCACAAGGCACAAGGCTGTGAATCAGTTATATTGCCTGTTATTTACCAACCAAAATCTCGCACTGCTAAAAATTGTGTCAAAATATGAAAACAGGTATATTTCTTAAAAAGCAAATGGTCTAGGAGGGATTCAAGAAAACAGCTTAGATGAAATTGTGCTGAAGATGTTCTTCAAAAGCAGGTTTTTAGGAGCTGTATACGATTACAGAGGAATATTCCAGATGTTACATATTTCTTAACAAAATTTTAGCATCTATTTTTAGAGTAATAAGAATGATACAAAATATTGCTTTATGTTCTCTCTCTTGGCTGAACTTCCCAGTCTGTAGCACTGAAATTTTTAAGGCTAATTTTAAAACTGACTGAAAAAAAACCCTGAAATTGTAACAATTTGCCAAGAATAAGTGACTATACAGTTGCAGTGGGGAAAAATCAGATGATAACACATTATTGCAACGATAAGTCATCAATATATACCGTATGATAACTAATTCATGTATATATTATTTTTATTAAAACAGCAGCATGGCAAACTTACATAACCTAAGTTTCTGAACCTGAATTCCAAATACATCCCTCCCTTTCTGACAAACTCTAAATTACAATAGCTTAGAAAATCTTTTCATTAAAAGGATTTTATTTTACGACTTCCAGAAGCACTGCCTATCATCTGTTTTTTTTTTAAAAATCATCCTTCTCAGCAACATTATTTTTCTTAGCCATAACCATCATTGCAGTTTGTTTCCATTATCTGGCAAGAAAACAACAAAGTTCAAGCAATAACACCTCTGTGCAATAAAAAAAAAAAACAAAACCCAAAAAAAAACCAACAACAAAAAAACCCCAAAAATAAATTCAGAAACAGCTCTTCGCAAACTCTTCAAAAGGGCTTTGAGGTACAAGACAGCAGATGACTTCTTATGTAGGAATCAGACTGCGGTAGGAAAGGATAAAATAACACGGAGCAGAGTGCCTTAACATATTGGCAGGTGGGTCACAGGCTGGGAGAGCACACCACCCACAAGACATATGATAGAGCTCTGCACTCGCACACAGAGTAAATTTCAGCTTGGTAATGCACAGCTACTTGACTGGCGGAGAGCTTGGGCTCCGCGGGCAAGAGCAGTGCCTGGCACACGCAGGGCTCAGTTCTGGTTTCACCCAGAGATGCCACCATCACTGCTTCGGCTTCCCGATGTCCATGCTGCGAGGTGACATTAGGATCAGCCTCACCACATGCTTAAAATCTGAGTTTTCAGTGGTTTCCCTAGGAAATGTAATTGTCATCTTGCCTGACCCATTTTCTACAGAAAATGTTTCAATGCAATGGAAGGTAAGTCAGTGAGCCACAAAGGCAGGACACGTGGAGGAGGAAAAGAGTCAAATCTCTTGTAGAGTGCCACAAAACCAACAAGCAGAGCGACTTTCCATACCATCTCATCCTGCTCCACACCCTCCAATCCTACCTCCTTATCTGCAGAGACAGCGCCTGCAGCAGCCGCAGTTCGCATGGGGCAGCAAAGCTTTTATCCACCACTCTTTATCCAGCAGCAAGAGGTTGGGCCCACAACGAAAAGCAAAGGCTAAGGCCAAAAATTGCCCAGGATTTGTAGGCACAGGAAGCTTATGCAAATGAATCCCAGAGTACTTATGGTTCAGCCCTTATTACCCTGTCCCCGGTAAGGCGCGCACTATGGCAATTAGTCCCTGTGCAATGCCTCCAGGTGGGGCTGCAGATCTGCTCCTGCTGACATCAACTGAGCGTTCCCAGGAGCCAGAATTTGGCTGTTTCTGCCTATTAGGCAATGTCTGGCAACGATGCTCCGCGGCTCCATCCTCTGCTACCATTTCTGTTCATTACCGAATCCTTTTTTGTTACACCACGACCTCAACTTTCTCATACTTTTCTGACCTCAACTTTCTCATACTTTTTTTGTGCAAAGGGTCCTACAACGGAAGAGAAACTGGGAAAGAATTAAAAGTCTGACTTAGCAAGCTGGGAAATCAGTGACATAAGGAGAGAGAAGGAGAAACTAATTTGTTAGGGGGGGAAAAAAAAAGCAAAAAAAAAAAAGCCCTTGCCTTGCCTTGGGCAAGATTCAAGCTCAAATTCTTCTAGTTCTCAACCACATATACTGGCTGCAGACATATCTCCTCCACAGAAGATCCCAGATGCCTGGGAGCAGCCAAATACACAACAGAGCTTTGAGACTTTTGTGAATTATAACAGCAATACTTCACATTGAAATGGCTTGGTTTTGGTAGCTGTAATCCAAGCTCTTCAGCTTGCACTGCGATCCCAAATTCAGGGGTTATAAACAGGAAGATTCTGCAGCTGGCTGTCAGCATTTTAAGGTGGAGTTTGGGGTTTTATAGGGAAGTTTATGCCCCAGCTTCCTAGGTGACATTTAAAACATTCGGTGTAGACAAACTAGAGTTTGTGTCCCCTTACGCAGTCTTCCACCTTCCTCACCTTTATGGCAGACCATAAGGTTACAGCAGAATCAAAAGCTCAGTGGTAGCTGCTCAAGTTGGCACACTCTGCCCGGAAAATGGGGAAAATCACTCAAACTACTGCAGTGAAGATAATCACTCTTCATTATTCCCAACAAAGATTTTCGAAAGCACTTTAGCAACCCTGTTCTCAAAACAAAAGAGAGGCCTGCCTGAAAAGACATTGGGAACTTAAAGTCTTTTACTTGGAGACACGTTGCAGACTGCGTATTGTTTTGCAGTTGGAAATGTGCAACTGACTGTAGAAATGTGTATGCGCCTGTGTATGTCTGCTGTGTGTGAAGTCTAGAGGGATTATTCCATGTTAATGAGAGCCAAGGAATTCCTCTAGCAGCATCTTGCATAAGTGAGAATCACATAATTTAAAGCTGGCCAGGGGCAGCTTTAACTTACATGCCATTTTCAAAATTGCTTTTTTTTTTTCTTTTTGAGGAAAGAAAAGCTATAACTACACTCGTTTTTGCCAGCTCCCTTCCATTTTGCATGTCCACTAACCCTTCTACAGAATGGATTTGCACCCTTCTAAAAACCTGTAAGTGGAATACGTGTTATTTCCTTAATGGACGAATACTGATTTTGCAGAACGAAAGTGATAATACTACACAATGCTTCCCTCAAGTCCATTAAATGAAACTCCAGGCTATATGGTCTGTAAATCACAGCAGATTATGCTACCGGGGTCTATATTCTTCCTCTCCTCTGACTCCCTTCTTTTTTTCCTATAAAGCCTTGAGTAAGGGCATGCCTGTCTCTAACACAATAGTTGTTCTTTTCATTAATTTATTTGTATTAGTGTCCCCAGCAATGGGAAAACATGATAACTGTCCCAGTTTGTTTTCTAAAATCTGTAAAAAAAGATACATTAAAATATTAGGTCTTTCTATCTGCAGCAACTCAAACCTCTGATAATTTCTTTCACCATACAGTAAATGAAAGCCTGTGGTTCATAATGCTTTATAATAATTCAATACAAATTTTCTCCCATTTAACAAAGCAGTAGCTTAACAGCAACTCATCATTTCTCCAAAACTGAGGCATGTAGCTGTACAAGAGCTAGCTTTGATTTGCTGCAGAGCTCTGGACAAAGCTCTTGTTTTAAGTGAATTTTCTTAGCTTTAGCATTGCTTTAGAAATCTCCATCTAGGCTAGACACAGATATAATACAAGGTTACAATCTTCACGCAGTCAATTGTGTCACTACCAACATCTATATAAGATAACACAAACGGCGAGACAAAAATCAAGATCTCTTTTACTGCATTGTTAATTGGATTTAAAATATTTTTCATGGCACCAGTACAAATGAATTCAACCCATAGTTTTGTTGTTAGGGGGGGAAATGTGATATTAATAATACAGACTGAATAGTCATGACCTTTCCGTCTCTCTCCCTCTTTCCATCCCAAGATAGCCAATGCAAATCAGCTGAAGAGAGAAGGTATGGAAAACTGCTTGATTTTGTGTCTCTGGTAGGTAATTAAGAGGGAGCTGCAGCCACCACACAATTCCAGGACAGCAACCAAATAAAAAATACGATACTGTGTGTATAGAGAGACTTCCTTCTCTTAATTGACCCTTGTTGAACACAAGGACTAATTCCACAACTTCTATGACTTCCTAAAGAACTAAGAAAAGCCAAACCATATTTCCTGCAAAGATTATAAGTGAGTGTGAGGCGAGACTCATTTTAAAATAGTACCATTAAAGCCTGGATGGAGCTTACAGTAACAGAGACCCAAAAAAAAAACCCATCCAAGGCAGTATTTTGTTTAAAATTACAAAATCTCTATAGAATGATTCAGAAATAGTGGGGTTTTTTAGCTCCTGTACATTAACTTAAATATGAAGCAACACCTCTACTTTTTATGCTAACTACCATTTCTTTTATTCTCGAGGTAATCTTGGTAGGTGGAGGGAGGGAGAGGCAAACCTTTTACGCATTTCTAGCCTCATGTGGGGGTGGAAAAAGAAGCTTGTAGGCTCTGATAGCGACTGCCCCTTGAAAACAATAATTAGCTGGAGAAAAGCACAGCAGTTTCAGCTGTCAAAAGGCACGAAATCCCAGTGTCACCAGTTTGATCAGCTCATTGATAGGATATGCAAAGACCTGTTCAGAAACGCAGGAGCAGCAGTGATAGGGATCGGCATGTTTGCACTGTGTCAGTTTCAGGCAGTGAAAAAAATAGGATGATTGTCAAATTTGAGAAAGTAAAAATAAATCCCAGAACTTAAACAGAGTGAGTTATACTTCTAAGGAAGATGTCTTAGCTAAGCTTTGCCATCCACTTTTATGAAAGAATAAACAAAATACAGGCTAAAAATAATGCAAAAGCCAAAAAAAAAAAAAAAAGAAAAAAAAAGAGAAAAAAGCAGGACAAAATCTTTCTAAACTGATCTCACTTGCCTTTTGGACATACAAAAAATTAGCAACTATGCAAAACAATTTTTCCTTTGAGTTCCTAATCCATCAAATAAAACAAACGTTTAAAGATTCCAACACTTTTTCTTATTGTTTTTATTTAATGGCAGACATACTTGGAGATTTACAAATCAAGAAAGTCACGATTTCTGCCACTGCAAGTTTGTCACCTTTGCTAAACATAGCCTGTAGAGAGGACACGCATTCACTCAGGTTGAAGGTCAAAACTTCAGGTTTTGTTTGCGTCTTTTGCAGAAAAACACATTTTTTCCTAGTCAGCCGCTTTCTGTTAGAAGCCGTGCATTTGTGAAAAGATTGGCTAAAGACTGGAAGCTCTTTGTGCGGGGCTCATCGTTTGCTGTATTTTTATGGTGTGCTCAGCACGTTAGAGACACGGCCTCACAGGTTGTGGCTGGCCATGGCTGGCACAACACGAGAAATATTTGGGAAATAAAAACAGGGTGGGAACCGGGTAAGGAGTATACAGAAAGCAACTCCCCTGCCGTCCTCCCGCGGACTCTGCGTACCCACAAACACACAGACATATGCAAATAAAAGCTGGTGCGTAAACCAGTGTTTGCCCAGTCTCTGGGAAAACATCATCATCATTATTCTCACTTTGGGAAATGGACCCCTCAACAGCATCCTGCACCAGCAGTGCCTACCAGCCTGTCCTCTCCGCCTTCCAAAGGGGAAGAAAAAAAACATTATCATCATATTGGAGGAAGGATGGGGGTTTCCTAGGATTTTTCCATGGGTATGAATGAACAACAACAAACGTAGTAGCAATTACCCTCCAACTGTAGCTGATTGTCTTACTCTAATCTGCTTTATCTTTTGATTTTGTTACAGAGCTCACAACGAAGTGCAAAATTTAAAAGCCCACAGGCCCAGCTGGGCACAGCTACCTCTGCACGCAGGGTGTTGCTGTGATGATATCCAGCCAGCACTTTTATAAACGCTTAAAAACTTTAAGCTGTTCCTACTTGGCTAAAACTGGAGGAAATCATTCCCGAGATTCAAACCCATTTGTCATTTCCCTTTCTAGCTAAAAGACAAACTCAAATACAATTGTGATGAGAAAAAGTTGCTCAAGTGGTATTTTTTTTATCAAAAAGTAACATAAGCTAAGTCCAGAAACATGCCGCTGAGGAGCTGAAGACCTTTGGCACCAAGTCAGGTTAAGCAGTTAAACTACTAGGGGTTTTCCGAATACAAACAAAATTTTAAAATGTTAAGAAAGCACACTGGTTAATTTCTAGTGATTTTTCCATGTATGTCTGGGTAACACACCTCATATAGTTTTCTTATCATATTTTAAAATATGTTTTAAACTTCTACCTCCAAATGTAAGGATTACAGATAGTGACACAATTTAAGAGAAAAAACATTCATTGAGAGAGATCTAAATATATTTCAGCTTTTATGTGAAAAATAGCCACAATCCCGATCTGTTCTCAGTCAGTTGGATTTTTGCCAATATATAATAAGATTAAAATATAAGATTAAAAGATGTTTCAAGATACTTCTACAATAACTGGCCTAAGGGTGAATTCTCATTTCTGTAGCTAGTACCTAAACACACAATCTATGAACAATTAAGTAGGAAAGTAAATTTTTCATTCTTTTTTCCCTTAAAAGAAAAAAAAAAAAAAAGAATACTATTAATTCTGCTATAGACTATTTCAATTACAGCACTTCATGCCTTCCTACTCCAGTGCATTAAGTGAAACAGAAAGGTTATTCAGTTAAATTACAGAATCTCTGGAAATGTATGAAATCTTTCCAATAGAAATCTTAATAATTAAGAAACTCCAGATTGTAATTATTTTTAGCTAATTGGAGAAGAAAATATTTTAAACCTCCATTTTTGAGAAGGTACAGTTATAATATTCCTACAATGTCTTTTGGTTTTGAAATGTGGCATATTATTCAGCCCGGGTCCTTTGATGTGTGTTTTTCCCTCAATCCATGCTCCAACAATTCTGTCATACAGAGAACTGAAAATTAAGTTATTCTCACCAGCAATACTCCCCCACAAAGAATCTATCAAACCATAGATATAAACCTCAGAACAATCCCTGCCAGGTTTCTCATGCAAATGCTGCAGAAAAACTTACAAGAGCACTTTAAGATATTGAGAACCCTTCAATACAACCCAGTATAATAACTTTTACTTGCTAATTTCTATGGGTCAGTTGCAAAGGAATAGACCTGTCAATCTTTTTCAGATGTAGCAGAATTTGTCTGTCTACAAACAGGGATGCTTTGTTGTTGCCATAGAGACTAATCCTCCACTTTCCTTCTGTTGACACAGCTAGTCACACTCTAAACTACCTGATCACACTTTTAATAGGCAGCTGACTCCAGTACCATAAAATGCTCAAATCAAGTTCGCAACACTTGACGCATCTACTGTTGCTTTTTAAAATAATAATAATAATAATAACAAAAAAAAATATTATAAAGTGCTTCATAAGGAGAAATCTACCGCTCTTGTCTCAAAAAGTAGGTTGTATAGAAATAGTGACTGTCTAACAATTACTTTGCTCAAGTTCCAACTTAATTATATTATTCTAAGTGAATAAATTGTTATAATAGAGGAAACGTTATTTTCAACTTGATTTTTTATGTCTTGGATATGAGTTTCCTTTAAGCATCAATTGATTAAACGTACAAAGTAGTATAACAATTATCCAGAAAATCATTTCTGCCTTCTTTTCACAGAATTCAGTATATTATATCATTTTCTCATTTTCAAATCTTAAAACCTGACAAGAAAGCAAATGTGGAGGCAACTCACAAGCTGCAATAAAACAGTGTTCTGAAAGAGGTAATTTTCATTTGGGTGACTTGAAACTTTGTGATGTTTTAATAAATATTCTATACATAAAGCTGATTCAGAGTCTATTCATACCTTTTTGGTTTGCAAACCAAATAGTCAGAAGTGAGGTTTTTCTTAAAAAAGAAAAGGCAAAAAGAAAGGGTTCAAATACGTTTTCTTTTGTCCAAGTTAGAATAATTTTACAAGCATTTTCTTTTATCATTCTTTGCTTAAATAAAAACTGAAAGGGACAAAAACAACAAAATGGAAGGACATTAATACGTTAAATGAACTTTTTGCTTCAAAAATGACAGAAAGTCTTAATTAAATTTTTCGTGACAGCATTATTTTGATGTTTATTTTGTCTACATTTTTTTGCACATTGGCAGTAAAACGTCTCTACTTCCATTCTTCAAACTGTCTTTAGCTGCCTTCAGTGTTAAATTGCTAATTCTCTTCTTGGTTCCTCCTAACACAAAATGAAAATTCTAAAGGTAATTTTCCAAAGCTATTTTGCCCTCCTTTAACATATATTATAAAAAGTTTGTTGTGACTCCTTCAATTAACAAGAAAAATTGATGTGTATCATTAATTACGTCAGTAGAAATCATAAATCATCACTGAGTGCTGCAATTAATTATTTTAAAGTCATGTGAAGACAAATGACAGGCAGAAGATAAATCCACAGACCCTTCAGATCAGAGTGAAATGGGAGAGAAAAAATGGAGAAGAAGAAAAGATGCAACAAAATTGGCAACAGTCTATGAATTAAAACACATGAATCACTTTCCCTTGTTTTAACAATGTTAATAAAGAGATTATAGTGGAACTAAAACAGTAGTAGAAGTCAATGGTGTTTCCATTACAAGCCTTAATTTTCAAGGGCTGCGTATTTTTGTTTTCACTATTTATAAACTGACTGAAAAAGATTCTCTTACCGTCTTACCCTTTTTGCTTTCTATTTGTCTTTGTTTTGGAGAAGGGTGGCTAAAATGCCAGAATGATCAAGCACCCTTTTTTAATTTATTTTACCATCTTTGCTGCAGTAATGCCAGTGAACAATATGACTTTTTAACCAGCTTTTTTTTTTTTTTTCCTGGTAAAAAAACAACTAGTCTGAATATAAAATAGCAATTTTCTATGTATATATTAGTGGTATTTGAATGATATGGACTACTAATTTAATTCTCTTCATCTTTTTCTCTAAAGTTTGCACTAAGAAAGGTGGCTCAGAACATGCAGGAACATGTAGAGAAACGAAGTTAATACTGCATACCCTAAAACACGGGCTTTTCCTGAAAACCCTGCCAAAAAGGTAGGCTTACAAAGCTCAGGACTTCCAACAAAAGTTACTACTCTTGCTATCCAAGTGTAGGTATTTGCACACTATTGCTACCTGCGCAGATACATGGAGGCACACAAATACGGGCTAACACAGTCTCATAAATTCTTGCAGGAAGACAGTGTCTTGGTGAAAAAACTAAACTTGGAATTTATCTTATGGGATAAGAAATTTCTTGAAAAACAAGAGGATTTAAATTTTTTACCAACTGTCTTCCTATGGATATTTGCAAATACAGGTGTATATACCAATTCTGTGTGTGCTTATACATACCTACACATCACTAGCATGCTCCCACAGTTCTCATTCCCTTTCTCAGCTGCAATCTGACAACTTAGGACAAAGAGCAAATACCCACAGTATTAGAAAGTTTTAATTCAAACACGTTTTTTCCAGTAGATTAAGCAGAAACATAGTATAATGGTTTTCAAATAATTTACAAAACAGTGAGGCATTCATACTTCTCATGTGCACAACTGTTTCCCAATATTTTTCCCACCATCGCAGCGTACACTGATAACACAACTTAGCATCCTCATTGGATCACCAGCTATCAAACTAGAGAAAGCTCTAAAAGGGCATGAACAGTTGTACTTTGTAGAGGAGAGGGACACACTGGAGACTCAAAACTTGCTGCACCTTTTGCCTTAATACCTTAAGGGTGTGTGAGTTTTCAGCTTACAGCGTTGATTTGCAACAGTGAAGGAGCACTACCTGTTTAAAGCACTACACAGGATGCCATGGGAAAGATCTGCAAAGAGAGAGAATCATTTCTGGGATTTTAAGTCACCCTCATGTCACAGGCATATGAGTTTTATGGTCTTTTGCTTTAGGTAGCCCAGCTCCTGAAACAAAATTGTAGCTGTGACCGCTGCCCATCTGTTACCTGTACAATTAGGGTGAGTGTTTTTAAATCCCATATTTGTTCTAAAATTCAGTTGTGCGACGTCATGTTTAAAATGTCAGCAGCCACTTAAATTTTATTCAGAAAAATGCTTCTGCTTCTGCTACCAGTGACAGAGCTAAGCAGGAGACAAGAAAGTGAACCATTGTCAAAAGGACCCTTACAAAAAGCAATGTTTTCTGTTTGACTCTCAGGCTATTGGGAGCATTTGACAATTATTTGCATCAACATCAACAATATTATGATTTTTTGGGGCAGTATTCACCGTAAAAATAATGCTTTCTCATCTTATCATTGCACAGAGGCACAAAAATGGTACACACATATGAAGATGAAGACACAACATCTTGTCATTACTTTTTCCAAAGACATAGGGCATCAGAGCATTTCCCCTGACCTTAAAGAAAGCTCTGCATTTAGAGTCCTTGTCAAACTTTCTTTGATAAGTCACCCGACTATAATATCCATGTGGTAGCAAATCCACACTAAACTAAGTCATAAACAGGCCCAATAGGATCACTCATCAGTTTTGGGCATCAGCAATAAATGTCCCTTTTTGACATTCAACTCCACTACTCCATCCCTTGAATAAGTCCAAGCAAATCAATAGGATTACCCACTGAGTAAACTATATGTTAAACATGAAGCTAAACCATGGGAAATTTAGTTCATATTTCTATTGGAAAACATGACTATGTTACTTTCTTATTGCATATAATCTGTTGTTGTAAATATACTTCACTTCACTGAAACAGTGCAGGAAATTGTAGATGTAATGTCCCCCATAAAGTCAGTCTTGCAAATGAAGGTCCAGTGCAACGTCAAAAAGTTTAACATAACCCTCAGCAGTCTAGTTTGTAAACTCACATTAGGATATTCCTTCCTAAACTACTGAACCAGGAGACTAGTCCAGGTGAATTTTTATACCATACTTTAACAAGACAGCTACATCCTGCTTGTAGGAAGCTTTTGTAGACCACTACTCTGGGAACCACTGTTTCTTAGAGCAGTGTAGGCATCATTTCACATACATGCAAAAATACATATGAAAACCGTGCTTTTACTCCATTCTTTCTGCAAAAAGATAGTGTCTCTTTTTTTTTTTTTTTTTTGCTATAAGGCGTTTAAAAGTCAGTCCAAGTGTAAACAATGCAATGATTCTGTATTTATAAGGAAATATAGTAAATTAGAAAGGCCTAATTATTGGTTTTTTAAAATATATAAATGCATTAAATGATCAGAATCTTTCTACAGTGCAGATTGGAAACAGTTCCTCAAACATAATAATTTACTGGAACATAACTTGTTTTCTTTTTCTTAACTTTTGCTTACATTGATAAAGATGGTCTATCGCAGATCAATTTTCCACTGTTTCCAATCCTTTGTCTTCCTGGTTGCACATTGCATGCTCTCCTTATGCAACCGTCCACTTGCAACAAGAGAAAGGATTTAAAGATCAAAGAATATTGATCTTCATTCCAAAGTCAATGCCACAGATCCTAATGTGTGCATCAAGCAGCACAAGTTAATTTACAGTCATGCACATGAGACAGTACAGGACAAAACTCCCTCTACCAGACCTGCTCTGCTGTCCAGAAGCAATTGGCCAAAACCAAATTAACAAGACTGCCAGATTAACTATGGGTGCAAAATGGAAAAACTGAGACAGCAAAGAGGAGTATAAACACAAAATTTAGGTTCCTTCAACATATTTCGATTCCAGTTTTCCCCCTACAAATTTTTTATAGACGCTGCACTGCAGTGCATAACCTATTTTTCTAAGTTCTTCATGCCTTGCTTGGACTTAAAATGACTACTGAGAACAATTTCAATTGCTGTGGAGCTTCTACGGTCTTTACTAATTCAAGCTATTGCTAAAAGGACTTGTGAGACAATCTTCTAAAACTGATTTCACTCTACTTTTCACATTCCTTCAGCCATACTTTGTGTACCACAGTGGCCCTCGATGATGCTACAGATTCTCAACTATATAATGTAGATTCATCTTTATTTATTTCTGCAGTGCTGTAAAGAATAATTGCCATCAATTAAAATATGTCGCTTGTAAAAATGTAGTAGTAGCCAGTGATTTTTTTTTTTTTAATTTTTTTTCCTCACAAAGGTGGAGATATTATTAAAGACAGCTTCTTCCCTCCAGAAGCCTGAGTAGGG